>NW_027185241.1:1505000-2070000 GCF_022577435.1 Embiotoca jacksoni | reverse complement strand
TGCCACTCTCCCTTTCAGCTCAGGATATCCCCACAAAGTTACAGCAAGTAGACGGAGGGGAAAGTGGATGCGATGCCACTGACAGGCGACCAAATTTGCGAGGGAGCATTACCTTGATTAAAAGTTTAGAGTTCCCTGGGTTTGAACATTTTAAGATTTGGCTCAAAGCTTTTCTTATTCGGTGAACGAGCCGAGGTTATCTGCAGACCTCCCGTGGTGCATCGAGCGCTCCCTCTTTTGCTCTCCGTGGATTTGCATTTGTATGTATGCCGCTATTGCCGGTTGTTTTCCTATTTTATTTAACCGATGTTGTAATGTGCTGGTTTTCATTAGCTTGTAGTTTTTCTAATTGTAAAGTGTATTGGGACCACGCTCCGCGGTGATTTAACACTATAAATAAAATTGAAATAAACATTGTTGAAAACATTTGGGATTATCTAAGTACACAACTCAACAAAATAATTTCCATAAACCAAGGTTTTTTTTTCGTGTGTGTGTGTGTGTGTGTGTCAAAAAGTTAGAAATTACAGCTTTAACTCTGTGGTCTTATTGTATCATATTGTATGACAACATCAAATGGGATTTGAGTGTATGTAATAATGAATTGAGAAAAAAAAAAATACACCAAAGTATATACCTGAAAGTGGCTAACGATTTACATGAGATTATCTCAACCAGAGTTTCAAACAAAAAGTAAATATTTGTGTGAACTGATGATGTCATCGGGGTTATTTTTGGTTCAAGCTACAGGGACATAAGAGTGTGACAGATTTTTTTTTTTTTTTTTTTAATTTTCAAACCAAGCAAAAAGGGTCTAAAAAATATATATGCTACCGAAATGCATTTCAGGAAGTGTAGTTTTTTTTTTTTTTTGAGCTAGAAGGCATCAGAGCCTCCTGTGATTCATTCTCACAATCTATTTCATCATCCGTTTCCTGGAAGTCCCCTAAACTTCACGAAAGAGTAACACTTTTACTTTTAACATACTTTGTGTTACAATGTCCAGGTGTTCTTGTCTTGGGCTTCTCACGCTCTCTGCAGTGCCTAAACGGTGTGGAATTAAATGAGGAAACGCTCGACTCGAGCCACATCAGCGCGAGCCAAATTAAGCCAAAACGAGCTGCCGATGACAGATTTATCAGACGGCGTACCTTTGCGCTCGAAGCTCTCTTCCCGCAGGATGCAGACAAGGGCCAGGAACTTGGTGACCTCTTTCAGGTACAGCACAGTGGTGTTGTTGAGCTTGATGATGGCCATGGACTCCTTGTCATAGGCGCTGCCGCTGCCGTCCTCCCTCAGACTGGTGCGGCACAACACAACACCGAAATAATCAGGGGCCAAATGGGAAATAAATTGCAGCTTGTCCATGAGGTCATTAATTATGCATAAATTAGGTTATGCTTCAATGAAAGCGCCCTCAGACAACACATGGGTGAAGTCTATATCTTAAAGCATTGAGAAATTACAGAAGATTCGAGTTAGATTTGTCTTTAGAATACATTATGCAAATTTATACATCAAGGTAATTCGAACTCTATCTATAGACAGTACTGGCTGCGTTTTTTTTTTTTTTTTTTTTTAATTCGCTTATTATCAAGTTTACGTTTATTAGAGCAGAGAGCACTTTCGTTTCTCAACTCTGACGTTTATGGCACGTCACCAACGCGCGAGCAAACAATCCACTCACCCGTAGATGCAGGAGACGTCAATAACCACATCGATCATGTCGCAGCACAGTTCGTAGGACTGCATGTCTACAGGTGAGCTGTCTGTGGCGATGTAGATCTTGCTGACCACGTCGAACAGAAAGGCCTTCTCTATCCCCGAATTCTGCCCCGCAGCGAGAAGGAAGAACGACGGAAGACAAAGGAAAGAAGGGGAAATTATGCCGTGGTAAAGGAGCACGGCGCTGCAATGTGTTACGGTGAAGGTTTGAAATGCAGACCGGGGGAGGGGAGGGGGGGGGGGGGGCACGATGGAAATGACACGTGCAGACAGACGCGGCGAACTCGGCGAATTTGACTGGTGAAAAAAAATCATCCGACTACTGCTTCAGTGAATAATCATGTAGGCAATAAAAAATAAATAAAAAGACATGAGGAAATCTTCTGTTCTAGACAACAGGGGGAAAAAAAAAAAAAAAAATAGGATAATGAATTACCAATCGTAGATGACTATTGTACGATAACGAGCATTTATGTTTCACAATTTGGCATTTTTGCTTAAAAGGAATATTTAAATAATCAATTACAAAAACTGTTGCAGTTTAATATTATGACGAGTGACTAACTGATTAAATAATGGAATTGTTCCAGTCAAAGATTTTAATAAACCGTTTAGACAGTGGGCGGTGTGTCTGTGTTACAGTACACATGTTAATGTCACCCTCTGGGCTGCTGTAGAAACATGGTGGCAGACATGACGGGTCTTTTCAAGGCAACGAAAAGGGAATGATTGTTTGTCTCAGCTGATTATACAATAATGAAAACGTAATAATGAATATAATTTTCCATTTCTGCCGATAGATCCCCCTGAAGGCGACAAAGCGGTCCTAAAAAAAAAAAAATACAGCTTAATGGTTCCAGTCATGACGGGATATTCACGAACAGATCACACACACACACACACACACACACACACACACACACACACACACACACACACACACAATCAAAATGCAACCAGAAATATTAATTGACCTGAATCTTTTAAATCAGTCCAGACAATGAGTTTAAAAGACACAAGTCAATACTCGGGGCTCTTCGTAGCATTTGTCATCACTTCATCATGAAATGTAACATGCATGCCAAGACTCCGCAGCACCACTGAAATGAAGAAACTCTTGACAGGCTGGTCTGAGAAGCAGAGTCTAAAAACAGAGTTGGAGAACGCCTGACCGTTCACACCTACACTTGTTTATTAACGTAGCTCAGAACGATGCGGTCTGATACAAGAGTTCTGCAAAAAGAAAAATCTGACATTTACGAAGTTTATAATGCTTACTGAGCGTTGATGGAAATGCACTGCCTTATACAGAAGAGGTCTTTCTGTTCTCCAGTTATTTTGTTTATATATATATATGTCACCCTTCTTTCCTTTGCGTGAAATGTATGGGTCAGGGGTATAAAGCTATTTGTTTAAGCACCTGACCGTATCTGTGACGCGTGTGCAAGTTGCGAAGTTGTGTCTTGTTTCTATGGTTGTGTGACCCACTGCTCCTTCAGCAGAACGTTTACATACAATAGTCAATAATGCAGATTTCCATTGCTTTGACTTAATAAGGTCAACAATGTAATAATGCCATTTTCAACAATCGCTCCGGATCACTCGTTTAAAATGTTAATGGCTGATTTCAGTCACAGCAGCTTCCTGCAAATGTTTCAAAATAAAAGCCTTAAAAGTAACGAAAGGTTTTGTCCATCGAAAGGCTTTTAATTTGAAACGGAAACAGCAAGTGTTGAGTTTGTGTTGACAGACTAATGCAGTACTCTTAACATGGCAAACAATACAAGACGAAGAATATTGCAAACATAAGTTTTTCCGGCAGAACATGAAATTCATTCAGATACAGTAAATCTCAGCAAAGTAATAACTACATTAAGGAATACTTCTTATTCCCTCTCCCAGAGTCATACCCTGAAATAAATCTGTTCAAGTGGTGTTGTGGATACTATAAAGAGCGACATAATTCAAAATGTATTTCTGGAACGGCGTGTGACTTTGAATTCCTCTGTATTGTGAAATGGTCAGAGTTACCATCGAGCGTCAGGACACAGACACGTCCCGAGAAGGTTGTGAGGGCATTGGAGGAAGTAGTAATAATAACACGGCAGTGACTTCCATCATGAGGGCCGTCGCGCATAAATCACGTCGTTACAAAAAACAGGTTCATTTACAAAAGAGTTGGCTGCTGTCTACTTACAGAAATGAAGATGTTTAGGAGGTTCTCCAAGGTGGGGAGCTGCGGGATGAGCTTCTGCACCACTTTGCTGAAGGCCTCGAAGATGGAGTGGTCATAAATACTCGTCAAATAAAAGCTGAATGAGATAGAAAAAAAAAAAACACACACACACACACACACACACACACACACACAAAACAGGAAGTGAATAAGCAGTGACTTATAGGGAACATTTCTCGCTTCCTCTAAATGCATATGAAACCAGGTAAAAACACAGATAGTCACGAGTTGCCGTGACGAACGGATGCAGGGTTGTAGAGAAGACGCCTGAACGAAAGTCCTTTTTAAGCCCGACTCAGACGTATAGACACAAGGATGAAATTAAATGTTAACTTGGCACAAAAACTGCCATCATACGAGCGCCGTGAAGCCGGGCGCACATGACTCATGGACTTCAGTCCCCCGAGATATATAAATAAAAGGTCAGTGTTTGAGGAAGCAGCGGCTCGAGCCAATTGGAACTGTCTGCTTACAGTTGGCAGAAGCTCAACTTTACAATGTATTACAGTGACGAAGGTACCAGAGAGCCACAAAGCAGAGAGCCCCCCCCTCAAAAAAAAAAAAAGAAAAAAAAGCTCTCTCAGCTTCACCATATATCCAGCACTGCTCAGGCTGTCTAGCCCGAATAAACAACAATCTCACCCCACATAAAATACGGTGCAGCGTGTGCCAGCAGAGCTGTTCAGAGCTGTTCAGAGCTGCCCGGGCTGAGCCGGGACCGCCTGCTTAATGTGGTACACAACACGTTTATGCTTTCTGCACGGCGTGTCAGGGCGAGGGCTGCCATTAACAGCCACTTTCATTTTTTTTTTTTTTTTTTTTTTTATTAAAGCCTGCCGCACACTATTTATGATGTACTAATGTGATTAATTTTAGTCCAGAAAAAGCTAAATTGTTTGACAATAAATAAAAAGCTAAATACTGAACTGGGTTTTGTATTTAAGAGGCTGCAACCCCCCTCCCCCCAAGAAGTTTTGTCATTTCGAAATGATTTTCAGCTGTTATCAATCTATTTATGAATGATTCAATCATTCTTCGTATTTTGACTGTTTCACCAGTAAAAAAAATACACGAAGGATATTTCATTTACAGTGTAAAAATGGCAAAAACTGTTCACAACTATATAACTAAAAGTTGTGAACAATTTCTTTAAACAATTAATAATACTGTTATCAATTCATTGAGTAACACATCGACCAAGTTATTGTTCCAACATTCGTTGGGCATTTTCAGGTTGAAGTGATGTTATTAATATTTTCCTGAGAAAACAACAGACAGTGGAGTGAACTGTGTCCAGTGACATTAACCCTCTGAACCACAAACAGTTTCTGGGCTTTTTATTATTATTTTTTTTTTACTCACTGTGAGCTCGTTTTTCACAACACCAGCGAGTCCTGCATCTCTATGGAAACAGCACAATCGTGGCTAGCGGGAGAGTCAAAAGTGTCTTTTGTGCAGTGTAACACAGTTTCAAATGTCATAAATAATAATAATAAAGAAAAGAAAAAACTAAGTGTAATTTCTTTCATAATTTCTTTTACAAATAATAATAAATTTTAAAAAAGGAAGAATCTATATAAACAAAGTTTTTTCCAAGTGCCCCAAAGTGTTACCAATATTGGGGGGAGAACAGGGGAGGCTCCACATTTTAAATATATTGAACCGCTTATATTTTTATAACCGCCACAAACCTCTCTCCGTTCTCTCGGTCCTCTCCTCGGTGCTCCAGCCTGCAATTCACTCAAAAAAAATTGCTGAACTTTTATCATATGACTGTTGGTGTCAGCCAAGTTATTCAGAGTTTCCCAGCTGCGGTGAGGAGCACGACTGTTTTGTTTTGGTTTTTTTCTTCCAAATTTGGATCATGCAAACCGTTTATTTTTGGCAAAGTTTTAAATGAGACATGTTGAATAAAGTAATTTTGATGAAAGATCACTATTGTAAGCTTAGATTTAGTACCCTTTTCTAATGGAAGCGTTTGGTACACAAGGTCCCTGAATAGTTCAAGGACCGAAGGAAATTTGAAAACCTGACAATCATTTCTATTTTTTTTTCCATTTCTGGCTTTGGTAAATGGTCTAATTTTGGTAATTTGTCAAGGAAAACGTGTTTTTTGTTGTTGTTTTTTTTTAAACTCACTGGCAGGTTGTGGGGGTTCATAAGATTCAAATGAAACATGAACCAAACAGTAGATGCGCACTTCAGCTTTCCTTCTACATTTGAAGTATGTGTGCCTTTTGGAGCGCGAGTCACAACAGCTCTCGTATCTGAAGCAAACGTCACTGTTGCTTCATTAGGGGGTCAAAGAGGAATCTCACAGGAGCACTGAGAGTATCATGCAGCAGAGCACAGGACACTCTATACGTAATCTAACCACATAATTAGAATCCACACAAACAACACGAATAAGAACAATGATCACAACGTCTCCTCTCCTCTTGTGGCATTCAAAATAAAAAGCCCAAATTTTCTACGACAGATGCAGAAAAAAACAAGACGAGTCAATTTTTGGGTGAATTAATTCCCGTCGTCCCAAAAAAAAAAAATTCTCTCAACTGACGAAGGTCACTGGATTTGCTTGAAAGCTCAAAAGATAGTACAGTAAGTAGGAGTTTTGGGAGCACAACAATACTGAATTCATGTGTTTAACTAAGCAACCACAGAAACAAATAACCAACCTACTTCCTGTCTGCGTAACAACTTGTTTTGCGAAAAGACTTTTCCGGGTCAATTAAAAGAAACGGGTAGAAGCAGGTACAAGGAAGCAGACGTTCACATTTATAGTATCTGTATCACGAGATGAGACTCCAATAGAGGGTTAACCTCTCATTTGCTGTGATTAATAAAGATAAAAGAAATAAAATTGTTGAATCATTGCAAGGAACCCTCACACAGACACGCAAGTTCAGCACTGGCTTAACAACAGTAGTAATTTCACCTGCCTTTGTGAAAAGTGTTTATAGTTCATTTACTGCTTCATGCTGACATTAAGCTGGCATCGGTGCGAGGGTCCGGAAAACGTGAAGGTTTTGTGTTCTGACGGGGCCCAAGTTTTTACATCAAACATGCTGCTTTATTTCACATTTTTCTGAGTGAAATTATGTAAAGAGTCCTTTGTCTCGTGCTCACACAGCATCGCCGCTCGGTGGGGTCGTTTGTTGACATGCCTGCGCTGCCTTCTCACGTTTACTGCAATTATAACTGCATCACGAAAGTGAAGGCAGATAGGGGGAGCTTATCTGAGTGATATAAAAAAAACAAAAACAAAAAAAACAAAGGATAAAGTCGGTCTTTCTCTGTGCTCTAACATGTTGAAGGAAATCAAACCAAGGCAAAAGCTAAAACTGAAACATGCCCGTGTGGGATGTCTGAGCCCGTTCGTCCGCTCAGTCAAGCGAAACGAACATCATGATGTTATATGATCTCAGCAGCTCGACTCAAGTTAGCTTTGACTGAGGAAATGCTTTTTTCGCCGGCCTGTTGCAGCTCATTTTTAAGCTGCGGCTGTTGTTGTGTTTTTAATGAGATTTGGAGAAAAACTGTACTTGAAAGAAGCAGCATTATTGTAAGTGTATAATACCCACCGTGTGTTACGAGTCAAAATCCAGCACCTGTGTGCAGCTTTGTGTTTATCCTTTACTAACAATTACAGTGAGTGACAGTTTGTTGGTTCATGGTTTTTAATAGAGGCGCTTTGACTCCTCTGCAGCGACTGTAACTGATCTGCCTCTGTGCTGCAGTGTGTGTGTGTGTGTGTGTGTGTGTGTGTGTGCGTGTGCGTGTGCGTGTGCGCGCGTGTGTTATTAAAGCATTGTTTACTCCGATGTATTTCATTGATGGATTACACACTTTTTCCAGGTCTTATCCGTGGCTGATCCATGTTGTTTCCGGCTTGGAATACGATTTGTTCAGTCAGTAAGTCTCTCTGCGTGATGACAAACGTCAGTGAAACTAAGATTAAGCATGCAAAGATTACACGTGAGCTAATGATGTTTTTTTTGTTTTTTTTCTCAACACCAACATCCTCAGTAATTACCTGATGTGCACGTGTGGCGGTGCCGGGTACGCTTGTCTGCGGATGCGGTACCATCGCGAGATTTGAGTGCCGAGTTGATACGTATCGCCGTTTTAAAATATCGGTGGAGTGTTGACGTACCGAGGGGTCGGTGTCGTCGCCGCGTCGACTCAACGGGAGGTCGGACAACAAGTTAGCAAAAAGTCCAAAAGTCCTTTACGGCACGAGCTCAAGATTTAACAAATCATTTAAACGTCGATTCAGGAATCACCGCATCAGTATAAAAACGAAGAATCTCTAAACGTCAGTGAATGTTGTTGTTTTTTTCCCCTCTCCTCCGACTCTCTTCACAGCTGACGGAGAAAACATAAATTCCTCTTCTGGCTCTCGCAGGTGTTCGAGTAAAAGAAAAGCAACCGTTAAAAGGTCGTGTACCTGAGGTGCAGCTTCTCTAAGCTGGCGTCCGCCAGGTCGTCGTTGGCTCTCTGGTGGATGTCTCGCTGGGTTTCGATCTTGTGATCGTCTGACAAGCCGTCCACTTTGTGGATGAACACCTCGAAGTTGATCTCCGGGTTGACCCTGTAGGCCCGCGACACGGTGAGATGAAGCCTGCCCAGAGCCTCCACGTAATCGTCCTGCAGCACAGACGTGAACACACACACACACACACACACACACACACACACACACACACACACACGGGGAGTCGGTACATATTCAGAGAGTGAATCTTAAAACACGGTTATCTTCGATGACTGCATTCATTCACACAACCGGCATTCAAAACGTCATTTTTGCAATGCTGTATAAAAAAATTTAAAAAAAAATCACAAAAATCCGCTGCATTAAATAGTTTAAGAGCTTAACACCATAAACTAATAAGGCCCCCTTTTGAAAATGAAATGTCTTACCGAAACCTCTGAATATAATCTGCTTAGATTTCCCAGAAAACAGCCGCTGTAAATATTTTAGTGCAGCTGTAGCTTATAATTTAGGATAAAAAATTAAAAAAAATTAAAAAAAAAATTCCATTCCCCCAAAAGCTAATTCCCGTTAGTTAAAATGAACAGGAAAATCAAGACCCATTAAAGCCGTTACAGCGACAACACTCCCTCGCGGTGGAGGCGATTGTTCGCTGTTGCTCCAGGACGGATGGAGTTTATAACTCATCAGTTTTAAGCCAGGTATGAGGAAATGCACGTCCGCCTTGTCCTCCAGAACAACACGAGGAAAGCAGCTCTCCTCTCGTATCACCGTGTGACCGACCGCTGACACAAATTGAATCTCGATGCACCTCGAGCACAAATGAACCCTGCGTCGAGATTACTGCGGTTCGTATCGGAGCTCGGATTACTTCTTGAAAGCACTTTGGGTCGCGTGGAGAGCGCTGGCATAAAAGCCGTGGCACGCAATTGTCTTCTATTCGAGCCACTCTGGCGGTTTAAATGGACTTCTGCCGTGGCTTACATTAAACGGAGAGCGCTGCGGAAAGTTTGTTGTCTTTATGCTCCCCTTCATGAAATGAAAAATTGAAGTGGGAGAGTTTTGCCGGAGATTGTTATTGTAAAATAAAATGTGCTGTCATTACCGAGAAGGAACAAAGAAAAGCAAAAGTCATGTATGTTTTGTCATCATACTTGCAACACAACGCTGGTTTTAAAAAAATGTTTTTATCTATGTTGACGGCTGGTTAAAAAAACAAAAAACAAAAAAAACCAGAAGTGTTGCTGTGAAACAACTTCCTGTGTTCGTGGCTACGTCCAAGCAAGATGATTTTGTTTCCGTTCCTCACCTGAGCGTCAATGACAAATATCAAAGCCCCGGTTCCTCTGAAGATCATCTCGTAGTCAAAGGTGGGGTCGAAGAAGTCCACCTGGCCGGGGAAGTCCCAGATCTGGAAGTTGACAAAAGAGCTGCTGGAGATGTCGTCCTTGTAGATCTTGTTGGTGCTCTCCAGGAACAAAGTCTCGTTGGGAGACATTTTGTGGAACACGACCTGAAATTACACACGAGCTCTTGATTTAGTACAATAAATGCAGATGTCCTGTCTTGGCGAGTTTGTGTGCGAGGAATCTGCCTGGTTGAAGCTTTAAACACCTACGGACCAACAATGTGGTGGTGAGGAATGGTGGCAGAGAAAAAAAAAAAATAGAAAATGTTTCATTTTTTTTTGTTGTTCTTGTCATTTTGCCTTTATTTATCGGACAGTTTACGTTGTGGATAAAGACAGAAAATACTATCTATCTCAACAAAAAAAAGAAGCAGAGGTCCCGATCCGAGGACAGTTAGTCCTTCATCATGAACACATGACAACCGGATGCCCCTAATCAATATTTCAATACTGCAATCCATCGCTTTGTGATTTATTGCTTATTTCCCCGAGTATGGCAACTTTATTAACTTTATTAGTCATGGATTTAGTTTGTTTTCAGGGTTTGCCATTCTGGGTTTTATGCCAAGTTTGATTTGGCATCCACCTACAGCCAAAGAACCACTTTGGTTGTTGAGGCTGATTTTAACGGACTGGAATTCTTTCTCGTCGACGGTTTTGGTCACACGGAGAAAAATATAAGCTTTGTGAGAAAATTCTGAAGGATTTGGAGCTGATCCTTTCTTCACCTGGATAACCCAAAAATTAAAGCGCGAGAGACTAAACTTGGCTTTTTTTTCATACATGCTGTGTAGCACATTCAGTGTCGACTCCGTTTGTATTCTTCTTTGTTTTAATGATCTTTAAATGTGACATTTGTGTTAAAAATGGCTGAGAGTTAAGACACTTTTTTTTTCTACACTTTTTATTTGTATTGTGGCAAATTAGAAGCATTTCATAAAACATCAAATAAACCTAACACTATATATTGAGTACAGCTTTTTGAAGAAGTGATTTTAGTGGGGTTTTTTTCAGTAGTTGCACCCGTAATAATGATGTTTTACAAAAGGCTCTTACAACACGTCATACCTTGCAAAAATCCAATGGCCAAAACAATCGAGTTTTTAATGGGACGGCTCATCCCAACGGTGCCGTTTTGTTTTTGTTTTTTTTATACTCGTGTTGTGATTCCACGGACGTCACATGTAGAACAAGAAGGAAAGGGCCAAAACACTGCTGACTCATTAGTCCGATGAAACACGAGTCACCCTACTCAGCAATTTTCAGCTTTGAAACCACAGACAGAAAGACGGCAGCTGTAGATTAAACTGTTAATGAGAGTCTTACGGGAGGCCTTGTGAATACTGTGACGGAGGACGTGGGAGTTGTTTGCTCTGCCTCCGCCACTTCGAATCAATGCGTGGACCACTGGGGGTCACAGGTTGATGAATCGGCAAAAAGCCGAATCACATGTTCCTGAGGCCACCCTGGAGGTTTACGGGAGGGGGGGGGGGGGCGATATTAATCTTGGGACTTGAGGGTGCGCGGATTACAACAAACACAGTGCAAGTGTGGAGGTAGACTTCAGTTCAGTGCAATTCTCTACTTCTGTTTCTCAAATGTGCAGAAAAGGCCCGCGGCGTGCCACGCTGCTATATCCATCCCGATTCCTACTTCGCCCTCGAATTGTAACATAAATAATAAAATATCATAGAAGGTACAACTGCATCTCATCCATTATTCAACCGCAGTCTTAAAAGAAATGTATTCAGAGACATCTAGCGTAGCATGAGGCATATTTATATCTGTGCTATTGTTCACTAAGTTATCACTAACGCAGACTAAATAATATTCCTGTATAGAATAGAGCTACAACGATCGCTGTGGAATTAATTGCCAACTATTTTGATAATCGCTTATATGGTTTGAGTCATTCTTAATTTATAAAATATGTAAAAAAAAAATCCAGTTTGCAGCACATAAATGTAAATATTTTCTGTTTTGTTTTTTTTAGTCCTCAATGATAATCTACCAAATATATTTTTTTGGTTGCGGAGTAACCATTTTCTGACATTTTAAAAACCAAACCGCTTATCAACTCAAAACATGAATAGACAACGAAAACCATCATCTTAGAGAATAGATGTCAGGTCTTCCTTCAGTTTAAAAAAAAAAAAAAAGACGACCAAGCGCCGACATTATAAACGTGAAAATAATTGTAAGCATTAAAAAAAAAAAGGGAGAAACTGAAGCGTCGTTTGCCACGGCTGATGTCATCCATTTGAGTTGTGATCAGGCCTTCAGCCACTTGAGTAAAACTTGATCACAAGACGAGCTGGTTTCAGGACCTGAAGTGGTTTATCAGAAGAGCACTTAGTGGGAACATGGTGGTATACATGCTGCATAGGAAGCAGGAGGAGGAAGGAGGGTAGGAGGGTAGGATGGGGGGGGGGGGGGGGTAAGTAGATGAGTAGAGGCCCGATCCCCCTCATCCTAAAAACCCCGGCCTGACTTATAAACGCGAGTGGGAAAGCGGATGTTGTGAACTGCAGGTGCTGCACTGATTTGCGACAGAAGTGTTCCCGACTTGAAAGCACGGAAGGTGTGGTCGGCTTGGCTGTCATGTGAAAAAGGGAAGGGGGGCACACGTCAGACCTGCCCTCTGCCTCACAGCTGAGTGGGACGAGGAGATATATATATATATATATATTTATATTTATATATTTGTGGCACGTCGGACGCGTTGTTAACCAAACGGGTCAAATCCAAACATGTCCACGTTTCAGTGAAGATGCACCCCCAGGCTGCAAGAGCTAGCGCGGAAAGGCTAGGTGGCCATTATCTATAATTTAGGTTGTTGTTGTTGGTTGTTGTTGTTGTTTTTTTTTGCACTCTCATGCAGATGGAGGTGTGTTTATCTGCGGGTCGGTAGCTTTCATCGCTCGCGACGTGCTAAACTAACTCGCTAGCCGCATCTTGGCTAACGTCCCGTTTGGTCGCGTGAGGCGGAGGAAGGCGGCGCGCGCCCTCCTAAAAAAAAACAACAACAAAAAAAAACAAACAACAACAACAACAACCCGCTTTAAAGCGCTTTTCTCCGTCTCTTTTCTCACCTTCTGTATCGACGACTTGCCACTTCTTCTCAAGCCCATGAGCAGGATCCTCGGTTTGCTGTCGGATGGCGTCGGGCTGTCCTCGATGTCGGCCTCCTCTTCCCCGTAGCCGAAGTCTTTTGGGAACGAGTCCGCAACCCCGTAGCTGTCAGCCAGCTGTTCCACCTCGTACTGAATCGACATTTTGACCTAACGACGGTCGCTTTCTTTCTCTCTCCACCACCACCACCACCACCACCCACCCCACACACACACACACACACTTTTTTTTTTTTTTTTTTTTTAAGTCGTCGGTCACCAACGGCCGTGTTTGTGCCGGACGACGCAAACTAGCGTCACGTAGTGGAAAATAGTTTTGTCAATTCTGCTACTTACAAACACAAAGCGTGATCCCACACATTTCCTTAGGATTTCCTCTCCCGTGCAAAAAAAAAAAAAAAAAAAAAAACCTCCAGCTCTTTGGTCCCACCCCTTCGTTCTGATTCGCTGTCTGTATCACAATATAAAAGGTGATTGGCCTAAACTGCCTGTCGCTCTACTGACGTGTGACACTGTCACCTGACTAGCACTCCGACTTGTTTTGTGACCTGTCGCCGGAATAAGAAGCGAATAACCCTTTTTTTTTTTTTTTAATCAGATATATTTTTAAAATACCTTGAGTTCTCAACAATTATACAATAGTCGAGCATTTTATTTATTGTTAAAAGAGAACATTAAATGAAGGTTGTGAAAAACCAACAGAAAGTGGGTAATTATGGTGTTAATCCATATATTTGTATATATATATATATATATATATATATATATATATATATATAGATGTATATATTTGTAGATGTGTGTGTGTGTGTGTGTGTGCGTGTTAACCGATGTTACCAGCAGATGGAGGCAAACTACTTCAACGGTAAAGTTGGGACCTTCATGGTTGTTTTAAAATGTGGTTATTATTAAAATCAAAGACCCAACAATGTCATTTCCTCCGACATGGCCTCCAATTAACTCAGAGGTGTTTAATGTGAGAGAGAGGACGCATATAAAAGAAATAAGAGAGGGTATATGTAAGATTTTTCCACAGCAGTCCATGATACACATGTGTTATTTGCAATCAGTGGAGATAACGTAAAAAATAAATTAATTAATTAATAAATTAAAAAAAGGTCATAATACACACTTGAGTTTAAGGCCCTACTGGTGGAATGTAACTAAGTAACTCAAGTACTTTACCTAAATACAAATTCAAAGTAGCCCACTTTGTAGCCCTACTTGTACTTTACTTGAGTATTTACATTTTATGTTACTTCGTTATGGGAAACATTGTAAATTTTTACTCCTGTGTGTGTGTCTGACAGCTTTGAAAATATTGAAAAAGACAGACAATACAGTGTTTGGCAAACATCTATGGTAGTACCTCTTATATACAGTCATATATATATATATATATATATATACGTGTTTATCTACAGTTAAATTTAATATTAGGAAATACTCATGTCATGAGCCCATCGTTCTCAGCAAAATACAAAAAGCCGATGGTAGTCATTGAAATTATGGGTTTTTTTTTGTTGTTGTTTTTTTTACCAGGGACACCTGAAGGCAGCATCAAATCCAGCTGAGCCGACCGGTTTAAAAAAAAAAAAAAAAAAAAAAAAAAAAAAAAGTGATAAATGAAAGTGAACTTTTCTTGAGTCGGCAGTTTACCTGCGTTTCAAAGTTAGAGGCTTCGGCAACCAGCGGGACACAAATATAGCTTCAAGAAAGAGGTCAGCTCTATAACCGACATTATTATGGCGCATCGTGGAGTAAGTGTGTTTGCTGCTGCTTTTATTTTCCTTGAGTCACTGTTGTATGTTCAGGAAGCTGGCTAAGCTAATGTTACCATGCTGGGAGTTGTACAGGGGGGTTAATCAGGAGGAGACCTGACCACCTGACACTGCTCATGTTTGGGCTTTTATATTGATAGGGGCTTCTATTTGTTTATGGATAAATCAAACTTTAAAACCCACGAGAAAATGTCAATAAACCAACAACAGCTGCATTTTATGCTTCAGGCCATATAATGACCCAGGGAATTACTAACTTGGAGGACAATTTTTAACCATGCTGTTAGTCATTTAGATTTTCTAAATGTTGACAGTTTTATGATTATTATTTTTATTTATTTTTTAATAAAATGTTTTCCTCCTACAGGCTCCAAACGCCAGGGAGAAGTTTCGGAGATACCTGGAGAAAGCTGGTGTCGTTGAGAGTTTTACTGCTGGTATGGCACATTTATTTATTTTCTGTATAAATAATTTCTGACTGGGCTTGAGGAGCACTTACCAACTTCACTTTGCAATGGAAAGCAAATAAAGTAAGCCGGGGGAGAGTTTTCAGACGAGCTGAAACAGCCGAAAAACAGACCCTCTTCTCAACTGTAATTAGTAATAATAATATGACATCAGGTGGCTTCAGTTTTAGGGCAATGCATCATCTGGAAATATAAATAAAGTTTTCCTCCTGACACCTGCAGTGGAGAAGAGTGGGCATGTCCCCAGTTTGGAAAAGCAGGCAGCTGTACTGGCACAGATACTAAGCAATGTACTGCTGTGGACGGGTCAGCGACAAAAATCTATTTTAGCCTCCTAAAAAAAGCCCATCAAAAAAAAAAAAAAAAAAAAAATCAATATCAGTTTAAGTGTAGGCCTACGCTATATTTAGCGTTATGTTGCATGTTGCCCTCTCCAACCGGGAAGTGAAGCCATTATATCCATCTACAGTATGCTCTTTTAAAGCCACCAGACTCTGTTTAAAAAAACTTTAAAAAAAAAAACACACAAAAAAATTGCAGTGCTACATTACTTTGATTGGTCAGTTTGTTTGTGTTATTGTGTGACTCTGGTGATGCTTAAACACGCTGGTTTGGATCCAAAACTAACACCGGACTCGATCAAAAACGCAAACACACGAACTGATGGAAGCAGCGGTAGATCAGCAACTCCTGTGTTGTGTGAAGTAAAATGTGCTTTTTTTTCGTCAAGGGAGTCTGGTGGCTTTAAGGAGAGCAATACAACGCCTTCATACAACAACAACAACAACAAACTATTCCTTAAAGGAATATGAAAATGTTTTTCTGCATAAATGTATTTTTAATTTGACAAAATATGTCAAACTTTTAAACGGCATCAGATTTAAGTTTTAACATGAAAGAACAAAAGAAGATCTTTGCCTAAATAAATACAGTCCAAAGTTATCAATGAACCTCAAAGAATCAAAGAATGAGTAAATAAGACCAAGAGTCCAAACATTTGCTGACAACAGTGAGTTTCAGGAACAGATTTGGTCCGTAAGTTTGACGCTCAGCGCTACTTCTACAGTTATTTTGGTGTTTGGTTTAACTTTTTTCTTTCTCCTGGATTTCAGCTCTGTTGGCTTTGTATGAACAATCAGAAAAACCCACTGATGCTCTGGAGTATCCTTTTGAAGACACGATCTGACTCCCAGACACCGTAGTGTTGCTGTAGAAACTCTCTCTTGGCTTCAGTGGTAGTGAGTTGGAAACATTTGAATGAAGTTAATGCCTCCACCCACCATTGTAAACTAATATATTATGAAACCGATATTTGCTGGAAGTCTTTAACCAGCTCCCTCCAGATTTGTCAAGCAGCACCTTGGTGCTGTTGGCCAGACTTCAGCAGACATGGAGGCTCTGCAGAAGGAGATGATTGACCTGAGGCAGAGGTGTGCACGTCTGGAGGACGAAAACAAAGACCTCAAAAACAGGGTACGCAAATTAAAGGACCCAAGTCATGAAAAGTCTTGTTAGAGCTGGTGTCCATCCCCATTTTTTTACCACCACACCCCACAAGGGAGCACTGTAGCTCCTGTTTTATTCACTCCTCATACGAAGGAATGTAGCTCATCCGCTTTTTTCAATGTAATTTGCCGATGACAAAGCATTTGCGGGTTTGGTTATTGAAGATAAAAAAAATAAGTGTTGTGAAAGAGTTTGTTTAAGTTATCTTCAGCTAGATAAATAAAAAAAGACACACCAGGAAGGAGCCATCACCGCCGTTCATTTGTGTAGATACTCTTAACTGTCCGACGGGGAAAACGTCGATACTTCTAGCGTTTAACTCCGCTTCGGATATTTGTCACTTGTGGGGTTTTTTTTGCTGTAGTTGATTTTTGATTATTGTTGTTGTGGACCACTGTGCTGTTTGATGTCTGCCTGTATCTGTAACGTCCGTAATCACTGCGCGCGCGCACACAAGAAATTCCCCAAACAATGATAAACAAAAAGAATTAACGTAAATGTACTTTTTCTCTCCATCTCTCCAGCTGCAGCGTTATGAGCCTCTGTCTGAAGGTGGAGGTACAGCTATATAGACCCGAACAGCTCTTTGGTTTCAGTTTTATTTTTCTTTATATTGCTGCCACTTTTAATTTAAAGACAAGACAACACTGTGGCGTGAAAACCAAAAGTGTAATTGTGTTGTTGTTTTTTTTGTTTGCTTGTATGTAAATCTTAGATTCTAACTTACAAAGTAGAAACTAACTTATTCTGTAAGTGTACATACAGTGTGTGTGTGTGTGTGTGTGTGTGTATATATATATTTGTGTTGTTCTCCTTGTTCTTAAGAGATGCTCTACAGTCATTGTTAAAATAAAGCAGTCTTGTGATTTATGCTGTATGACTTATTGAAATAATTTGTGAACAGCAAAGTACCTGTTTTTTTTACATATCTTTTTATTGAGATGTCCCAGGATATTGATACCATGGTTACTGTGGTCAGTTACAGCTGTTTACAGTCAGTTCTTGACAAAATGAACAAAACTCCCTGCAGAAAGAAAGTACATTTTAAAAAGAAAGTTAAGAAATAAAACACACAACACAAATAAAGACCTTGAGGTGTCGAACACATTTTGCTTTCCACCACATTTCATTTATCTCATCAGGGACAAACAGTCAAAACTACCAAACAGGACAGAGAACAAACAGCGTCGTGATAACTGCTTATTGATATGCTCAGGAATCCGATGACAGTGATTGATGGTTTTTGCTGAGACAGAACACACGTTTGTCACTGGAGATTAAAATACAGCCCCCGTGCTGTAAAACATAAACTAATCTTAGACAAAATATAATTTCATATAAACACAAAATAAACATTCTAGAAAAATATCTGTTGTTTTTTTTGTTCAGCACCATGAAATAATACATATTCATATGCATAAATCTAGGTTTTTGCAATGCGTCACTTTTTAGTGTCATTAAATCTGCTCTCGGAAAACAAGTAAGCAGCCTACAGAGCAAAAGTTTCAATAATGATCATCTATATTCAGCCCAGTGTATCTGTAACTAATCTTGTATTAAACTATACGTTGCAGCCGTTTGCATAAATGTCAGCTAAATGTATTGTTTGCTTGTTAGCACATGCAGGTATTCACACTAAAAACAATCATTTAAGTTAAAAAGTCACCTCTTGTTTTTTTTTTTATTGTAATATGTCACCAAAAGAAAGTAGGAGTGTGCTTTTTAAGGCAGGACACGTTAAGTAGATTGAATTGACTAAAGTTTTGGACAAAAACACAAGACTAAACAGAAATATAAGCAAATTCTCACCAGTTACACGGCTGCGTAGAGAACTGTTCTGTCCTTACTTTCAACATAGAAATTCAGACCTCACACCCAGAAAATGGATCAGCCCGGTTCCACTAGAATATTGTTCACAGCTTCATTTTTATTTGCTGTGATTATAGTCTGAAAACGCTGTATTCACATTGACAATATGCTCAGACACTCCGAAGGGCGGACCAATGAGCGACCAGTGTGGGTTGTTGTGTGATGATTTTGAAGTCGAGCATTTTTTTTCCTTCTTCTGTAAATGTAGCTGCAGCGATTCAGCGTTCAGTCTCAGCCGGAATCTGTGCCTACCAATCGGTTAAAAGCTGCTCCAACAGTTAAACTTGAGCTTTACACCCAGTAGAATATAACAACAGGAAATGTTTTCCTATGGAGCGGCCCCAGACCTGTATGTTCTCACAGTGAACTCTGGTCTGGTTAACAACAGGCCAGAAATGGATGGTTGTGTGCCAGCAATTTGAACACGGAGACCGCTGAAGTTTAGATTTGCAGGTCTGTGGCTCGTCGGCTGCTTGCGTTGCTCGCCATCGATTCTTTGTAGTTGGAGGACGGCGGCCTCGGGTTATTCATGGATCCTGAGCTGGAGCCATCCAGCGACTCCGGAGTCGAGGGCCTGCTCGGATGTTGGCCAGTCGATTTTGACTGCGTTCGAGAGCTGGCTTTTGCGCCTCCGTATGAATCTGTGTCGGAGCTCCTGCCCTCCAACACTGTGGAGCACTTGTTAGAGCCGGGAGCCTTCAGTGGCTTCCTCAACGCGCTTACTGGCAGCGTGGGGAAGGAGGAAGCGTGAGCGCCCTTCTGTGGGCATTTGGAAGAGTCTGGGCTCTCTCTTTGACTGCTGTCCTCCTCCTTACAATGTAGGGGATGATGCAAAAACTCCTCTGCCTCCTGCTTTGGATTAATCAGGGAAATGCAGCAGGGTAAGCAGGGCTCGTTGGGGGCTGAGTTGCAGTTACATTCTGGGTGACCTCGAGATGAACCCCTGGAACCCTCCAAATTCTGCGGAGCGGCCAGTTGGCCCTGAAGAGGTAGAAAGTTTGAAGGTTTGATAAGGCCTGGGTACATGTTTGTGCCCTGCACCCTCTCCATCAACAGGTTGTAGTCATTGGGTACAGAAGCTATTGTTGCCTTTCGGGTCGGACCGGCGCTTATTTGCACCACAGATTCTTTTTTACTCTTGCTGGCGTAGTAGTCATCAAACTCATCCCTGTCGTCTCTCAAGTGAGGGTAGAAGTCCAAGATGCTCTTTTTGACCTGCTTGTAGCCCAGATGCATGATCTCCAAGATGTTTAGGAAGAGGGAGATACCAGAAATGCATTGCATGAACACCATGAAGACACTTTTCTCTGTCGGTCTGGAAACGTAACAGTCCACGGCGTTGGGACAAGGATCCCGCTCACACTTGAAGAGCGGGTAGAGATGAAAACCATAAAGGAGGAACTGACCCGTCATGAAGGCCACTTCAACTATGGAGCGTGTGACGATGTGAGCCACGTAGGTCCGCAGCAGAGACCCCCTCAGTGGTGGTTTGTTGAGCTTTCCCTGATCGAGCTGCTTCATCTCCCGCTCAATCCTCTTTCTGGCCTCTGCCAGCTCCCCACCGACCAGCTCCAGCTCCCTGCGCAGCAGAGCTTTCTTCTTCTGCCGCGCCTTCTCCAGCGCCCGCAGCCTGTAGAGAGCGTGGCCCATGTAAACCAGCGAGGGCGAAGACACAAAAATGACCTGCAGCACCCAGTAGCGTATCAGGGAGATGGGGAAAGCCAAGTCGTAGCACACATTCCTGCACCCGGGCTGCTCGGTGTTGCATATGAAGTCGGACTGCTCGTCGTTCCACACGTCCTCAGCCGCCACACCGAGCACCAGCATCCGGAAGATGAACAGGATGGTGAGCCAGATTTTGCCGACCATGGTGGAATGGATATGCACCTCCTCCAAAATCCCCCCCAGGAAGTTCCAGTCTCCCATCTTCACTCTTCCATTATGACTGATAGAAAGTTATTAACAGAGAGGGGTTAGAGAAATAGGGAAGAAACTCTGCTGAAACTAAAATGTATGAAAGTTGTAATACAATCAAAGATGCAGTAATGAGAACACATTTGAAGACTTACGTTGGATGTTAAAATCGTATGAACAATTTTAGATTTATAAAGGAAAGAAAATAATTCAGGTTCCCCGGTAACAATGAAAGTATAAAGAAATTACTGTACCTGTCAACCGGAAAAATAAAACGTTAACAAGAAGGAAACTTGTGAAGTAGAACCGCACCATTTCACATATTTGCAGAATGATACATTAAAAGTAGACAAGGACAACGTCCAGGACATCTAGAGATGTTTCCTGGGCTCGTCAGCTTTCCAGTCTTAGTCTCAGTGAAATCAGTTCCCCTCAGCAGTTCCACTACAAATACCAGGCCAGACTGCTGTGGCGACACTTTACCTTGCAGCAGCACGGACAGACTGCCGATGGTGATTTAAATCTCCTTGGGTCATGCAGCCCTGATGCGCTCACCAAAATGTTTTGAAAATCGTCACCGCCCTCAGCGAATCCCTGCATATACCCTAAACTTCAGTGACCCGCCTCTGCTGCAGTGTTGCCAGACACAAAGTGGGAACAACAGAGCTGTTGAGGGAAGGTTGCCAACTCTACTCTAACCAGAGAAAGTCAATACCAACAGCTTCACTGATGTATTTAGATCATGGCCTCACAGCGATGGGGTTGTAACGGATTGTAACACGGACATTGACCTAAAACGTCGCAGGGCGGAGCTCATTTTTACGTATGTTCGTCAACATGACAAGATTTTTAGATTTCTACCTGTCCGGGTAGACATCATTAATGCAGTGAACTGGACATATGGTCGGTATATATTTGGGTGAGTGCATCGGTGTAATTAGACAGTCTGGTTCCTAATAGATGCTCTGCAAGTCCAGACATCATGTTCAGATTTGTTCGCACTCAATTGTTCGAGTCTGTTCGCTCCACATGTCCGAATGAAGAGAAGGAAATACAGATAATTCTAGTTGGAATCCCCAAATTATCGATACCATTCAGTTATCCACACAGGCCATGTTCCATCAATACTTTTCGACTATAGTGAAGAAATCAATAAGTCATCATGTCCGATTTCATACTCTGCTGCTCCGCTCTGAATGTAATTAAGTTCTCATGCACTTGACACATTATTTTATCCCATTTACAAGAAATCTATCGCGATGGATTAGTGTGCCGGCCAGCTGCTGGTCGTCAACTTCCCGGTCCAATTCTAAATACCTTTACGCGTATCGGTGTGATAAATATACTCGTTTTCCAAAGTTTATTTTGATATTCCGGTTTCATATGCATCACATCGAATGTTTATTAATTGCAGTATTTTTCTATCAAGAGTAGGAAAAGATGAAAGCAAATCTAACCCCAGAACCTGCCTAATGTTTTGGTGTCAAGCTAAATGAGGCAACCTGAACCTAAACTCTTTCCCTCTGACCTGAAATCTGTTTTCCCGCCCAGTAGAGCACGATTGATTAAAACTAGTCTGGTACAGACACATTAGGGGTACACAGGATCACAAGGGGTCACATGTGGGGGGGAAGAAAAAAAATCCCAATTCTATGTCCCATTTTTCCTTCTGGTCATGGTAGTCAATTTTGATTTAAACACCAGTCCCTATTATGGATCCGGATGTCATCTGCAAACACAATTTATTGTTTCAAGCATCACTTTAATCTTTTATGAACCAATAGTACATGTACAACGGTTGACCCTGTTGTCTTTTAAATTCTCAGCAATCTTCTGTGCTACTCTGGTGTTATTTAACTCTTGAACATGAAACTACACATTTTCAATTAGATGCAAAATCAATTAAACAAATAGCAGTGAGTGTTTCATTTTCATTTTTCAGCCATCTTGCTTCATGACGCCATAAGAAATCATACAATTTCTTGCTGTTTCACAGTCGAGGCAGGTAAGTTTAAAAAAAAAAAAATTGCATATTGATGTACTGAGTTTGGTACTTTGCACATACTGTAAAACAGCAGCTGCAGCCACAAGGGAACAATCACGTGCATGTTAAACTCAGTTGCTGGCAACACCAAACTGCAAGCAGTTACTGATAATGGTGGATATGTTCAGCAGAAAAAATGAGCAGTGTCATCCTGTTTCTGCAGAAGTTCAAACTCAATTTGACAGAATGGATATTACAAAAAAAAGTTCAACTTTATTAAAAGGAATTGTGACAGAAATGCAAAACCAAGTGTGGGAGATCTTTGTTTGGTCTTTAGCAGTTACCCTTGTGTTTTAGATAAATTAAATACATTTTCTAAAATGGGCTCTGAATTACAATCAGTAACCAATGCCCTTGTCACACAAAACATAGACATTTAAATATAAAAGTTTTCCTTTTTTATAGACCACAGAAAATGTACCCTCATTAAACTTTACAAATAACAATTTCCCTACAGTTGAGATATGGTACTGTATGACATCAACCACTGCCTAAATGAGCAGTATGCTGTTTTACATCTTACTGTAATTAGTCATGTCCTATGAGGTATTATGATAAGGGTGTGATGATAAAGCAGCTTTGTAGCTGACCAAAAGAAAGGAAAAATATAAGTGATTCATTCCCGTTTTTCCCCGATACTACTTTGTAAACCTCTTATCTGTGCTATCATACTAAACATATGTCAACATAAGTGTGACATTAATGTGATCATCTTCATCAAACATGTAGTGTTTTCATGTGGTGAGGGTTTAAGGCACATTTATGAATACTGGAAGTCAATGAATGATTCGACAGAAAACTTGCAATTGCTCAGAGGAGCATGAAGTTATTCTGGGGAACATTTTTTACATGATTTTATATTCAAGAAAAAGACATGAAATAGAACCAGTGTTCAGTAATTTCCTGATAATCGTGAAAAGCACAAAAGACAAACAAACAAAACACACAAAGCAACGGCAGAGATCATACCTACCTTAAGACAAATAGCAGTTACTAACTTAAAAGCACATTTTCATCAAGTGTGTTAAATGCTACACACAAACAGCAGGAGGAGCCCTTTGAATCACAAATTCAGCTCTTAAAAAAACAGAAACGAAAATGTGATCGATAAAAAACAAACCCTGACATTCACAAAGTCCCTGAAAAGCAACTTTGCCCTGCAACTGGTCAGTAAAAATCAGTTCCCTGAGTGACACAAGGATTTGAGAGTTTATAATCCTACGATGCCGGGGAAAGGAAGATGTTGAAGAGCACGGCAAAGATAATAAAGACTATAAAGCACACGACACAACACCAGAACCGCGGGTCTTTGAGCAGCTTCTTGTTGTAATCGCTGAAGAAGACGTAGCCGATGGTCATCCCGGCCGCAATTCCTCCAAAATGAGCCACAAAGGACACCTAAGAGGAGAAACGGGTTCAGATTCAGCCTCTGGGCCTAATTACCAAAGTGACATTTAACAAGACACCCAACTACTGAAATCTGACGTCACTGAGATGCGAGTTAAAAAAAAAAGTTGCAGGAACAGTTCAACAGCCAAAAGTTATCATCAGGAAAGGAGGAAGTTTTACTTAAACTAAAACTACAGAGGACAAGGGTCCACATCTGTAGAAACTTATTAATGAAGGAGGAGATTGTTTGGAAAGCGTGTAAAGAGAGTTTTGCATCTACGTGAACAATCAAGTCCCAGCAAGAGCTCCTGGTCTCGTCTGTAGTCACAAGCAAACAAAGCCATCACCAAACCCTCCCAGCTCGGCGGAGGTGAGCTCCGTGAGCTCGATCGCTCTTTAAAGCTGTATTTGTGTGTGTGTGGACAGGTTTAAAAAGATCATGTTTGTGCTTCCGTTCTGTGCTAAATCACACCTGTAAACCATCCTCCTCACTGGCAAATCTTCTGTAGAAGGCAAATCCAAAATCTGTGCCAACTGGGAAAAGGAAACAGTATTAAAAATATAATTTTTGAAGATGAATATATGTAAAATAACAAAAGGAGGGGGGGGGAGGGAAACAGCAGAACGTACCGATAATCAAGATGACGAGGATACGAAACACTCCGAGGATAGGAATCATCTCTCGGAAATTCTGTGCGTTAAAACACGAGCTGTAAAGATCAATACTAATATCTGAACTCACAAGGCGTGCGTGCAACAAAAAAGTGGCCTGAAAACACAGTGATGGCTTTCATGTCATAATTTCAGCATTATAACAAGAATCCATAAAAATGGCTTGGTTGTCTGCTCAGTGCTTCAGTAATACATGAATGTTTGTTTTAAATGACACGACAAATCATGAATATGACATTTATTTAAAAAATGTAAGGTGAACTAGGGCCTTTTGTATATAAAATGTCATCACTTTAGCACGTTATCCTAATGGGCATTTGTGTCTGTCATCATTCGTGTATGAATTATTGAGCTACGGCCACAAAAATGTTTTGTCATCCTTGAATCCGAGTGAACGTTTGTGCCGCATAAATTCCCTAAAGGCGTTTTAAAAGAACGGGGACGGACAACCTGAAAACTGCGTCCACAGTGGCACTGACACTTTCCACTGACACGCTGTGGAAGTAAACTACGGAAGGTCGCAGCTCCATCATACAGTTGTAATCCTTGTACAACTTGGAAAATAAGACCTGTTTCCAAAGTAGAGTCCAAAACCTGCCTCGCATATAAAAGAACAAAGTAAACAGAAGATCCTCCTGTGGGACCGTTTGTAAACTTACCACCACTGCGTTCATGAAGTAGCCTCCGATTAGAGCGTAAGTGCCGCCGGAAGCCCCCACCAGGGCACTGAGAGGGTCAAAGATGGAACTGGTCAAAGAGCCTGAAGGAGACACGGACTCAGCTTTGACGCAGGCTCGAACACAAACAGGAAAAAACAACTTCAGGATGACTCGGATGTCCGGACGCCGAGCACTCGCAGCCACGGAAGAAATCCAGCTACCTTATCTTAGTTTTCGGCTTTATTTACCTCTTGTTGTGGAGGAAATGTGAGAGACAGACAGAGAAAGGCGATGCTGACCTGCGAGGACGCCGGCGAGGTAAACCATCCCGACTTCAAATCCCTTGTGGACCAGTTCCAACGGGATGCCCAGCAGCAGCTGCATCAGCAGGTTGCCCAAAATGTGCTCCACACTGGAGGGGCAGAGATGGGCGATAAGTTCTCCACCACGGAGGTGAATCAGGGAAAAATATACGGGAGGCTGGACAGAATAACAGAAACACCGTCAACCCTGCAGTAAATCCCAAATGTTGATTCGGTGGGATGGATTAAAACCGGTGTTATTCTATATCTTTGGTAGGAAAATGTAAATGTAAATGTCCATAGTAAGCTGTCAGGCCCTGAGCCTCTGCAGTATCGTTTTAATAATAAGGGTTTTCTAAAACAGCTGGATACTGTCATTTTTAACAAAGGTTACTCAAACAGGAACATTGTGTTTGTTTGCTGCTGTTCTAAGATACAGATTCACGTTCTAGTGAGAACCTAAGGATGTATGCGGCACTGATTTAAAGCCATCTCCAGTGTCCATATTCAGGTGTTTTTCCGTTAGCGCTGGTGGGAGACTGTGACCGCTCTTCCTCTTTGCTAATGCAGTTTTCCTTGCGTCATGATGTTTGGTTTTCCTGTGTTTCTGTGGCTTATGCACTTGTGGTTTTCGAGACGTTTTGCTTTCCCACATTATGCACATTTAAAGTGTTTTTTTACCAAAGTAAAGCACCGTGTACCTCTTTTAACTGCCTTGAATCCGAAAACAAAAAGTAATCAGCAGATTTATTTTTAAAGTTATTAACAATTGGCTTCACATGACTCAACTTTGTGGTAACTGATTTGCTAAAGCTACTGTTGCATCAGCTAAAAAAAAAAAACAACAACAACATGAAGTAATGCAGCAGAGGCTGGAACTGGTCTCAAAAATGACCAGAGACAAGTCAAAAACCTCACGACGATTATGAGCTTCACCAAACTGATCTTTACTGCAGGTCCTGGAAAGAGTCAGCGGCGATTTTTTTTATTATTTATTTATTTTATTTTTTTTGCCCCGATTGGAGAATTCATCATCTAATTGAGGTGTTTCTAAATGCCGCGCTCACACCTACCCGGCGTGGACAAACATGTAGGAGACGAAGCGCCATGCTTCATGCCTGCGGTCGGACTTGTAGGTCAGAGGACTGTTCCAGATGCTTTCACTCAGGGTCACCCACTGCTTCTGAGGCTTCCACACGGCGTAGTAGATAAACACTGCCAACTGGTGAAGATATCAGAGCGGACACAGAGATTAGGCCTCGAGCGCGAGAGCATGAGAAGAGAAACAAGTTCACCGTATTCCCAAACACACCGCAGGAACTGCAGAAAAGAAGTCAGGGGACAAAACTGAATCCAAACCAGCTGTGACCACAACAACAGTGGGAGGAGGGAATTAGAAGTACAGATGTTGAGGTTTTACTCCACTGACCCCCCCAGAAACCCACTCCCACCCCCCAACTGGGATTGAATGGAGCACCACTGTTGGTCTAGCTGCTTGTATCTGTGCGAGAACCTAACCCAGCGAACTTCTGTGGGGAAACACTCGCAGGCATTCACAGACACCGAAATGCAGCGACACAGGACATCTGCGGACGACAAAGAGCGAGTTGTCCGTTCCCGAACATCGAACGGCCAGCGCGCAAACAGTGACAAGACTCTGGCATTAACACGGGACAGAGGGCCAAACTGACCTCAAGATTCAGATGTTTAATCATCTCCTAACAGGGATGATGTAAAAGAAATGTCCATTTCAGTTCAATTATAAAGACTCTGTTGCTACGTTAACACGCAAATAATTAAACCATGTACGTATATTGTAAAAAAAGAAAGAAAAAAAAAGGGGGGGGGGACACTTGAGTCCTGCTTTTTAGTATTAACAAGCACTATAGAAGAACTATATAAATGATTTTAACACACTGAATGTAGCTGCGAGCACACAAAAGATCATTTTGAGTATTATTTAATGTACAATGTTTGTCAACTGTGTTGTATTATGTGGTCATTTATTATCTAAGTTATATTGCTCGTCTCATTACATTACATTTAGCTGTATGATGAATATGAATCAGGACATTCAGAGGAGGCGGAGCCCAAAAGTGACCGAAAGAAAGAAATGACCGCTCGCAGTTGGATAAGAGCTGCTCTTATCCAACTGCACATTTCAAACGTTGCATCTGTAAATACTCTCAAAATATGAAATGATATGACATGCAGTTTTTCATACCGTCCCCTCACTGTCTGCTCTAATAAATACAGTTACAGCAAAAATCTATACAGTAATTAATACCATGGTGGCATGTACCCCCCCTCCTTCTCTCCCCTCCCCAATGTAGGCTGCCTGTTATATAATCAGCTCAGAATCCATATCGACTGCCTCAGTACTCTCACAGCGTGCTTGTCCGTGTGTTTGCGGGGCGGAGCGACAGTTACCTCTGCGATACTGATAAGGATGATGAAGACGGGCGGCGGCCAGCAGTTGGCCCGTTCCAGATAGTTGCTGCGGGAGTCTTCTGGGAGCATCCATCTGGACACGGACTCCTGGAACCTCTCGCAACATCCCACCTTCCTGCCGCCGTCCGGCTGCTTGTCTCCGCTCCTCGTCACCTGCCTCCCGTCTCTGTCCACAGGAAACGGCTCCTGCTGCTCCAAGTCGATGTCCCCCATCGCTGCTGCTGCTGCCCTACAGAGCAGAGTGGATATTCAGTGTACACACAGGGACAAATGGTGACATATGGCGGTATATATATATATATATATTTATATATTTACAGTGGTGTGAAAAAGTGTTTGCCCCCTTCCTGATTTCCAATTTGTTTGCATGTCTGTCACACTTAAATGTTTCAGATCATCAAACAAATTTAAATATTTGTCAAAGATAACACAAGTAAACACAAAATGCAGTTTTTAAATGAAGGTTTTTATTATTAAGGGAGAAAAAAAAACAAAAAAAACACATGGCCCCGTGTGAAAAAGTGTTTGCCCCCTCCTGTTAAAACACAACTTAACTGTGGTTTATCACACCTGAGTTCAATTTCTCGAGCCACACCCAGGCCTGATTACTGACACACCTGTTCTCAATCAAGAAATCACCTTAAATAGGACCTGCCTGACAAAGTGAAGTCGACCAAAAGATCCTCAAAAGCTAGACATGCCGAGATCCAAAGAAATTCAGGAACAAATGAGAAAGAAAGTAATTGAGATCTATCAGTCTGGAAAAAGTTATAAAGCCCTTACTAAAGCTTTGGGACTCCAGAGAACCACAGTGAGAGCCATTATCCACAAATGGAGAAAACATGGAACAGTGGTGAACCTTCCCAGGAGTGGCCGGCCGACCAAAATTACCCCAAGAGCGCAGCGACGACTCATCCGAGAGGTCACAAAAGACCCCACAACAACATCCAAAGAACCGCAGGCCTCACTTGCCTCAGTTAAGGTCAGTGTTCATGACTCCACCAGAAGAAAGAGACTCGGCAGAAATGGCTGCATGGAAGAGTTCCAAGACCAAAACCACCGCTGAGCAAAAAGAACATTTTAAGGCTCGTCTCATTTTTGCCAGAAAACATCTTGATGATCCCCAAGACTTTTGAGAAAATACTCTGTGGACTGACGAGACAAAAGTTGAACTTTTTGGAAGGTGTGTGTCCCATTACATCTGGCGTAAAAGTAACACCGCATTTCAGAACAAGAACATCATACCAACAGTAAAATATGGTGCTGGTAGTGTGATGGTCTGGAGCTGTTTTGCTGCTTCAGGACCTGGAAGACTCGCTGTGATTAAATGGAACCATGAATTCTACCGTCTACCAAAACATCCTGAAGGAGAATGTCCGGCCGTCTGTTCGTGACCTCAAGCTGAAGCCAACTTGGGTTCTGCAGCAGGACAATGATCCAAAACAAACCAGCAAGTCCACCTCTGAATGGCTGAAGAAAAACAAAATGAAGACTTTGGAGTGGCCTAGTCAAAGTCCTGACCTGAATCCTGAGATGCTGCGGCACGACCTTAAAAAGGCGGTCGGTGCTGGAAAACCCTCCAATGTGGCTGAATTACAACAACTCTGTAAAGATGAGTGGGCCAACATTCCTCCACAGCTGTAAAAGACTCATTGCAAGTTATCACAAACGCTCGATTGCAGTTGTTGCTGCTAAGGGTGGCCCAACCAGTTATTAGGTTTAGGGGGCAAACACTTTTTCACACGGGGCCATGTGGGTTTGGATTTTTTTTCTCCCTTAATAATAAAAACCTTCATTTAAAAACTGCATTTTGTGTTTACTTGTATTATCTTTGACTAATATTTAAATTTGTTTGATGATCTGAAACATTTAAGTGCGACAAACATGCAAAAAAATAAAAAATCAGGAAGGGGCAAACACTTTCACACCACTGTGTACATATTATATATATTTATTTATATATATATATTTTTATAGATTAAAAAAAAATATACATATATATATATATATATGTATTTTTTTTTTAATCTATATATATTTTTTTTAATTTTTTTTTTATATATATAAAAATAAATAATTATTTTGGTTATAATAATATAAATAATTATTTAATTGGCTGTCAAGCCAAAAACAGAGCTCGTTATCTGGTTATTTAATTTATTGAACCTTCTCAATTAAGGGACAAATAATGTGCCATTAATTGATATGTAGGCTACAGTTAAAATGAATTATTCAAATAATTACTTCTCTCATAGTTGTGGACGTCTTGAAACCAAGTTATTCCCTGCAAGTTAACAAATTTGCTTTGTACCTCCGTCCTACAACTAGACCCGACAGCAAAATCAAACGTTCAAGTAAAAGAAATTCAACAAGAGGAATTTTACTCTTACACAGTTTATTATAAAAGGGTGATTAAACTTGATGTAAATCGGGAGAAGGGAATTACACGGACTACTCTTTGCATTCGTTGATGTTACTTCTTCTCAGTAATGCTCTATATGTATTTCAAAAATGCACCTTGAAAGTGAAACTCGCTGTAAAACACGTTAAAAACTCATCAAATCATGAAACCTCCACTTATAAAGACCTACAGTTGTATTTACAGTATTTCCACGAGCACAGTGACAGTAAAGCGGCGGTTTCCTGTTTACTGGGCGTCGCTCATTTTGAGGTTTGGAGATTCCCGGGGAGAAACAGCAGCTTCAAATAAAAAATAAGATTTAAAGTCCCGCTTTGTTTTAGCGCTCAATGAAACCAACATTTGAGTTTGGCTTACTCACCCAAACCTTCAACAGGAAGAGTGCTGGTGGCTCCACTGGGGTCCCAAAACACATAGATATTGATCCCAATTCAAACTATTCGATGCGCGCAGTTGAAAAGTGCAAAAGTTCAAAGGCTGAAGGCTACGACAGTTTTTTTTTTTTTTTTTTAACACAACCCCTTCATGTTGCGTGTCAACCCGCCGAGTGGTCTTCTTCAAACTGACCCGTCCCTGTGAAACTGTCAGGGGAAGAAAAATAAATAAATAAAGAAAAAAATAAGATGGGGCGGGAGATAAGAATAGCCCTTTACTCGCTTTTTCCTGAAATGAACTTCCTCCCTCCGCGCAAACAAACCGCAGACGCTTCTGTCCTTCTGCTCAGCTGCAGAATACGCGCTTTTCAGACCGTCTCTGTGAGCGCAGGGTTTCCAAACAGCGCAGTGCAAACAACTAGGCCTACCTGTTTCCCGATGCCACACCTGGGATGACGTCACAGACTCGGCAGAGCATTGTTGCGGGGAGCAGTAGTCTCTCTCTCACTCACATATTATCTCTCTCTCACACACACACACACACACACACCCTGGGAAAAGACAAACTGATCAGACTTCAATTCACAACAGGTTCAACAGTGTCCAATTCAATAAAATGCACTGAAGCCGAAGTCGCACTTTAATATTAATGTTGCAGTTACACACATGTACCGCCAGGCGGCAAAAGAGGCCGCAATGAAGAACAATGGACTGTCTTAAACGTCCATACTGCAGGTTGTAAGCGAGGAAAACACTTACATGCATCACTCCCAAATTATTCAGAAAGTATCAAAGTTGCTACATTTCCAGCTTTAAAAAAAAATTTAAAAAAAATAAAAATCTTCAGAAAATGCTTTAATCAAAATTAACCAGTGCATGTATGAACTCCAGTCAGAAATCCTTCTGATACAACTATTTTACTTCAAAATAACTATTACCCTTAACCATTGACTAAACATTCAGAATATAGGTGTCTTATATTTGGGCTACAACTGACAATTATTCTTTATGTTGATAATACAAAATTCATTGTTTTGTGTTTAAAATATCAGAATATTAAAAGCCTGAGAGAATTTTCTTTTTAACTTCTATTTTCAATTTCAAGAAAGATCTTTCGGTCTCAAATTTTGTGCGAAATTCCTTTAAGTGCTCACAAAAATTGACATTTGAACATCTACAGCACCACTATAACTGGCCGACCTCTTCCCTGCTGATGAACATGTGATGCGAGTGTTTCGATTGCTTTCCTCATTACCCAAAATACAAACAACACACATCTTTCTGTAAATAAACATCCAAGACGACAGACTTTAGTCACTGAACTTTTATTTTTTTCAAAAGGGAGAAAAATCCACATTCTCAGGTAAAGAGTTGTGAGGAGGAAGGGAGGTGGGTGGGGTGGGGTGGGGTGGGGGGTGAGGTGAGGTGAGAAGCAGGAGCCATTAAATACAGCTGCTGGAAGGTTATACAGAATTATCACGAGCCAATAAGCTTTTTCTACAGCGCTGGAAAGAGATTTAACGAACATCTGCTTTAGTCAGGATGTTCGGAAGGAGCATATCCACAAGAAAAGAGGGGTGAGGGGGGGGGGTGAGGGGGGAGGCAGGCTTCATACACATTTCACCTTTTAGATTATTTTAACGTTTGGCCAGCAGCAATAATTTTGAAGAAGTAAGAAACCAAGTTCTGGATTAAAAAGTGGATAAACCATGGCACCCAAACAGTTTAATAGGGAGGGAGGACAGGGGTGTGTGTGTGTGGGGGGGGGGGGGGGGTGGAGGGGGCTGTTAGGGAAATAAAACATAAATCAACTGGAAGGAGGCAGTAGAAGAGAGCAGCCATCTTGTGAGAGGAAGTTGGTATCTCACTGATGAGAGCTCAGGAGACGTCTGAAACACATGAAACGACACATGAAATGAGATCATCCTTTCTTTCAGAGATTAAAGTAGAAACAAGAGGTGAATGTCTATTGGTGAAGAAAGTGGTGCTCACAACTAGCAGGCCGGGCTCCGTATCTTCGCATGATCTGGTCTTGTGTGAATTTCACAAAAGATTCATATTGTTCTGGAAAGAGGAGAAGGTTGGAGGTGAGGGCCTGTTCTGCGTCCTACAAACACCGGATGGGTCAAAGACGACATCGTCGCCAAGCAGACTTTTTTTTATATATTTTTTTTTTTTTAAACACAGTAGTTGTGTGAAAATGACGCCACACTTCCACAATTGCAGATCTTTATTAAAAGAGCTCTGTACACACCGAAACACCCGAGCAGCAGGAAGTCTGCAGAAGATCAACTACGCTGTATTGTAGCTGCTGAAATTGGATCAGCGGCTGCACTGTTGAGCAAACTTAACATTTTGATACGGCGTCATGACAACAGCTGTACGTGTCAGTACAGACGATCTCACAGTACGAGAAGTCCGAGGTGACAAAATGATGTCTTGCAGAAGTAGGTGTCGAAACAGAGAAAACCACATTGTTGTTTTTTGTTTTTTTTAATATATTTAACCATCCTGATGTGTTCTTTACTTTGGTACCAAAATCATAACAAGTCATCTCGGGGCACTTTACTTATTTATGGTCGACACTTCACAGTTTTATATACTTGCACTGCTAAAACTCCTTATATCATACTTGTACTCTTAGCAAACAGCCTTATACGGCCTCATTCATTTTCTGCCCGTTTACAGTGTTGGTATCTAAAAACTCATAACGGAGACATTTCTACTGCGCTGCACTGCCAGTATAAAGCGTTGTTGTCATGAACTGTCGGGTGCAGTGATTTTGTAGTGTATTTTTTCCACCAGGAGGGGGAATTTTTACCTGCGAGTTTTGTGTTAAGGATCTGTTCGTACTCCTCCCGGATCTTCTCCTCGTGGTCTTTGAGCAGGCGCTCGCACAGGTAGCTCACCTGCCTCAGCGTAAACGAGGGCTGGTCCTTCCTCGAGGCACCTGAGAAAGACAGCGAGGGAGCAGCTATAAAAAGGCCGAACGGCTCACCTCTCAGTAATGAGTCACAGAGGCAGGAACGTCCTTCGGTCCGGTAATAGATGCTCGGCCAGGTGAAAAATTACGTCTCTGCTTCCTGTCCTCTCTCACCTCTGCAGGACCAGCGGGGTCATGCAGCACTAATGTTTTTTTTCTCTCTCTCTCTCTCTCTCTCTCTCTCTCTCTCTCTCTCTCTCTCCCTCCCCCTCCCCCCCCCCCCCCCCCCCCCCCCGCAGACGGCTTCCACTTGGTGATTCATTACCCGTTGGTCTTTGAGGTCTGCTACGAAGCTGGATGGACTAAAACGTTTGTAAATCACAAGAGGGCGACGGGCAGAGCGAGGACGGAGGTTTAACGGCGGGCCGCGGCGACAGAAAGTGACCGGTTTAGTAACCGCGCCGTCATGGTGATCTACGAGATGTTCCCGCACCGCAGGCTTGAAATAGTGCTCAAACCATTCACTGGCAAAGTGTGCTTCGTGCACCAATCTGTCCCACGGTTACTGTTCAAAAGGAAAACAGGCACAAAAAGCAAAAGTCTCGTGAATAAAAGTAAATCATATTTTTTTTGTTTTTGTTCCACACAAGCAAACAAAAGATGGGCTGAAACAATCCACACATGCAAGATGCGATGGTATAAATGAATATAACCAAAGTATGAACTTATGCCTGTATGGACCACCATGTTGAAAAAAACTAAAACAAAAAAAAACAAAGGATAACTTACAATTTGCTTGTCTGGGTTTAGTCTTACACTTTTACTCGGGGAAAACCTCTCGATTTATTTCCCGGTTTACAAAGAAAAGATTGAACCCTCCTGCTATTTTAGAATTTCTCGCATTATCACAGAAATCTAAATTATTCAATGACACTTTTATACTCTGTGTTGAATATTTAATATCTTTAGATATATTAACCCATGAAATTATCTCTTATTTACAGTTGTATTACAAACACATCCCTTACACGACACAGTATTCTGAGAAAAATGATAATAAAAGCATACTTTAAAAGGGTAAGACTGAACTCACATGACAAAGACATCTCCATTATAGTAGTGGGCTGGATTTGGCACCGACAGCTACATATCTCTCACAAACTCACATCTGGAATCACACTTTGTCGGCCCTTATGTTTGTTGTGTTGAGCAGCAGCGGCCAGCGTCTTGCTGCCTCTTCAGACCTTCTCGTCTATAATCGTTTCTGTACTAATTATCAGCCTTTAAATCTGGCTAACACAGATATTTTTGGTTTCTTTGCTGGTCCTGATGTCACTTCATGTTGTAGGTTTGCTAACCAAAACAAAACAAAGCAGCCATGTTATTTGATCACCTCCATCTCATACAAAAAAAAAAAAAAAAAAATGATCACAGTCCTGGTATTCATTCATGAAGAGCTGAAATGTTATGGCAACGTGCACGTAACGGCAAAAGAAAGGAAATTCTAAAACTCCACACCGAAGCCTGGTTAAACCAATGACCTCCCAGAGCACAGACATGTTTGTAATGGTGGTTTCAGTGATCAATAACATCCTTAACTTGGCACTTACAGTTCCCATCACATCTGTATGAAACCAGAAGAAGAGGGCAGTGTGTGTGTGTGTGTGTGTGTGTGTGTGTGTGTGTGTGTGTGTGTGTGTGTGTGTGTGTGTGCGCACAGTCTCCAGTGAATCGTCCTACCTGGTGGGGAGCTGGGAGCAGTGAGGGAGGAACTGGGGCTGGGGGCGTCACTGGAGCTGCAGGCCTCGGTCTGGTTGAAGGCCCCTTCCAGCTGCCGCCGCCTCTGGATCCGGCTGTACTCCTGACGGAGGTTCTGGAAGATTTGCTCTGCGGGGAGCAAGACGGGAACAAGGTCAGAAAACAAGCGGGACAGAAGACACTCGCTTACATACTTTCCAAACGATGGGAAATTTCCCAACGGTCTCCCACGGAAAATGCATTCCAGGTTCTCTCAATTATCTTCGAATGCAACATGTAAAAACATCCAAACAGATGTGCTGCGCGGCTCCACTTAAGCTCATATTCGTTGTTTTGATCATAACAGACTATCGAAATTGCATCTGAAATCCTAATAGCTTGTTTTTGTGCCACAGTATTGCTCTATATTCGGGAATAAAACCACCCATATTTTGTGAGTTTCCACACTGACCACAACCACATTCCCATAATGCTGAATGCCTGATAGCATGACCATGGACTATTATGGGAAGGCGCAATCATCCTGGTTTCAGAGCATAAAACTACAACTATGCTCACTTCCTGTGTGTTCTCTTGTTTTCTGTCACCTAACATGGGTTAAAAAACCCAAACATTCATCAACAGGAAGCAGTGATGTGCATGTAAACCCGGCAAGAGTAGCATAATCGCTGCAGCTGGAACCAACACAGGCACAAACGCCTGACTTAACACACTTTCTGATCTTGTGACTGCATCACTTTCATTTCCCTTTCAAAACGTTTTCATGTCGTCTCCAACACACGGAGCTGCAGCTGGTGAAGACCCACATTCTTCACTGGGCCGCAACAAAATAAAAGCCCGTTCTGTGGTCGTAGAGAAACTTGAGGTTTTTGTAGATATGCAAAGTGAAGTGATTTGTGTTGAGAGAGCTTTGTGATACCAAGACTCTCACTACATTTAAACCTTGACTAGCAGTGCTTCTAAGCACAATTGAAAAGTGTGAACTACAGCTACTGGCCAGCTTTGTAATGTATAGACACAACCCTATAGATCTTGGAAATGTATATGATAATCACCCTTTGAGGCGGTAGTCACAAGTAAGGTAATGTATGTAAAAGGTAAATGGCCTGTACTTGTATAGCGCTTTATTACCTTTCGGTCTCAAAGCGCTTTAACATGGTTTTTCCATTCACCCATTCACACACTAATGAGACAGATCACCATGCAAGGCGCCGCCATCAGGAGCCCATTCACACACCGATGGTACACCATCGGGAGCAACTTAGGGTTGAGCGTCTTGCTCAAGGACACTTAGGCATGTGGACAGGAGGAGCTGAGGATCGAACCACCAACCTTCAGGTTAGTGTGCAACCCACTCTACCGTCTGAGCCACAGCCTCACAATTCATCAATCCAAAAGAACAATACGGCTACTACTTTGACCTTCGATTCATTCCATTAAAGGTTTTGCTGACTTTCTTGGTCAAACAAGATGGTACATTTGATATTTTAGGGTTTAGACTTTTGTTTGGGCTTTTACTTGTGAAAAAGGTTTGAAAAGAAAATGATTAATCTTGAATATAATGGGCAGCCTAACCAATTCGTAGTTTACTTGCAGATAAACGTGTATAGACTTGAATAAAGGTTTATGCGGCTGCTGCAGGTACGTACATGTGCATAAATGTATGAAGGGGCATGAAAAGGTGGTCCTTCCACAGGGCTTTGTTATCTGATACGTCACCTCCTCGGGATGAAACCAATGCTGCCCTGCTGGTCCAGTGTCCAAACGGCTTTAAACATGGGCCACAGCCCGCTCACACGTATCTAATTATAAGGTTAAAGTAAAAAAAAAAAAAACAAGTCCTGGGAAAAACAAGAGATAAACGCCATGGCCTCTGCCAGAGCTGATAACCAACGTATAGGGAGGGAAGTGTGTGAACATGCTGCACCTCTATCTGGGGAGCCGTGCCTCATTTATCTTGGGTGGGGAGAAAGTGAGAAGCCCCCGCTGCCACTTCGGCCCGCTCATGAATAAGCTTGTTTGGACTGGAGAGTGAAGCAGGATTTTCCTCTACAAAGCACTTTAAGGAAAGCCACGTTATATATGGCTGGGCTGTGTTGAACTGGTGCCCTCACAGCAACCCCTCCTCATGCCTGGCCTCTCAAACCTTCCCGCATTAACAACAGGAGACTGTAATCTGGCAGGCTGTGTTTGTTTAGCTACTTCTAAACCGACCACGGCACTGCAGAGACGGGACAGATCCGCACATCAAATTCACATGTCCGTGTGTTTTCAGTGCAGCAGTGGAAGAAACAAAAAGCTAAACGTTCATTCATTTTCCAAAAATAAGAATACTTAAATGCGGCTTATTGGCCATAATTTCTTCTGTAACAGTTAAGGGACTCAAACGCTGCATACTGTCAAAAAGACAAGATTCAGAGCTGTCTACTCTCACATGTGAAATAAATAAAAATAAAAACATCCACTAAAGCCTAGTGCAACATATTCAGAATCAAATTAACCATCAATAAAACGCAGCATAACGCTGCCCTTTTTCTCTTTCTGTCAACACTAAGGACACAGGCCTCTTGTTTGGAGAAAAAAAAAAAACTAACTTCATTGGTATTGCCACAGGACAAAAGCGACCCGGGACTTGTTGTTTACGCTCAGTGTAAGCTCCACATGCCGATGGACCTGTGCAGTGTGAGCAGAGTTACAGATTCGGGCCACGCAGAAAGACTGATGAGACTCAGACTCGACGTCTGGTGTTCACACATCGCACATGTTTATTAAATAGGCACAGCGTCTGCCCAGCTTTCCAGGTGGGCCCTGCTGGTATGCTGTAGCTGATGAAGACCAACTGGTGCGCTGCCAATACATACCGGGTGGGACTGCATAAAGAAAATACCAAATATTCACAGGTTCCAGCTTCTTGAGTGTGACCATTTAAAAAAAAAAAATTTTGTAAGGCAAGAGGATGTGGAGGAGGACTATCTAACTGTGTAGTGATATTACAGGGCACTGCAAAAAAATGTGTTAGCAGTAGTGTGAAATTGTTTTTTTTTGGTGCTATTTTAGGCATCTGAATTGAAGAGCAAAACATGGCAATGAGACATCAGTCGAGACTTCTCTTTGCTTTTATTTTTGCACTATTTATACACTAATAGTGACATCCAAAAGTAAATGAAAAGCCAAAGAAAAGGTCTTCATCAACTGAGTGTGTACCACTCGCAATAACATCAGTTTAAGTATTCAAATTAGTCTTGTGAAAATGGCAATAATGACAAAACTAATCTCAACGAAAATCTATCAGTTGTGTGTTTTGGAGACACAGAGGAGTGTTTTGTCTTCTGTCAGGTGGTGCAACAATTTTGTCGCCTCCCCCTAACAGTTACCTGGGGGATTCCTAAGTAAGAAAGGGGAACTCAATGTGATCGTTGAGAAAACAAAGTCTGTATGAACGGTTTCGCCTGATTAAGTAAGATGCTGGAGAGGGGAATCAAAACCAAAACCAACTTTGTTTGCTATTTTAGTTTCTCATAAAAATATATATATATATATATATAAATATATACCCGAGAAGGCAGCGTCATTTGACTGGGCCCAATTGGCTGAATCTGCATTTCCTGAAGGAGGGCGCCGCCGTTGCATTTATTAAAACTGAATATAACAAATCTTGACGTCTGACTCAAGGTGGTGAAGGACATCACTGTCCCTGGGTTCATCTGCATGACAAGTGAAAACCCTCTCCCGCTGCATGTCACTTCCAGCTCTGCCAATTACTAGTAGCTGAACAGTGGGCGTTGCTTGGCAACAATGACCCTGCCACAAGCAGGCCAAGCAATCAATCACAGAGACTTCCGGGAGCCAGGGGAACACAGTGGAGACAGCCTCAGCTAAAAGGCTTAGGCACAGGCCAAACAGTGAATACGACAGGCGATCGGGCAGATAGATTGTGGTGGTAGAGAGAAAACAAAGCTGACTCATTTCATTTCACCCTCCACTGCTAAAGGATTGTGGGGGGGAGGTGGGTTTCAAATGTCCCAAATGCCAGGAAGTAGGTTGTGATGTAGTACTGGTCAGTTCAAGTTGCCCTTGTGGAGCACAGAATTTAAGACTGACCACTGCAGCACAAATGGAAGATGGCAACTGAACAGTGGACATCCGAGAAGCTTTCTAAAGAAGAATAAATTATTTCCAGACATGTCTGATCAACACCGGTGGGAGTCGTGTAGCGTTCGGCGATCCCACATCCATCAGTCCCCCTGATTTCCCCGCTCAGTTTGGTGGCCCATAGATTCTAGAAAAAAAAGTCATAATTGAACACAAATATCCTTTAATAATGTATAAGGATTTATTAGAAAGCTTCTCATATGCTTACTATAATCTTGATAAGCTGCCACTGAATTGCTTTTTGGAGGAATGAAATATGTGATTTTTTTTTTTTTTTTTTTAATCTTCATGTACAAAAATCAACCAGCTGTGCAGACGGTGTTTTTTTTTTTTTTTTTAGACTGCAATACTTGAACACTTCTGCAGCCTGACCCCGGCTTCATGTCTGAACTATTACCTGGTAGCCTTTCTGTCCACGCAGTCAGAAGTCAGCCCGTTCAGCCTTTTATGGCAACATCATATCCCAGCAAAACACCAAACTCATCCGTCGTTCGGGGGTGATTTCACCAAAGCGCAAGCCCCGACTGGCAGCACAAGAATTACGCAGATAAACCGGAGCGAGCGATCTTATCTGCATTATGAAACAATTACCCAAAGACACCTCGGCGGTGTCAGACCCCCGCTCTCCAGCCCTGCTCTCCACGAGTAAGCCTGGCTAGCTGCAGAGCATGTGTGGGTAGAGCTGGGTGGGAGGGATGACAGCTGACCTTTACCTCAATACCAAACTGCTTTCACTTGGCAAACCGCATCAGAAAGGCAGGCTTGCTGTGCCACTCCCATTGGCGGGTCTCTTTCGGTGAAGGTGAGCTTTAATACCAGGTTATCTGGGCCTCGTGTCTGAAGCAGACAAATCTACACGGCTTCAACCTTGCAGCTGCTGTGCTCCAATTTATCTCGGCGGACTGAAACACAACACACAAGAGGCCTTTTGGTGTCTTATTCGTGACATTAAGTTCCAGCTAGATAAGCGACGCTAGCCAAACAACCTTGAGAAAACGGATCTGAATGATTCATTTTGTGCGCTACACTTTAACTCGATGAAGCAAACCAAAGTAACCGAGTCGGATTGCATAAACGGCGTGAGCACTGGCGGAGGCAAGAAAGGGGGAAAAAAAATATATATATATATCTTCACCTCCGGGCTTCCTCAACTACGACAAAAACACTCCATTGTGAACCTTTGGCTGACCATGATAAGAGCAGAAATAAATGCATTTCTCTAAAACCAAATGGAGACAACATCTCCGTCAACGCCTACATCTGTATGCGCGTCAATGCTCTCAATGAAGCTTCCCCGGTTCCCTCTATGAGCGACGCAACCCCCGCCGTCATCATGCAATGATTGTGCACCATGAAGCAAATTTTTTTCCTACAGTGCAAAAAAAAAAAAGGAACAACCAGGAACCGGTTTTACCTTTTGACTTGATATGTAATGCAGCAGGCACACTGCAAATTGGCACTCCTGTTAGTTTAATGTTTTATTGAAAACAATGCTCGCTAATAGCTCTCCCGTCACTTTAATTCGCAGGTACCGTTAGTCACCTCCTTCGCAGGTAAATCTTCCATGAAAAACACCAACTGAAACCGAAGTCGAGGAAGCACAGGATTTAGTGGCGACGCAACCCGACAGTCAGAGCAAGACGCGGCAATAATGTATTATTCTCTTCGGTCTCAGATGATTACGTTATGTGAAGAGGTTAACAATCCCCGGAGAAAATACGATTTAAACAGTTTAATGGAGGAGACAAGTGGCCCAACAACAACCACTGGGTGGATATGAAGGATGAATCACTCCTAAATCAAAAACCCTCGGTCTCCTAGCGGCACCGTGCCAATAAATCCAGTTCTGAAGAATGCATCCGAGTATTTCTAATTCCTTCAACGTCACTGCTTAGTGGCAAAATGGAAGACGGCTCGTTTCATTGCATTAGGAGGGCGAGCCAACACCAGAAGTAACCCTGCATATTATAGCATAACAGTTAATGGATTTCTAGCAGATTTACATGAAAATCTCAGACTAGAGTGACTTCAAGGTTGAGTGTTCAGGAATTTCTACCATCCAAAAACGCACAAGGACTCGGCTTCACAGCTGCCCTTAAGGAGCTATCGTAGTGTGATATGAAACTATATATATATATATTTTTGGATATTGTAATATTGTGACGTAGAATAATCGTAGTCTTTTCCCGTTTTCATCAAGCTTTTTTTTGATCGAAAACGCTGCGATATTGGATTTTGTCCATCTCACCCAGCCCCAGCCGCCAGTCTCACTGACTGGCACCTGCAATAAACCTCTGGATTGCAGAGGGCACATCTGGGGGTAAATCATATCTTGTGTCTGCTCGTGCCCCCCCCCCCCACGTAGACACCAAACTCTAGCAGTGGAGCTACACCACCTTCAAGTCGGTGGGAGAGTAGAGTACAGGCATAAAGGAAATTAACAATGCCTCGCAGGCCTGAAGGAGGAATATAAATGGTTGTGGTGCATAATGGGGGTGCCCGCCCTCCTCACCCACCACCCCTCATTGCCAGACAATCGTGGCACTAAAAGCCAAGGAACATTACCCAGCCACCTCCTAATTAACAGCCTGCCATGATGTGGCTGCTGTGATGCCTTTTTCTCTGCTCGTTGCCCAGGTGTCAAAAAAAAAAGTGTAAGCAGGATCTTTTGTTCAATCCCTTTCAGGTTTTAATTCAATATCTTAAAAGCACTTAAAAATAAAAAAAAAATAAAAAACGACGTGCTGCCACAGCTGCCAGATTGTTTGGAGCAAAACTGACGAGAAGGGGAGTTCACATTTATTCCAACTTCCTCAAAAGCTAGAAATGATATTTGATATTTAGGCAAGCGACGAACTCTGGATCCAGTCTCTCTTTTTTTTTTTTTTTTTTTTTTCTCAACATTTAGCCAACGCAAAGCTAGCTGAGCCAAGCATCGAGACAATACGCGCAGCTGGCAGGATGCCACAAGTGAACACTTTACGAAGCCCCTTCTGCTTCACGACGTACTCGGATTTAACACCAGCAGCGGTGAAATGGTCCGTTAACGTTAACTTTAGCGACGACATTCCCCCTTCCTGACGTTAGCTCGGGTAGGCTAACGTTTAGCCTCCAACCCCCCATTCTGAGCTATCCACTCCACCCAAAACCCCCCCCTCCTCCTCCTCCTCCCTCCCTCCACCACCACCATGACACCCACCCTGAAACGCAGGGAAAAAAAAAAAAAAAAAACACGTCAAATACGGTTTCGATCTTTACCTGGGGTGAGCCTGTGTTCGCCTCCGATGGCCTGGGGAGACATCGAATGCGCCGGACTGTCGACTGGGGGACGGTGGTTGCATCTTTGCGGGGACGGAGCGCTGGAAGTCCCCGGTAGTGGATTGCACCTTCTCCGCTTGGGAGACTGGGGACTGAGGAGGGCCTCAAACTCCATCGACCGCTTTAACGTAGCTCCACAAGCCATGTTTAGCTAAAACAAAACGGGAAATAATAAGTTTGGAGGAGGAGGACGAGGAGGGGGGTGGGGGGGGGGAGGGTTGGGTGGGTGGTTGGGTGGGAGAAAAAAAACAAAAACAAACGACCCGCAAATAAACAAAGTGGGGGTTTAAAGCTCGCAGTTTGTACGTTTAATGTTCCTCGAATTTCTTCTTGGCCTTTCTTCCTCTCCACAACAACGGATTTTCTTCTCTGAGTAGTAAGCCAACTGCCGACCCTGCCTGCTGAATTTTTAAAACGTCACAATGGCGGATCATACCATTGCAGAGAAGAGCGGGAGGGAGGGGGGGGGGGTTCTCAAACCTTCGCAAGGAATTATTGTACGTTATTGGCTGATTTGATTTTTTTTGATTTTTTTTTAATCGTTATCTAGAATTGCTTTAAATGTGTTTTATAAAAAATTATTATAGGAATACACGTGTGGTTTTGTGTACTTTTTTCCGCCGCTTTTATGCTGCGATTTCGGGCCACCCAACCCCGCTGTTGTTATTCGTCGCTTTCCGTTGAACTGAACTTGAAGGTTCACGAGACGTCTGGTGATGGTGATCAGGTAAAACAGGGAGAACTTCTACGTGATGTTACGCTTAAGAGTCCCTCCGCATAAAGCAGACTTTATCATTTGTTTTGCCAGCCAACAACTATTAGGCTCCATGTTATATATATTTTTGTATAATTCCTTTACAAACTAAGCCTAATATTTATTGATATATCATTGATGGATAATAGCTAATTAAATAACACTTTTTTTTTCCCAGCATGGGTGCATGATCACGATGGCCTGGAATATAGTCCCTGAGCAGCATTGTTAGGGGGCTATACACTGTGACTGAAAACAGGAATTGTTTTGCATGCACTACATGAAGACATTTGCACTGTGTGAATAAATAGTCTGCTTTCTGATCTTATCTTGCAATGTTGCCATAGCTTCAAGCTTCACACTTCACATGCATCAATAACCAACAACAGACTCATAGGGCTCATAGTTTTGAGAATCTCGTTTATCATTGCTGGACGTTCCTCTGGCGGTGACAGTTTGTTTTAGGTGCACATAACATACACAGATAATAATAAAAATCTGCTGATCACAGGTTGTTGTTTTTTTAAGTAAGTGATTAAGAATGTCATGCTGCCTTGTTAATGCATAATAATGCATTATACATTTCTATAATTCAAACAAAATAAAATCGTATATTGTCGTTATTGTGACTGAATACCCTGTGGATAAAACTAAACACAAAAGTAGAATAGCATGATGTTGTGTCTATTCTAGCTTGCATCTCAATTGCCTTGTACAGGTGGGAAATTTTCAGCAGTATCAGTTGATGTTTCCTTGTAAAAGTGATAAAACACCACGAAGGTGAGATTTTCCACCTCTTCTGTATTCTTCACTTGTTTCTTGCTGTCACTATTCTACTTTAAAATCATTTGGGAGCCTCCAGTTCCAGATGGTGTTGATTTGTGTTGCGTTCTTTTGAAAGATGTTTCTCATTTAACCACCCTCACCAATATAAATGGGTATAAAACGTCCTTCTCCATATAAAGTTGCACCAAAATCGTACTTTTATAACCTTGATGAAGGTTGAGTTTATTGCAGGGCTGTGGTGGCAGACTACATTAGTTTTAAATGAGTCTTTTGGCCACTTTTGTTTTTTTGGGCTACAGTATGTATAAACAGGCTGTGTACTCCTTCAGTTCACTGTCTGCCATCTCTCGCCTCAGACAGTTTTGTTTCTTCCCACGAATTTCGAGACTGATTTTCTGGTGTGCAAGCAAAAGTCTACTCTGAAGACCGATACAGACATCGGCACTCTTACTAATCATTGCACCTTTTTTTTTCAGTTGATAAAAAAATAAGGAAGACACAAGTGGGTTTTACGAGCGTAATTTGCTTAAAAACGAACACAAAAAGAGTCAAAACTGTGGGATGTCAAGTGTTATTTTTAATGGTTGAAACCGGTGTTCTGAACAGTATACAGCAATTTAAGATTAACAAATGTTTTCAGACTTTTGTGATCATCTATTACTATTGTAAGTGCATGTCAGTGCATATCACTGTGTGCTTTACTGCACCTGCTAGTTGCTATACCGCTGCAAAGACTGTTCTGGTGTCTGCGCTGGTTCTCTTCCGAGCATGTGCCCCATTCACCTCGGCGCGCTGCTTGGGTGCGTGTGGTGAGCATTGTGTGACATTCTCCTGTGAACGGGGGCTTTTGTGAGGTTCTATACCATTCATGTGCAGATAGGACAGGCAGCCCACCGGGTCCTCTGTTCCTGCATGCTCAGGGTCATACACTGAAATGTAAAGTAGCATGCTAACAACAAATCCACCTTTCTACCGCGAACCTAGAAGTCAGCAGTTCGGTTCACGGGACAGGATATTTCATAGGTGTGAGAGTGTTTAAGCAGTGACATGGGAGGCAGAGAGGTCAAAGGTTACATGGCTGCATCGTGTCATTTAAAAAAACCCAAAAACATTTACTAAACATTTTGCTTGTCCAAAACCAGTGCAGAGACTTTTATTTCTACTAAAACCACACAGTTCGTCCAGGCCTCGTATAGCTGTTTGTATCCCACTTGTAAGTAGATAACTCTATTTTAAAATCAATCACTGTGATCCTATAATATATAGATAATAATAAAGGTTAACATTTATCTGTGATCTTACTAATCCTGGATATTACTATGGTTGTAATTACAGTAATGTACAATGGTGAGACACTAATTCCCACGATTTTCTCCTTACAAGCACTGTTAGCACTTTAAATGTTGTAATCGCTTGTAAAACACAGTATGTGAGAGACTTTCTATAAAATATTCAACACATTGTTTAATACAGTAGTCACATTGTTCAAAAAGGCTTGTTTAAAGCTTTGCCAACACTAAATGAAATGAAATGAATCTGACTCTTAGATATGGTAGATTTAATTCTTAATCTACAGTTGTGGTAATGGCTATACTTACAATGTAGTCTTCACCACCACTATACTGCTACAAAAACATAAACGTTTCACTATACGTATTTCTACTCCTTTATTTTCGCTCTCTAACTCCTTCATTTTCTAATGTTCAGTTGCTGATTATTCACTATTTCTGAGATGGTGTTAATTTGGGTGGTTCTGGTCACGGGTATCTCAACCTCAGAGAGGACAGTACAGTTGTTGTCCTCTGCAAAAGACAGTCCAGGGGTTAAGTCCTCTATAGATTTTCTACACCTCCCTGCCTTATACATCCTTTGAAGTAACTGCAGTAGAGCCATTCTGAGCTCTCGACAGCGCAGGGCGTAAAGCAGTGGATTGACTGCGGAGTTGAGCAGGCAGAGAGTGCCGCAAAAGGCAAATGCCCTCTGTTGGTTGCGGGTCAGCAGCACAGAGACATCAGCCAGCATGAAGGAGAGTACTGGAAGCCAGCAGCCGACCAGAATGAGCAGGATCAGACCAAAGGTCCGAGCCAGCCGGATATCCATCCTCATCCGGGCCTGACCGGTCCCTGCTGCTCCCTGGAGGCTCGTCATGGAGGATTCATGGCGGTGAGCCTTCCACAGGACGAGACCATAAGCCCCCAAAATGAGTGCCAGAAGCACCATGATGAAGCTGGTCCAGCAGGCCAGATAGCTCTGGCTGATGTAGGGAAACAGGCGTGAGCAGGGCGGGTTGAGGACTGTGTGACACCTCCAGCCCATCACAGGCAGGAAGGAGATGAAGATGGTGGTGCTCCAGAGAATCAAAAGGCTCAGCAGGGCTCGGTGGCGGGTCAGCAGAACCCTGTAGCTGGAGGCCCGGTGGATGCAGAGGTAGCGGTCCAGAGCGGTCAGCAGCAAACTCCCCACTGAGCTGGTGAAGGCCATGGTGACGCCTCCTAACTTGAAGAGGTATGCCGTGGAACCATCGCTGTGGTGAAAGAGGTGAAAGTCCAGGAAGCTGGTGGTGAAGAAGCAGCTGGCGAAGATGTCAGCCAGAGCGAGGCTGCCAATGAACAGGTAGGAGGGCCGCTGTCGCAGAGTGACTGTGGTGGCGATCACTCCCAGCACCAGAGCGTTTTCCAGCAGTGTGAGGGGTCCTCCCAGGAAACAGATGGAGGCGATTGCTGTCTTCTCTGCTTCCGTCAGGACCATGTAGCACTCCAGATTCTTACAAGACCAGTTACCTGTGAGAAAAAACGCATGACAGAGCTTTAAGACCAGGGAAATTAAACTACAGCTGCTTTCTTTGCTAATAAATTTGGATTGCATCATCATTTCATATTCAAAGGCTGCATACCTATTGGTGATGGAGTGTTCTCTTTGGCTTCTGCCAGCTCCAAAGAAAGGGGGACTTCCCATTCATCCATTTTAACTCTCACTCTAATGATGGAAGTTAGGAAATAAAGTAAATGTGAAGTAAAATAAATTTAACGTGTCAATTGTTTTCATATAAGTACAAATTACATGTCTGGAGTATTTATCTGCAGAATTGTATCTGATTATCAAATCAGAAGACCAAAAAAAAAATTGAATACTTTGATTTCATTCACATCATTGTTTGAGAACAAACATTCACCTTCAGGTTTTTCACATTAAGTGGACGTGACAGACGACTTCCTGTGGAGAAAGAAATAAAGAGGAAAAGGTGATTACTTTTTTCTCTCTGTCAATATTGATCCTTGAGCTTAAGAGGAACATTAACATCTGTGAGTCAAGACAGAAAGTCATTTAGAGGTCAAGGCAAACAGACAACGATCATTACAGTATCAACTGATGATGATATTGGAGAGATAGTCATCGGATCGTGGTTTATAGCGAACCATAAACTGCATCTTCTTATTCAAGAATGCGACTGAATTTAGTTTTAAAAGCCAAAGAGTTCCTTCCCTGTCCTGGTTCTGCTGAAAGAATTGATTTGATCATGATAACTGTATATGTTCATATTTCCACCGTCATTTTATTGTATTGTTATCCGCAGAGATAAACAGAACAGGAACTTCATGTTGTTGGTGAATTATCATATTTACCAGAATGAAGACTGCCCCCTCTTGGAATTAGAAGGTGGTTGTATTTTAAGAGTTAATCGGTGGGTGAAGGTCAAAACTGAGTTGAACAATCCCCTGTTGAGTGCATTGCCTGTGTGCAATCAATAGATTAAACTAAGTGTGGGAAGCTGATGTGAGAGGATTACATTAAAGTAAATAATTCTGTGATAAACTGGAGTGGTCAATTGGTAATTGTTGGCACAGAGTGTCTTAAACACGAGAGATATTTTTTACCTGCAACAGCATGATCAAAACATTAAATACACAAACTATACTGGTCAAAAATGATTTGAAAGGAAAATATTTCCACTGTGAAAATACATTCAAATGGATCAAAGAAAGCAATAAACCAAAGGAGCATTTTCATCCAATCAGGTCATTCCTTTATTTTTCCTTTATTCTGTTTCCAGTGACCACTATATGAGTTTTTTTCATCACAAATGTGACATTGTTTTATGAAAAGTATAGAGGTGACAATAGATTACTTTCCAGAGAGCCCCTTATTCACTTGAAGGATGATTTTGCAATTTGACCATAGGCCACACTCAAGTGGCCTATGGTCAAATTGCAAAATCATCAAAAGCACTCTGGATATTGCACCACCTCAGGCTTTCTTCACTTATGGTGAAAACCTTGACTGATACTGTTACTCTTAAGAAGCGGTCATCCATACATACATCCGTGCAGCACCAGTAGTGCAAACCTGAAACTTAATTTATATATAAAAAACGAACAAACCGTGCAGCAACTCCATTCAAATTACATCACTGGTGTCATGTACATTCAAATAGGATGTAGCAATAACCCCTTGAGACACTTGCAACCTGCCAGATTGTTTCAAAAGACCACAAACCAGAAGTAGAATAAATAAAAACCCTGCTCGAACTCTCTTGTTGTAATAAAAGTGCAAAATTTTGGTATTTTAAAGTTAAAAAGAAGCAGATTTAACTTCCAAATACTGACTACAAGACAATTTACACACAACAGAATTTTCCTCCCAACTTCTAAAAACAGATCTAGTGACATCATGCCAGTTCAAAGCTAAATAATAAAATCATTACTGTGCCTCAGTAGATTTTTACATCTGTGCTGAAATAACCATGTAAGTGCTTACCTTATGTTCTCGCTTGACAGAGAATTTGATCTTATTTCCAGTCTCTCTCAGCAGGAGAACAACTGCAACATGACTGCAACAGACCTGGCCAGTGGCAAAGTGAGGGGAGAAGATAAGGAGGGTGGTTGATGATGACAGGAGAGAGCGGGGCGGGGTGGGGTGGGGGAAGGCTGTGTGTGTGTGTGTGTGTGTGTGTGTGTGTGTGTGTGTGTGTGTGTGTGTGTGTGTGTGTGTGTGTGTGTGTATGTGGGGGAGGTGGGGGGGGGGGGGGGTGAATGACATACAAAATATGCTGTTTTTTAGTGTTATGACCATAGCTGGAGTCTGGAGGCTGATGAAACTAAAAAGAAGTCCGCTTTTTTGTCAGATTAGCTGCTATCCAACAAAAACTGGAATGAATCACACATTTCCAGAAAGGTCAACCAGAGCGATTAGGTTAGGTTAGGTTAGGTAGTTACTTTATTAATCCCCGAGGGGAAAAATTTTTCGCTACAGCAGCAATAAAGCAATAAAATAATAATAGAACAATAGAAAAGCAATAAAATAGCAGTAAAAATATAAAATATAAATATAAAATATAAAATGCACAGTATATACAGTATATACAGTACAGTATATATCTATATATTATATACAATATATCTATATACTATATACAACATTATTACACATTTCTTACTGCTGCATCCTTCATGAGCGACATGTATGTGTTTCACTGCAGACAGGGTGAGGTTGGACTCCGGGGAGGAGTGCACTTAAGCTGTATTACGGGGTGGAAGATAGGTGTGGAAAAACATGTCATATCCCACATGTTGTTATAAAAAAAAAAAAAAAAAAAAAAAAAAAAATTTCTCCAACACTGAGCACTTTGTCACTTCAGGAATGAACTTTCCTAGTCAAGGTAAAGACATCTTGGATTGTTTCCTGTTTGGGCAGCCAGCGTTTTTCCTTCCACCTCTTTTGCTGATTACTTTCCACTCATCTTCATTTGACAGACAGTATCCACCATCGCACAAACACACCCAGTCCTTGTACAATGACCTGGATTTCGCAATCTCTTTATATCAAATTACTTGAAGGATTACAAGAATACCACTATAATCCAATGCAGAAAAGACAATAAAGCTGTTTTGTTCTTGTTGTCACAATGAATCTGACTGCAACACTTATTTGATTATTTCATTTTCCTACTTATTCACTATATGTTCATCTTGAAGTGCAGTCACTCTGTTTAACGAGTGCTTTCTCACTCATTTCACATGTTTACATCCAATCTACAGAGAGAACTGAGGAGTATAAACCAGGCTTTTCCCATTTAAAAAAAAAAAAAAGTTTTTCTTTTATATTCTATACCAGTTATGTCCACTGAGGCCTTTTATTCAATGGGAGGGTCAGACTGTAATACTGCTCACAATACAACAGGGGGCAATGCTAGGCAGCCCTGATTCAGTGGACAGGAACTTGGCAGTGAACATCACACTGATGGCATAGGTTAAAAGTTTTCTTTATAGATACCAAAATCAAACTCACTGAGCAGTCTGCTCAACAATTGAGGTCATTAAATTCAGATTAAGTCCCTCTGGTAAAAAAATGAAGTACATTAGTTCAATAACAACTTAATCAGGCCGAAAAAAATCACATACCTGAGGCACTCTGAGATGAATTAGCAACCTATTTTAGCCTCTCAATTTAGAGAAAAGTGAGTTCAATAACACTGTATCAGTAAATGGGACTAACAAATATATCAAATTTAGATGTCAAGAAATAAGCAGTGTGTTTGGGCAGCATTTAAGTAGATCAGTAGTAAAAGAAAAAAAATCTACAAAAAGGCCAGTCTTGCAAGGAGGAAACAATATCTGGTATCCTCCTCCTCTGACCTGATAGAAAGAGTAGGCCAGAAGGCAGGAAATGTGATTAGCAGCAGACAGCGCAGCTTCAATAAGATTTATTTTGGGTCACAGTCGGTCCAGATGCAGCATACACACAACACACAACACACAACAGGGCGGACTAGAGCCTGAAATGTTCAATTATCTGTTGGATTACATCATCCTGTTACACAATTGCTTTTGTGAAATCACCGTGGACACCAACATCTCCAGGCCCGGCTGCGCTGCCTCAGAGTGATTCAGCTTGAATCCATTAATCAAATTTCCTCTCCTCATTTCCAGATTGCCAGACCTTCAGAGAGCAGTATCAGATAAATGATGTGAAAAACCCAAGTGAGAATGAACAGATCAAACAAAAATCTAATCATTTTCATGATAATTACTATAATAATGCTTCATTATTTCCTTTGCCTCTTGTTAAATGAAATGGCTTAAATTCTAAATATGGAAAATAAATGAGGAAAATGAACACAGATAAATTTACAACTCAAAATGAAATAACTTTCTATATTAATCATGTTAACCATGTTCATTTTTGGCCTTTCCCATTTGTCATTTTAAAGCAGTGTATACTCTACTGATAAATTGAACTCGAATCTGTCAAAAAGCAAAGTTTATTTCCCCTGTAATTAAGATATTTCTGGAAAATATTGAAGGAAAGTAAATGGCAGGTAAACAATGTAAAGTGTCTCCTTTTTTTAAAAGTCTAAAAGTATTTATCATATAAGCCAATCAAGTCAGTTTTATTTGTAAAGTGTAGCTAATAGCGCACATCACATTAGCACACTGCTTCAGTTCAAAGATCTGAAGATGGAAAAACTGCCCCCAAAAAAATCCCCAAAACTTTCATAGGGAAATGAAATAGTCTAACCAGCAGCAACAGGCTTCTGAGTAAACTGTAAATGATTGTCTTGTTTTTAGGAAGTTAAGAAATACATTCTAAAACCATCAAGTTCTGGAAAAAAAAGAAGCAGAAGTATATTGAGATCTTCACTGGTAGATATGACTCTGCCTGGACTAATACAAAAACAAGAAGAAAATGTATTTCTGTTTTCAGATTTTACTAGTTTATCAAATTTGCTTAGATTTGGGGATTTTGGTACAAAAAAAACAAAAAAAAAACACACCTGAATGCCAATTAAGCAAATGATCCAACAATCTTATCAGCGATAAGTGGTCCTGTAAAAATATCTATGTTCTGTAGGAAATCTCCAAAGAGTAGAGCTGGTTATTTTTTTCATGATAATTGATTTTGCTCCCAATTTACATCTGTTCCAGTTTTCCTTTTTCAATTCTTTATTCTAAATAGTCGACTTTATATTCTAATTGTGAATACAGTTGTTTTTGTGTTATGTCATAAAAGGCACTCTACACCAAAAAGAGAGGTTTCATTTGAATGTGTTAGCCGGTACAGGACAAAAGGTCTTTAATATGGGCCCAAGTTATTGCTGAGTTGCCTGAAACGAGTTTCCTCTTCTGTTCTTTCCCACTTTGCTTTGTGTAGGCGTGTCACACATTTCAGACTATTCAAATGAATGTGAAAACTCCTATTGGTCCCTTATTTTAGACCATTAACACCAAATAACTGCCATAAATGGCCAACATTACCAGACCAAGAGAGTCCATCTGTGTGTACAAGTCTGTGTGAGAAAAAGAATGAACCTGGCAGCTTTTGAATTTTCCATTCAACTTTCCAGCTCTACTGTACACTCACTCTGTGAGGTTGAAACCACCGGCCTTTGCAGCCAGTCAAATATGGAGATCTGTCCACCTCCTACTGTATGTTGTGTGTGACATACACAAGCCTCTCAGTGACCTACTTTCCATACATAGCAGACTGTTGATCGGTATAACCCCCCTCAAAGGTTGTTTCAGGGAGTGGCCTTCAGCTGTGAGCGCTGGCTGACACACACTGTTACACAACTCCTTTAAAACCCAGACACATCAAACAAGGAGAGTTATATTGACCATGGACTTAGATATTAGTTAATCTATCACTTTGGTTGTTTTGTGTTCTTTAGACTTAGACCTCCACACTCTCATAAAACCTACCGGCTGACATTATAGTACGTCATCCAAGGTCAATGTCCTCAAACAGACCAGAACTTTCTGTAAGCTTAAAAGTAAGTAAGAAGGTAGAAAACGCTGAAAATTTTTAAATTAGACAGAATTTTTCCGTCAAAACGCAGCAATGAGACAAAAATAGAGATGGCATTTAGCTTTTATCTCTCACTTTATATTTTCAAATAAGGAATAATTATATTTTTAAATATATAAATGTTAACAGTACAGTGAAATTTAAATTGACTGTCATATTTTGATCTCAAATTCAAATGTCTAATATAAATATCAGTTTACTGTACATACTTTTAGAGACCAAAGAAGAGCAAAGATAAGGTGATCCTATTAATAAAACAAGGCAACAAAATAATTCAGGTCAAAAAATTCAAACCTACACTCAGCCATTATTGCAAAATTCAAATATCTAAAATTGCTAATTTCTTTTTAAATTTAGTGGGTGTTCGTGTCTTAGAGTGCCTTGTAAATAACTCTATTTTTTACAGTGTCCCCACAAACAACATCTGCTCTCTGATAGATAGATAGATAGATAGATAGATAGATAGATAGATAGATAGATAGATAGATAGATAGATAGATAGATAGATATACTTTATTGATCTGCAAGGGGAAATTTTTTTTCATTTCATTTTCATTTCAGATAAAGCAGCATGTAAGATATGGCAAAAGCAGGTAGTAGTAGTAGTAAAGGTGTGAATATAATTTTTTTTTTTTTATCATGCACAGTATATACAAATAAAATATAATAAGATACACATTAAATTAAATTAAATTAAAAACAATAGAGTTGTTTTGGTTGACTAAACAAAACTTTGGGGGAAGGAAGATTCCCATCAAAACAAACTTAAATGGCTTGCCCACATGTTGCCTCAGATTTGGGACAAAAGCACATTTATTTGGTACTAGTTTGCACAGCTATGTGCGAATTGGGCCTCAAAGCTCACACACTGCAGTCAGGCACAAACCCAAGTAACTCTAGATACGAAAATTATAGCAGGGTTAAATGTTTTAGGTGAAACACTTTCGTTTTTATTACCAGGGCAGAAGAGGTGGGGGGATGGGCAGCTCACAGACAGGAGCTGTTGTGTCTTGTTATTACAGCCTGTTGCAGCTGTTTCTAGGCAGCACAACAGGCTTAACTTACATGAACAGGAACTGTGGAGAAAAAAAAAAACCCCTCAAGTCATTTCCTGTCGTAAAAAGTATGAAGCACATCAATGGTCGTACTTAGTCGAACAACGTTTACCTTAAGTGAACGAGGGATTGACATTACGTAACCCTGAAATGCATCTGCCGTCACTCTAAACCTTCCGTACCATGTTTATTTGTAAAAGTTGAACCCGTTTCATATCGTAATATAACCTTGAAATCGAGGTTTTTAGCGAACGCGTCGAATGTGGTTGTTATTGTGTTATTTCTCTCACTTCTGTCAGGAAATACCCCGAGCTCCAACAAAGGGAACGAGAAGGAGGGTAAAAGCGATTGACGTCACCGGTCTGGCAACAGGCGTGAATGCGTCTCGACTGTCTCTCCGCTGATTGGTCGCTTCGTCCGCACTCGGAACGCGATTGGTTGGATCTGGTTTCGACCGGACTACATATCTCCGCTGTAGATTCCATTTTGTTGCAATTCAGAGTCGGGAGAGAGATGAGGAGTCTCTACGGCCGGTTTTTAACATCAACGTAAGCGTCGAAAGGTGACGGATTTGTAGGAAATATAGCTCGCTGTGCTTCCTACGTAGTCCGCCGAAAGGATTTCAGGGGCTAACCGTATATTTTTTTTCTGACGAAGGGCTTCGACAACCAAAGCCTGAAGAAGTCGGTAAGAGAAGCCGTTTTTTTTTTTTTTTTTTTTTTTTTTGCCTCGTCGCCATATTGAATTCAGTTTCTTTGTTTTGGTTAGACGCCAAAGTAAAGTGATCCAGATGGTGTATTCGTTAGCTTTTAATTCAGCGTATTCTGGTATTAAATAGAAATGGACAGATCGAGATTATTAATACGACAGCGTTTTGTTTACAATGAATATTTATAGCACAAAGACAACGGCAGAGCTGCTGCAGCTGAGCCGCACAAACAAAAGTGGGATAAATATGTCGCAGTTTGCTTATGTAACATGTTGTTGTCGTCTTAATCGCACGTGGTTATAATTGTTGATATATATATATATAATTGAATTCTGGCAAAGTGTGGCAAGGATAATGGACAACTGGTTTCGGTCGGTTATTGATTTCGGGCAATGACGCACATTTAAAATACACTCCTGGAAGAAAACATCAACACGTCGTTTGACGGCGCTTGTCCGCCGTTTCCGTTTCAAGTCCCCGTGTGTTTTTTTTTATCGTGTCTTTTTTTTAAATTTACCTTTTTTTTTTTTTTTCTTCTTTTTTTTTGTTGTTGTTGTCCCCCCCCCCCCCCCCTCCCCCTCGACAGGTCGTCGACGTCTCGGAGCATCGGGTGCCGAGGAATTGATGTTCCGCTCGGCTCCACGAGTAAACAACGCTCGGTGGCACATGAAAACCACAGACCTTGCTGGACACAAAAGTGCAGCGAGAAGTAGACAGAAAACTACTTCGAGGACCTGGGGCCCGGTTGGAGGTGAACGGTTGAAGAGAGAGTTCTGCTCCGTCTACTTTCTGACAACAAAGAGGTGAGCTGCAGCCGTTTTGCTCGCGGCGGTGTGGGGGAGGGGCGACGAGGGGGGCCCCGGCTGTCTGGTGCTCCCCGCACGTAGCGCTTGTTTTTATTGAGAGGGCGCAAAAGCGTGTGGGTGTTTTTAAATAAATAAAAAAAAAAAAAAGCTTTTCAGCATGACGATAAATACAATACCACCCGAACAGATGTACAGTGCACGTTGGTAACATTTTTTTTTTTTTTTTTTTTAATTTATTTTCATTTTACTTAGGTGACACGTAGTGCAGAAGCAGTATGGGAGGTGGAGAGCGGTACAACATTCCAGTTTCCCACCCCGAGCGCCCTTTGCCCAAGAAGAACCATCAACTCGGCCGGACTAAGCAGAGAAGCCGTGACCAGAGCGGAGCGGCGGCGGCAGCATCTGCAGGAGGAGCAGGTGGCCTTCACCACCACGGCCACCGCCGGAGCGACAAGGCGCGGCAGGCCGCGTCTGCAGAGAAGAATGCTTCTGTCCGTTTTGCCACCAACTATGATCAAAACTGGGAGGGCGCAGTGTCTCACCTCAACACGCTCCTGGCTACCCAGGGCAGCCCGAGCTACGCGGGGCCCAAGTTCAGCGAGCCACCGTTGCCCAGCGTGTTGCCCAAGCCCCCCAGCCACTGGGTGTCTTTCCCATTAGGCTCCTGTGACAACAGGGAGATTATGGCCTTCCAGCTCAAGAGCCTCCTGAAGGTGCAGGCCTGAGACGGATACCCACACATCACCATTTAACAACAAAAAAAAAAAAAAGCCAATGCATGGACTGGGACTCTGTTGAGGCACCCACCCACCAGGAACGCATCAGGGCTGTAATACTTTTAGCTGTTTTTAGGCTGACCTTCTTGAAGGTTAAAAGGTATTTGCAGCAATGTTTTTGCTGTTAAGGTTAACATCCATTTTTTAAAACCAGTATTTTAAAATATTACAGCCTTGCAGCCTTGCTGATTGGTGATGGCCTTGCTCGAGTCAAGATTCTGTGACTAACAACAAACTGGATATCTTTTGTACTTGTGTTTTTGTTTTGTTCTTTTTAATGTTGGCTGTCAAGGCAGATAGTGTGCTTTTTGATTTCCCCAAACAAGGGTTGCAGTATAGGTCAGGTAAATTCCCATCACTTTTACGGTCCATTTCTGTGGACAGGCATGCCTTTTTAATTTACATAGGATTTAAATGAAGATCCTTTGGAGTCACCTCTGAAACTTCAGGTGCTAAAGCAAGTTCACATTTGTAGCATTCTTTGACAAGGGCCCTCTTTTTTTTTTTTGTTATTGTATGTATCCCATTCCTTGTTTGGGATGGAAAAGGCACTTAACTGCAATTCTGCAAGGAAAAAAAAAAGAAGCTATTTTAGTGGAGACTGAGCTGTAGTAGGTGAATACAGGTTGAAAGTTTAACTTCAAACAAAGGGGAATACGAGACCATGGCACACAAGCCTCGGGCCACCAACTCCTGTAACCTTTTTTTATTGCGCTGTGCGCACATGCACTATAGGAGTTGAGTGTGTCTCAGGACTGCAAACACTCTCTATCATAGCATTATTTTGTACGAGTCCTTTTTGGTTGTGGTTGAAAGATGTATGAAGTGCTGTGTATAACCAAAGCAATGTTTTGCTGTATTTCGTTTTTTGTTTTTTTTTCCTTTATTGGACATCCTCTGCGTGGTTGGCGACGTTGCCACGGCCACTTAAACCTTTGCCAGCTCCAGGAAGTGAATGGGTTGACGTCACCGCGGGTCTGCCACCTGTTCATCTTCTCCAATCAATACTGTTGTCGCTCCTCGGCCTCTGCCCCCCCCCCCCCCCCCCCCCCCCCCCGCAGGACGGTGCTGCAGCCGTAACGTGCGGAAGAGGACCGGGCTCGGACGTGACGCCATTTGAGTTTCACTTTCTTTCACGGTCCTGTTGGCTGTAGCATTGTCCGCTGCAGGACGAGGCAGAGCTGAAGCCGTTTTTGAAGTAAGGTGACCCAAGGTGGCTCAACGTAAGGCTGGTGTTTGTTTACAAAAAAAAAAAAAACAAGGTCTCAATGGTTGACCATGCCATTATCAACCCTTGCTTATTTACCCTCTTGCTCTTGTTTACCCTCTTGCACTGCAATCAGACTCTCTCCCCCCCCCCCCTCCCCCCCATAAGTTACAGATCAGGATGCTATTGAATTGATGGAGGCGTAATTGACTATCTTCCTATGGATTCTCTATTTTTGTGACTCAATCCTCTATTGAAGCTCTTATTGCTTTCCCTTTGCAGAATTGGAGCTGTTTATGGCCAGCGTAAAGATGACAAAACAAAGTATGAGTGTTTGTTAGTGTGTTAAAGAGCCATGTAAATAATGAAAATGTATAAAGTACCTTGTAGCATATGTACATTTGCAGGCCGAGTTTGAGGCCTGTCTGACAAAAGTATTTTTAGTAATAACACTGAATGTATAAGATGTGCTAAGGACATGTCTTGACTTCAATACTGAAGAATATTTTTGTTAAAAAAAAAAAAAAAATCTGCCAATAGCATTTCTCAGTACCCCTGCACTGTTATCTTTCCAGAGATCTTGCACATGTTTTTTATTGTTTTGTATTATGCAGTGTAGGGTGAAAGATGCTAAGTGCAAATTAAGTAAAACTTCAAACAAAATATAAATTGGATTCCAGGAGACTTGCATATGTACGGATATGAGTTACGAATGTGCTTACAGTAGGTGAGCGTGACGCTTTTAATCTTAAGTTGACAAACTTTGTGCCTAAGTTTAAAAACCCATGCTGAAACTGTCTATTCTCATTAGGTGGCATTTCCAAAAATTGACAAAACATTTTCATCGGAGCCACTTTCATCCTCGGCTGTTCTTCCGCCAGCCGACCGATGAATCCGGCTCCGTGCCGTTTCAGTACCGCCTTCTCTTGGTTGTTCATGTAAACATTTTCTTTCTCGCCCAGATTGAGTCCTGCATAGCAAAGTCTCCTTATTTGAAATTTACAATGAATTGGCTGTCAATTTGTCCCCCCCCTCGTATAATGTCACTGAATATGAAGGAATGTGCCCTGTTTCAAAGATTAGTATCAATTTGTTTAAAAAAGAAAAGAAAATGAAAGCACTGAATTGATGACAAAACTTTTACCAAAAAAAAAAATAATAAATCCCTTCCCTTTCCCCCCTACTTCTGTCTGTGTTTGCGTATCTTTTCATTTTTAGAGTATTATAGGAATGGATACAACTTGCCATCGTAACACTGCAATCTTCGTCACCGCATAGCTTAATTAAACAAATAATGGTAAGAATGTATGTCTTTATTGATAAAGAATAGCAGGTAAATCCATTAACCAAGGATAAGGTCACAAAGGAAACTTACTGAACAAAGAACATTAAAAACAAGCTGCTCATCTTGGAACATATTGTCACAACTAAATAGTGTGTATATAAGGTATGCACTAACAACATTCAGTACATCATCCATTGTCAAAGTAATTACAGCTACTATAGTATACAGTTTGCTGCTGAAAATAAATTGTCCCTGAAACCAGATGTATAAGGCCAGGGCATTGAGTAAATACTGGGAAGTTAAATGTATTATTTATGTTTACATAATACACAATAGAACCAGATGGAGGGTACATGTTAATACTGGATATAAATACCGCTAACTCAAAGTACAAAAATATTGTTGTCAAAGCCCAACATACCACGGTTTCTACTTCCAGCACCCCATGTTACACATGTACAAAAAAAAAAAAAAACTACAGGAATAAACTGCTTCCATGATTCAATTCAGAAAAATCCCTCTTTCACCTCTGTTTTTAAAAAAAAAAAAAAAATCCTCCCTGGCTCCTGCTGCTCCCATTCCTTTGGCAACAGATTCCTCTGTAATGAGATGACAAATAAACAAGCAGGGAGCACAACACTCCAGTTATCATACTCAAAACCTGAACACAAACATCCTCAGAGACATAAACTGAAGCCTTTGGAGGACCAGTAAGTCAGTGGCCCCCAGACTTGCGTCCGGCCCAGGACCTGGAGCGAGAGCGTGACCGAGACATGGATCTAGAGTAGGAGCGGGATGGAGATCTCCCCACTGACTGTTTCTGGGAGCTGGCGGCCGGGTGGAAGTCTTCGGGCGGGCTGTCGGATCTGGACTCGGTCTTTTTACCTTTGGGCCTTGATCTGGATGGGGAAGGCGAGCGGGAAGCAGATCGGCTGCTTCGTGAGCCTGGCTCATGGTGCATCCTGTGGTGGTCACGGGGAGGACCTTTGTACCTGGGAGATGAACATTAGTAGGTTTCAGATCGGGCACAGGGAGATATTATTGAAATACTCTTAGACATAAATGAGCTTACTTTTCATTTTCATGGGTTCTATTTTCATGGCTTCTGCTCCGTCTATGTCGACTGTAGGACCGAGAGCTGTGAAAGGGAACAAGGGGGCAACTTTACTCAATTACTGGACAACACCTGGTGTGTCATTTTATATCCAGGATATAAGTCGTGTATAACTTCCTGCATTATCCGTACAGAATAAAAGAGTAACCACGCAGGAACCTGACAAAATCAGTTCAAGTTTCAGTCCGCTACGATTTACATCAGCAGAACACTGAACAACAACGGAGTGCACGGCAGGCTTGAGCTCCGTCTGCAGTTCGTTAAAGATCACGTGGGAAAACCAGAAAACGATTGGAAAACGCTTTTGTGGACGGATGAGACAAAAAAATATATACAACTTTGAAGTTTAGACAAAGGAAACCACTGGGATAAGATGGGACAACAACCTCATCCCATCTGTGAAACATGCTTGTTGTATTAAGTGTCATGATTTAGGCCTTTTTTTTTAAATTTTTTTTTTGCTGCATCTGGGCCAGGGTGGCTCACCGTTATTGATTGAAATGTCAGGACATCTGTGCATGAACTGAATCTCAAGAGAAAATGGGTCATGCAGCGAGACGTCAAAGCATTCAAGTCACGCCACCAAAGAATGCTTCGAGAACAATAAAGGAACCGCCGAGTCAAAGTCCTGACCTCAATCCAACAGAAGGGTTCCAGAAGAGAGCCGTTCGTGTGAGGAAACCCACCACCGTCCCAGAGTTCATACTCTTCTAGAAGCAGGAACTGGCTAAAAGTCCTTCAACCCCGTGAAGTGGACTCAACAGTTACCAGGAACATTTAGTTGCAGTTATGGAGGGAATGTGTGTGTGTGTGTGTGTGTGTGACGAATGTTTTGACTTTGTGTTGATCAGCTGATGATCGAAGTGTAAAAAAAACCCAACAACAACAACAACAAAAACTAGATTTAGGTGTAGGAGTTGACGGCTACTCACTCTCGAGGGCTTTCGGACCTCCGGGGACGACGCTCCATGGAGGGGCTCCTGGACCTGCGGCGGTCGTAGCTGCGACTCCGGGAGCGTCTTCGGCGGCCGTCGCGGTCGTCGTCGTAGCGGGAGAAGCTGCGAGGCGAATGGCGCTCCTTGGACTTCATCTGATTAGGGGCTTGAGGGACAAAGTTCAAGCGTAACATTAGGTGACGATGCACAAGATGTACCCAAACCATGGTCCAGTGAGGTCTTTATGGTAAGTGGTGAGGAAATAAGGAGTAGCGGGTGTTCATACTCTTGCGGTCTCCCTGGGCGAACTGGATCTCAATCTGGCGCCCACAAACCCATTTCCGGTCCAGGTTGTGGAGCGCGTCTTCTGCATCCCGTACGTCTTCAAACGTGCTGAACTGTTAAGGCTCTTTATTTGGAAATTTGTAAACTTGGGACAGACGGCGTCACACATGCACAACAACAAAAAAAAGTTTGCCAACTCAGGTCGATAGCTACATATGAAAACATACAGAGCTACTGGATCAGTGAGGTGTTAGTTTCGTTAGGTAACACCGTAGAAGGAAAAATAATAAATAATGGTGTATTGTTTTGGCATAATTTATGAATTCACAACTGACTGTTTTCACTAATATGAAACATAAAACTGAATCAATAGGCCCGTCTGTGATTTCAGATTGTGAAGACAAGACAAATATTGATGGTGATCAGATTCGGTAGGATACAAAAAGTTTGGCTTGTTACCTTTAACATGCTTGACCTTTGACCTTCAGCTTGATCTTTATTGTCTTGGCAGAAGAACTTGAGGTTTCCTGCTTGTCTTTGCCCAATAAACACTTTGCTTTTCCTCCCTTTGGCAGACAATTGGAAGCCTGGGTGCTCTCTTTTTTGTCCTCTTTGTATCTTCATGCTTTCGCTCTCTCTTTACTTTCCAAATTCCACTATTGCTTGTCGCCTGGGTGTCTTTGGCTTGAATCTACTCTACAACCACATTTCAACTTTCTTTGGTGTGGGGCCTCCAGAACTGTATCTTTATCATTCTAAGGCAACAACAGGAGAAATATTGGTTAGGAATAGAGATAATGCTAGAGATATCAAATAACATAAAAAAAAAATTAAAAAAAAAAAAAAAAAATTAAAAAAATACAATAACATAAACATTCCCATGAAATGGTTTAAACACTGGTGGTATTAAAAACAAGCGACTCCTCCCTCCCCCCCAAAAAAAATAAAAAATAAACATCGGGTGGTGCGCCGTCACTCAACCCCCTGCAAACAAAAGGTTAGATTTGATGCTGTACAATCCCTTAGTGGAAAAAAAAACAAAAAACATTTCAAAAATAAAACGTAAAAGTATAAAGGATATTGAATGTAAGCAAATCCTCTTGCCCGCCGTGTATAGAAGTCAAGTGGAATGTAGACATCTACAATAGGCCCATAACGACCAAACTCACGTCGTAAATCCTCTGGCCTAAAGTGTCATGAAATAAGCACATTTATTCTGCTGGCTACCATGCTGGATGAATCTGGCTGGAGCCCAGTGTGCAGGGTATACACAAGGGCTGGCGCCAGCACAGCAGACAAGTCTCATTACTCTCACACTGCAAAGGAAGTTTCCTCACCTTAAGTGTTAAAGGTGAAATTGCACAAGTAAAAACCCAGCCAGCCACCGTCAAATTCACACATTCATTACAGCCATCAAAGCCAGATATCTGCATGCATTATCTGTTTACACAAGTCACAGGTTTGTAGTTACCTGAAAATGACCACAGTTTGTGGGAAAGTTTATCACTCTAAACACTTGAAATTCAAATCAGGACACTAGAATTAATCACAAATGAGACTATTAAAAGGTTACCGACGTACTTATCAATGATCTAACACTCATCTTTGCCGGTTTTGTATATTTTTCCATTCGATTCCATAATATGTTAGGGGTGATTTCTTTCGTAGAAAGTAGTTCAAGTGAAAGCTAGTTACAAAGAGGGCTCTAGATTATCAAGAGTAATCAGGGGATTGTTTCTGGAAAGCCAGGTTGGGAGTTTTTAATGCTTTGAGCAGCACAAACAAAATTTTATTCAAATCCGGGGTGGTAGCACAAGCTTCAAAAACAGATCTCGAAACTCGGGTCACATAAATCAAAAATATTTCTGCATTGGTTAGATAGCAAAGTTGGAGATAAAGAAAAACTTTTTTTTTTTTTTTTCCCATTTATGACAGCAAAGACATCGTGTTTATTTTTGAAAAGTCTTTGCAATTAAAACGTATCATTACCAGACGAACTATGTCTACGATTTTAATTGGCCCAATTTGTAGTTTTACCTTCAAGGGAACCAACGTGGTTACCACGAAACCGACCTCGTAACTAGGCAATGACGTGGTTACCACGAAACCGACCTCGTAACTAGGCAATGACGTGGTTACCAGGGAACGACCGTTTAAAACTTGGGTAGACAAGCATCATATTTTCTTAGTTAACTACAAAGTTTGATGTAGAAAGAAATCTGTTTTTGGTTATTTTTTTTAACTAAAAAAAAAATAAAAATCTAAGAAACAACTCATTACTTCCCAGTTGGTCTCTTAATACCAACTTAATTGCCTCCTGGTGTTGGAGTTTGGAATTTAGACGTTGAAATGATCATTTTATTGAAATAATAATAATAGAGCGGTAAAATATGTATAAATAAAGAAAAGATGTACTTTAAAAACAACCGAGTAAGACTAGACAATATTTTACCGTTCAATTTCCAGAAAATAAAAGGCACTAGTTGTTGTTTTTTTTGAAGGCGGCATCTTGACGTCGTCTCTCTGCCTTCTTGTTTTAACGAGCCCTTAATGCATGAAAATATGTCCAATAATACCAATGGTAGAGTAACAAATAACTACGAGCCTGCTCTTAACTCGAGTCCGTCGTATCGTTGACGCAAGTTTTGCTATTTTGGTAATGACGGATATATATATATATATTTTTTTTTTGTGCTAACCACCTTAGCATTACGTTAGCTCGACCACGCTTGCGCGCACGCCGGCGGAGCTTAAAAAAAAAAAAACCAACCCACAAAAAAAACCACAACATACCTGGAGTCGTCGGCGATGTTTCTAACGAAAAGAGACGTGTTAGGAGGCCTCAGGTACCTCGCCATTTTCAACGGGCCGTTACTACAAGTTGGAGGCCGTGAATTCGTTTGTAACGGCTTTTTCTTTTTTCACAACCCTCGATGCTCAACCGCAGCTACGTGTTCAACGCGTTCTCTTCGCACTGCGCACGCTCGTAGATCTACGGCAAGCCATAAGAAAGCGCAATCACACACACACACTCGCTTTTTTTTTTTTTTTTTTTTTTTTTTTTTTCCATGACTTCAGAGGACATTGAATTACATTTGTCTCTTGGAGCTAATCTTAAACCTTCACCTTACAATTAGATTTCCCCACTGAGGGATTAATGAAGTATGATCTTATCTCTGTATTTTATGGTATGCTTTACGCTTTATGTTATGAGGACTTGCTTTTTTTGTCTCCAAAAACGGAAGTGGGTCCCCACAATGCACTATAGAAACAGGTTTATTAGTAGCACACGTGCCACTGCTACAGTGTACTTGTCGTGGTAAAATGCCTCTTTGCCAAGATATGTTTCACTGTTGGCTTGATTTGTATTTTCACATTACATGTCAGGACACCACAGTCAATGTATGAGCACAGAAACATGACACAAACCACACTTATGAAGCAACACTTTTATTTAAATAGACATTGGTTTCTTCATGGCCAATTTTACATCTTTTTGCTCTTCCTGATGAGAGTTGTTGAGGCCACGGTCAAAGTCTGAAAAGGGATAAGGGGAAAGAAAATATCTTTAATTTGCAGGCACGTTTTGGTTTTTATTTATCTTTTTTGTTTTGTTTTCTGATATATTTTCTTGTGCAAAACTTAATAAGGGAGATGCACCTCAACCATCTCTCCTCCCTTGAGCTCTTGGGTGTGGCAGAACTTGCCGGTATTGCAGACCAGTTTGCCTCCCTCCAGATTGACAATGCACTAAGGGTTCAGAGGAGACATTACAACAATTTATGCAGTCATGCTTTAAAAGTATGTTTTGCAGATTATGAGTTAGTAGCTAACCTTGAGCTTCTTGCCGTCCATGGTGGTGATATCAGCCTCCTTGCCGATGGTAAAGGAGTTAGTCACAGACTTTCCAGGGGTCTTGGAGGTGATGACAAAGTCTTTGCCGGTCTGCTTGATCTCAGTAACTGGCTTGACGTCCTTGGCCATCTTGATAACATCTTCTGGGAGTTCTGTCGAAACGTGTATTTATGTGTTAATTCACGCACAGCGCGTGCAACAAGTAAACACTTTCTGGACTGCAAATCTGTCAAAATTGGCCGATAATAGATCTCTTTACATGGCAACCATTTTTCCTCACCCATTGCCCTGAGGAACTCCTCGTAGTTCTCCTGAGAGTAGACCTGCCATGTTCCGCTGAAGTCCATGTTTTCGAGAGGGTCTGGGTTATGCTTTACCAAGGTGGCTGGAGGCTGTGACAGCTGTGTGAAGCTCAACACAATGTGGAGAACGTGGATGGGCTCTCACCTTCTTATACTCAAAGGCACAGAGGTCCCAGGACGATGTCTAATGAGTAACAAACGCTGATGTTTGAACAACCTGGAGGTCACTTACTCCTGTTTGGCTGAACCTCAACTTCCACCAAAGACTAATTCGAATTGTAATTTTTTTTTTTTTTTGACGTGTTAAAGAGCGTAATTAATATGAAGAATAAGAAATATGTGCAGATTTGTATTTGTACATCATGACATGTAGAAATTTGCTATTTTTTTAAAATATGTAAAATGCACGTTTACGTGCAAATTCCTCCTTAGTGGCAATTAGTGATACATTTAAAACAGGGTGCAGCGGTAGCAGAGGCGTGACATTAACAAGGAGTCAGATGTTGTTTTACTGGGAGGTTCACAGAGCTCCGAGGAGTTTGCTAAATGGAGATTGATCTTTGGATGAACTTCGTGCCTTTCCTCAGTGTACCATCAAACCTTCTGAATCTCCCTGACAAAGTGGGGCCCGGTTCATCAGGTTAACGACACTGCGTACTGTTTGCCTTTAAAGTGAAAGACATAATTACACATTGCAAAATCCTCCACAAAGTGAGCTGCTCTCCCGATTTTCTTTCACTCTTGATTGTAAAGTTGTAAGATTGTAGCGCTCGAGAGACTAATGCACGCGAGAAAATGTCTGGAAGTTGCTTTTATTCACTACAAACGCAAACAAATAACACATCTGCTTCGCCAAAAGCAAAAGAGAGTTTTGCAGTTTCCGTGTTACGACCTCTGGTTCCAACACAAAAACACTTCAAATGAGACTGTGTCGCTGCTACTTACAATGGCCACCGTAGCCATAAACAGATTATAGATTAAATGTGGCGCAGCTGCTGCAGCAACAACGTCGTGTTAGAAAACCGACTTAGTATCAGTGATATCTGAGTTTAATGTGGCTGATTGATTTGTTTGCAGCTAATGCTAACATTATGGCATGTATTGGCTTGATGGTAGCTATTATTAGGTGATGTAAACTACTGTGAGCTAACAACAGCTGACTGCAGTAACTGATGGCAGTAGCTAATTTTATGTAACTTCATACTTCTACTCCACTGAACTTTAGGAGCACAATTATACTTCCTCTCCTACATTTGTCTGACAGCTTTTAGTTACAAGTTACTTTTAAAATAATGATGATATAATAATAACGGTAATAATTACCGTTCTTCATACCCTTCTAAATTTAGAGATTTAGAATTTGAATTTTTCTGACAATCTGATGTTTCCTTAATGGTTCTAGAAAATGCGACTTTTAAGGCTAAATAAACTTCTTAAAACCGGCTTGGATTTGCTGAAAAATTCATTATTGTTCTGAGCCTGTTGACTTTATAGACATGCAGCACGTCCCAGAATAAACCAAAGTGAGCAATATTCAACGTATTTGTTTGCGAGGAGAAAATAGTGTTATTTCTTCTTTTTAAAAGTTTTATAGTCTCGTTTTAATAAAAGGAACATCTATAGCCTATTTGGTAAAATCTCAATCTTAAAGATGAAATCTCTGCAGAAAATTAATTTCTGACTCGATTTGCAGTCTTAACCCATCTCCACTGCGTTAGGTGGAGGCTTCTCGCCTTGCCTGTAAACGCTCACGGTCACAGCCACCGTCTCAGAACCGTACTGGTTGCGCACAAAGATGCTGTACTTTCCAGAATCTTCCATGTTGACGTAGTTGATGGTGATGGTGCTGCACTTGGGCTGTTTGGTGATGGTAAACTGAGGAGTGTCCGGGAGGTCTCTGTCGTTGCGAAGCCAGAAAATCTCTGGGGCTGGGTCGCCGTCGATGTAGCACGTCAGACACAGAGACTTAGGAGAGGAGGCAAATAAAAAAAAAAAATTAAAAATAAATATGAGATGATCGACCAAAGATGTAACAGCTAGGACCACAGTTGATCCCTGACAATGTTGTACCTTGCCCTCCATGATGGCTACCACATCAGGAAGACCCTTTGTCACTTTGGCACGATCTGAAAAAAAAAAAAAAAAAAAAAAAAAAGTAACAATCACTCTCTGCTGACATCCACTGCAAAATCTTTAAGTCTTAAGAAAAGTCTTAGCATTAACACATAACCTGTGACTTACTTTTCTCAATAATGGCCAGCTGCCTGAGGGATGAAAACAGAAGGTCAAATCAATATGACATCACACTATCAGAGGCAACGATAATCAGAGCTGAGATGTTTTTCAGGGAATAGTTTTTAAGTAAAACAACAACGTCTGTGTAGGTTATTTGTGAAAATATTGTGTTACCTCAGACTCCTCAGTGTTTTCTGTTAGTGACACACAGCAAGCCATGCTCGGTGCCTCATTGAGCGCAGGTGGTGCAACACTTACTTTAACATCTGGTGCTCCATCAAGGCGTCGGCAAAGGCTGTTGACAGTCATAATAATGATGAAGACTGAGGACATCTGATCACACTGCGTCTTTCTTCTCTCACAACACATAAACCAAAACAATGTTTTCCACGCACCTTGTTCTCCCAGGTCAAGACACCGTTTGTGCGACTCTTTGCCATCAAACATCTCCAAGGTGTATTTGCCTTTATCGTTCTCAGATGGGTTTAATATTTCCATCCAGACTTTCTGCAAGTTGCTGCCAGGCTTTGTTCGGGTTTCCTGGTCAATCCTCTTCTCCCTGCAGGATAAGGAGCACAGATATACTGTTTTGATACTGCTTTATGTGACTTAGAAAGCTTATCAGGTAAACAGTTACCCTTCATGTGTTTGTATGTGGCAGATCCTTAACAAAAACATGAATGTTAGGGGCATAGTCTGGCTTTTGCCTTTGTGGAGTTCAGTTAAACTGCTTCAAGTAGTTATTATTGGCAAAGAAAGTTCTCCTTTAGTGTAACAGGAGTTATCAAAGAGATCATATGCTCAGAAAGTGTGCTAAAGAACCTTGAAAATGCAGCTTAGACTGGATTCAGACTGCACTAATTTTATCCTGGATTATGTAAGACTGTCAGTCCGCCTCAGAGTTTGTTCTCAGATGTTCCCTCTTTCGCTCGCAGCGGACATCCTGAAATGCTCCAGCAGATGGTGCTATGAGCCTAACTTAAGGAACAAGCTCCAGTACACCCTCTGTATTCACAGGTTTGTTTGAGTATGTATTAGTAACTCCCATGCATAATTCAAAACATAGATGTGTTATAAAAGACAGTAATATATATAATCTTTATCAGTGTATATATATATATACACACCAATAAATCTCCTCTACAATCGAAGTTCTATGGGTTGTTGCAGAGCTTTATGTGCAGTGTATGAACCAGGTGTTTTGGTGTCCAGATGTGCATACGGACATCACATCTCTGCTGTCCTATTGAGAACATTTTACGCTGTTTGTAGTTGAACTTTAATAAAGGTTTTGGAAGCTGAACACGTTGGTATTATTTATGCGAAATATAAACTCTTTCACTTACAAACCAGGCCGAAAACAAACTGGAGTTCAGCATAAGAAGTCCTGTAACATCCACTGATTTTAGTTTGTGGGAGAATAAGGAAAAGTACCGCAAACATGTACTTAAGTACAGCACCTGAGTAAATGTACTCAGTTGCTTTCCATCACTGGTAAAATACTGTGTTTCGTGTTAGTGCATGTGCAGTATGTGTAGCTTCTTTTTTTTACTAGCGGCTGCTGTTGGTGCGTCCTCACATGCCAGTGTTATAGCATGATGTCTTTTACAAGACATTTACAGTGTTTACGTCTGTGACTTGCAGTAAACAATGTGACCAACCAGCTAGATGGCGCTGAAGTGAAAATAATCAATCAATTTTGCTAATTTTCTCCCTCACAGAAAGTTAAATGAAAATACTTCGTTCTCAGCAGCATTTCCACGCAGGGTGTCGGGTCAGAGTGGTGCTCGGCGTGTGGACTCACTTGAACTGCCAGCTGGTCTTCAGGAAGCATATATAGTATTTGAATGAGCAGTAGAGCTTGAAGCCTTCAGCGGTGCCCTGAATGCTCAGTGGGCCGGCTGACAGTGCTGCAGAGAGGCAGGGGTCCTGATTATTTAATACCCAACAGTCTGCATAGATTTAATTTTCCTTGGCAATGTAAAACAGTCTGTTTCTTATTTGAGGAGCTCCACAAATTAATATTCTGAAGTCAAAACACCAAATTTAATCAACATTGCTTTCAGGTGTGTTATCCTAATTCCAACACAGCACACCTGCTGTAAAAACAAGTCATTGCCTCATTGCACAAAGGTGTCACTCACCGCACTGTTTACTCAGCTGCTGCAGAAGCTTGTCATACTCTGTAAGTAAAAACCAAAAAAATTATAATAAAGCATTATGAAGGTGTCTTACATTGCTGCGGGGACTCAATAAATACCAAATGCAAGATTTGGATGGAAATTTTTTTTGTCATTAATTGTCTTATTTTCATTAGGAATTGAAAACATGTGGTAATAGAAATGCACAGAGGATGTGTTTTGTTGTTTGAGGACAGGACGTCGCATCTCACCTTCATGCAGTAACTCCAAGACGCTGACGTCCTCTCCTCTCCCATCGGACACCACAGCTCTGTATGAACCAGCCTCTTTCTCTGTAACCTGAGAGAAAATCATCTACCGTATTAAACATATTCAAAACTTTTCAAATTAATTATTTCATATCTCCGGAGAACAGCCAAATGCTTAATTTGACCCTTTTGTCCAGGCTTAATCCGGGTCGAGTTAACCTTAAATCGCACTCCAAGGTGGAGCTGGGAGCATTTCAAAGTCAGACTTGTCAGTACTTAAATCCTACAGACGTCATTTGTCTGTCACTGTGTTTATCTCCTCGCCAGCTACAATTTATGAATGCTGCTTCACATTTGTTTGAGCGCTTATCTGAAACCAGGGCAGTGGGATTTTACGTACCTGTGGGATGGTGAGTGTGCTGACCCCTGACGACTGATCATACACAACCTGGGTCACCTCCACACCTTCCTTAAACCACTTGAGAGACGTGTCCTTGTTTGTGTTCGTCACCTGTGTGATAAGAGATACACAACACTGGTAAAAAAATATTTTATTGTTCTATCTTTTGTTATTGGGGCTGGTCTTAGTTCATTTTTAAAATCATTTTCTTGGGTTTTTGTTGAGGTGCCATTTAGGTTGTTTCTGCGATTCAATTTGTACAATTGCTGGATTGAAATTTTATTCAGGATTGTAAAGTCACATCATTGAAAATGTAACAAATTACTTAAGAGGAGCAATGTGTAGGACTTAGTGGCATCTAGCGGTGAGGTTTCAGATTGCAATCAAGTAAAGAGCCCCTCGCCTCAACCTCCCCTTCCAAGAATGAAGGAGAATCTTTGTTGGCCGCAAGAAATGCGAAAGGCCCTCTCTTAGAACCAGTGTTGTTTGTCCCGTCTGAGCTACTGTAGAAACATGGTTGGTGCAACATGGCGGGCTCCGTGGACGAGGACCCGCTCCCTATGTAGAAGGGCTCATTCGAAGGTCATGAAAACACAACAACTCTTAGTTTCTGGTGATTGTACACTACTAAAAATGTCAGTATGAATACTATATTCTATTTCTGCCAACAGATTTACCTAAATCCTGAACCTTTAAAGACTAATAATGCAAGTAAAACATTTTCTGGACTAGAACTGTTATTGCTATTATAAAATTTATACTACTGAAATAAATTATTTGGTTGAATAATGGTTTCTGAACTTCCAATTTGGTGTTGTATTAGTTGTGTTATTGCCATCAAGAAATTGAATATGTAAAATGTGAAAGTACCTTGCACCGTATTATTAATTCACAATCCTCATTTACACTCCACCACAAGTATTCCTGGAAATAGGGTCCTTGGAAAGAAGAACAAATGAGTATTGATCTGTACTGAGCCACAGAAACAGAGCGACATTAGACATTTATTCAGAACAACAAATGCTAAATAATGCACATATTTATGTCATTTATCAAGTCAAATTATGTCAGTGTGATAATTTACTGTACTGACAATGACAAGTATCTATAATAAGAGTTGTGAGAGGATTTAAATCAGCATTTAGGTAGAAAAGATTGTCCGCCATTTATCTCTTCTGAATTGTAGTATTCTGCATGTAACGGACAAAATGTGTTCTGTGGACTTGGAGTCTCACGTGGACTTTGAATAGTGGCCCCGGTGTGAGATAGTCCACTTGCACAAGCGGGCACTGGGGCTTTGGCCTCTACACACCAAAGAGTTCTCACTCAGGTGACTGAAACATGGAGTTCAGTAGCACAGGAAACTTCCTTTTATTCTTTCTTTCTTTCAGTGACTCTCTAGTCTTAAAAGGTTTGAACGAGACAAACACATCCGTGTCATTAAACACAAAGATGATCAAGAGCTGTTGCAACTGTGAGATGCTGATGCTTCACCTTGGAACGAGATAAAAGAGCGATGCAGTCCCACACAACATAAAACGCTGATGCAACAAAGGTAATGGTTTAGCAATACGTAAACACTACTGCAGTAAGTACCACGAGGGGCCCTCATTAAGCTCTGATAGCATTCTGTGTGTGTGTGTGTGTGTGTGTGTGTGTGGTTGAAGAGTTCTCACCAAACTTCCTCTGATGGTCACGTCGGTTTGCGTCAGCCAAGGCCAGCGTCTGACGGAACTCTGACAGAGACACAGACAACATCAGACAGAGTGCGAAACGACAACCAAACGACAACCAAATCCCGAAGGTCATCAGGTGACGTTGATTTTAACCGGCGTCCTTCTAAGATTCTTACAATCCAAAACAACTTCAAGCACCAAAATACAGAAGAAAGTTGATCATAGGTTGCTGAAGTTGCATTTATACAGTAGGATAAACTATTCTTTAAGTCATTATAAGATCATAATATTAATCTTTATTTATAGAGGTTTTCCCAAAGATAACGGATGGCACAAAATGAAAACTAAATGTTTTCTTGACAATGATGAAAATTAAATCAAGTAGATCTTTGACATATATAGGTACTATAAAATGCAGACTTGAACTTCCTGAAAAAGTCTATGACACACTTAAAGTTAAGCACTATCATTAATCCCCTCAACACTCAAGATTCTGCCATTGTATTTTGAAAGGCATCGGCTCAATCTTGATGAAATCTAAACTATAATAAAACTATGTTTTGAATTTAAGCACACAGCCTCATGATTTAAACGGTGTAAACCAATTACAGATAGTAATACCACAGCAACAATATTTTCCTATCGAATAAGTGGGCGTGAACGCAGTAAAATTTTAGTTTTTGTATTTTCTGTCGTCTTTAGGGGCACAAAGCTGTTGAACAGCATGATGTGCTTGACACTATTTTTACTATAAAAGTCAAGCAAACAAAAGGTGGATATAAGAGAGTCATTGTCACCTGATGTTTTGCAAATCCATTTTTTCCAATCAGAAAACGTACAATGACTTCGCGAAAATCCACACAGAATGGCAGTACAACAGAAAATCTTGCAGTAATAAAAAGTTAAGAGAAAACAGGGAAAAACAGCCATCAGGTTTTCGAAGGCATGTTTTTTTTTTGTATGTGTCTGAATTACAAACAGTTTTTAAAATTCAGATATGTTTGTATTATGATTTCTTTATGTCAGATGATTCTCACTGTTGTGTTTGTATGCTAAAGGCGAGCTTTTCTTTAGGTGGTAGATTTTAGAATAGAGTAGTAAAAAAAGATCAACACTGAATAGACAAACAAACAGAAATCATGTAGCTTAATCTGTGTTTCTCTCGCTAGTGTGTGATGTCACATTTACACCCGTCACACCCCGTTTTCATCGGGTCCTCCCTTGTTCCTAGAAATCTTCCACTACGACATAATAGTGATATGACAACTCTGTGGCTGAGTGAACGACTTACTTTGATCCACAAAGACCAAAGTGAGCTGGTTCTTGGCGCGGCCGTCCCTCAGCTGAGCCGTGTACGAGCCCTCGTCCTCCTGAGAGAGCCGCTCAAACAGGATCTCCACCAGACCTTTGGCCTTGTCGAAGTTGACCTGCCGGTGCTGCCGGGAGAGCAAACACATGTTGCCAGCACGAACGGTGCACATCAGCTCGCGTGCAGACGGACGATCCCGGTTGACGGGTTGATTCACTATCTGTAATCTCACTGATTTAAATAAATAGAGTTTGAAATGACACACGCACGCTGCAGATGAGATATTCCTGTTTCTTAGCACATGTAAACACAAACAAACAGAGACACAGAGCAAACGGCCTTTGAGCTCATTTTCATGGCTTTTATGTTCATCAAGATAAATGTGCGCCTTGCATGTTGATAGGCCTCAGCGGTGGATGTGATTTGTGATGTATGGCGGGCCTAAGGGCCCTAATCAGCTAAATGGCTTTTGAATTCGGGAACCTCAGCTGTGATCATTTAGAAATAATGTGTAATCAGTTCTGTTCAGATGGAACTCTGATATTGGGAAATAATGGAACAAATGAAAATGAAACCCGGGCGAATGAATGGAAGCTGCTGAATGTAAAGCAGCTGCAACGGCGCACACAAACACGAGCCGACACAGACGCTGAAAAATGCAGAGTTGTGAAACCGCAATAATATACGCTGCGTTGTGTTTGTTTTTCTCTCTGTGGACCCATCAACCGCACGGTTGAACGACCTCAACGGCGCCGCCGATTGTTTCTGAGCTTTGTGTCACAACGTATATCAACGCTAAGAAAGTCTGTTCACATTCACTTTGCGTTCTTCGATAATTACGCTGCGTTTCTCGATTTTCAGTCGTCTGAGTCCAAATTGCATTTTACAAAGGCTGGTGACATCACTGTGCTTCTATTTCTCATATTCCTTGCTGCTATAGCGTTGCATTTTTTTTTTTTTTTTTTTAGGTCAATAATAGGGAAGAAATGTTTATGAAATTGCTTTTTGTTTTTGTTGCAAATAGCCATGGCTTCTTCTGAGCAGGTCTGTGAGAGTAAATCATTTGAGGTCATTTGCGATGATACAAATTGCAGCATGAAACTATGCAAATGGTATTACAGAATATATGGTAATAATATGTGTTAATATATTTTTCACGTGTACAGCTTTCAATGTCCCAAATCGAGCGGTAGAGATGTAATATTAGGTCATAACATACTCTTGATTTACAACCTTGAGTATTGTTTGTTTGCAGAAAGTCGTCCAAATAGTTTTATTCATTAAAATAAGCCCAATGTAGATTCCCATGTGAAATCTTTTACACATATGTTTACTATGTTATCATATGTTGCAACATGTGGTAAACATGTGTCATACATGTGTCCCAAGTGGAAAACATGTAAAGCTCACGTGTTTTTTTTTCTCCAAGGGGTATTTCCGTTTTGGAACGGCAGTGAGAGAATGACTCAGACAGCCAGAGGTTTATACATCACATGATTTAGGAGCCAATCCCTTCACCCTGCAGGGCGGCACTTTTATTACCATCGAGCTGCCAGCTTGAGCTGCAGGTTAGTGGCGGAGGGGGTGACTGGAGCTAGAAGCAGGGACTATTTGCGTACTAATAATTCTGCACGTACCGAACGAGGGAAAAGGTGTGAGTTAGATCTCAGCAACTTTAATTTTGATAACCTGGGAAGAGTCTTTTGGGGTTTAACTTTGTAGAGGGACTTCAGCGATAACTCCAAGTTTAAATCACAACCAAATTACTGCAGTGTAATTAGTGACTTTTAAAAACTCGACATCCTGGGGAACAAGACCCGAGGGAAGGCCCGGGAACAATCTGAGGGGCCGCGAGATGATTAAAAGGAAAAACAAAAAGTCTTGTATATGACATTTTCTCAAATGTTTTGCTTCTTTTTTCACATCAGGCCTCTGAAATAATAATAAAAAAAAAAAAATTCAAAAATAATAAAACTGCAGGTTTGTCTCACCTCCACTGTCCTCTACAATCCTGGGAGAAATCCATTAAAAATCATTGCTCAGGACTCGTGACGACACTGGAGCCCTTGACCTACCAATAGAATAGTTTATAGTATCTGAATAGTTTCATTTTACAGCCACTAATTTCCCTGATGAGAACCAGCCCAACATTTCTTGGCGGCGCAGACCATATATGCTGTTGTTCTACCCGAACAGGGCGCCCCCGAACTCAGCAGCTCTGGAAGTGGCCCGTTGGTGGATCCTTTCATCCAACCACCTCACCGTATGAAGGTTAGCAGCAGTAGGGAAATCGTTTAACCCTCACAGGGTTCGGGACCTCCTCAACTGTCCGAGCTGCAGTAACGCAGGATGACCCGAGCGGCGGTTCTTACCGGAGTGCTGGAGATTTCCCGGTCATTGAAGATGAGACGGAGCTCGGCGGCGTTACTCAGACTCTCCGTCTGAAGCCAGAGACGCACGCCGCCTTTCTCTGAAACCTCCACTTGCCAGCCCGACTTCAGCGCTATCACTGCCAAAGGGAAATTAAAGACATATAATCACATGTAGAAATACCTAAACTGGTGAAAAATACATTATGACAATAACATGTCATAAATAAGTATGTATAAGATTGATTACAGTGATTAAATTGATTAAAATAAGCTTACAGGTCTGTGTAAAATCCTTTATAATGTTTTATTTTCCTCTGAACACTTCTTTTCGTGGTGCATTAAAGGTACATACGTGGATTTCTGACTTGCCAGCTGAGTTCTTTGAGCCGTTCAAGGTCTGCAAAAAAAAAGTTAAAAAAAAAAGAGCAGCTGAAGGTTAATTATCACGGCTCACATTTTGTCATCCTGTTATATCGTCAAACTACCAGCGAATAGAACAATGACTCGCATAGTTTGATTTTGAAGCAGGAGAGTTGATTGAGAGCATATGCTTAGTTGGACAAGTGACCTTGTGGAAGCGGCTGTTGAGGGGGACAATTACTTGCTTGAGGGAAAAGCTTGATAACCCTGAAAATTAAAGGTTCTGTAATGTTCCTGCTGCCGTCAGCTTCTTCAATAACACACAAGACAACTGAGCTGAGTTGCTTTTTTCCATTGTGGCTGAAATGAAGTTAAGAATTGGAGGAGACAGTTTCTCATCATGAACCTTCTACTCTGAGTCATTTCACCTCTATCTCACATTTTGAACAAACAAAAACGCTTCAGTTTACCGTCAGCAGTGAAGTCATAGCTGGACGACAGGTGGGGGTTGTCACTCATCTCCACTGTGTAGAGACCCAGGTCCTCCTCAGAGGGGTCTGTGAAGGTGAGGACGGACCTGACGGACAAATTGAAAAGGAGACAGATAGATGTACAGATCATTCACCCTGCAGTGCAGGTGATCAGACTTTCTGCCCTAATTCCTCTCCTTACTGGAAGAAATGATTGTTTGACATACTATGAATAAGTAAAACAGTGTGAACATGAGAGCTGGAAAGGATGCATTCAGTGTGAATCCCAGTGAGAAATACTCCCAAGATGTCAATTTACAAAGTAACAGAAGTCATTTGTCTCATTAAGTTTTGTCTGTCCACAGCCCTGGGTAATTTAAAACCTTAATATTTGCTGGGTCTGTGCAGGGTAAACAACATTTCTTTAGTCACGGCTCAACAAATAAGCGATGCCGTTTTTATAAGTGTGAAAAACCGAAGAGAAGTTAATGGTTTAAGAAACATATAGTGATGAGTTTAACGCCGCCTCCACAGAGTCTGAAACCAAACAGTTTTCTCCCCTTAAAGGAGCCCTTGTTACTCACAAACACAGTCACAGATATCTTCCCAGGGAAAAAGTTGAACTCTTCATGCTTGCACACGAACAACCTACCGATTATTCTTGGTCTCTGCTCTCACTCTCCCGCCGTCGATGGGTTCCGTGTAATTTTTGCTCCACAGGAACTCGCTCGCGTCGTTCACCTCAGCGGCCTCATAGCCCAAAAATATGAAGCCGTCGTCATCCACACCAATCTCAATGTTTTTGGTGCCTGAGAGTGAAAGAGACGGTGAGAAAGCATCATGGATTTAAATTATTTTATTATTTAGTCTACAATGTGCTGCTGTAGCTCAATAGTTTCCAATTATTCTGAACATTATTCCATTCTGAGGAATACATTTTATTGTATCATCTATTATTGCACTTACTATCCTTTACTTTATCTTGAATATTTTCTTATCTTCACTTCTCTCATCAAACAAACTGCACAGCCTGCAGATGATGCGGGAAGTTACATTTTCACTTTTATATATCTGTTAAATATATCTTATTATGTTCCACTGGTTGGTTGTATTCTGGTCAGAATGCTGCATGTGTTGTATGATGTAAATGTCTTTGAAATATTTGTATATTTACCACTGCGATGAACTGATGTTCACTGTGTTTAGGTGGGCATGAAGGGGAATTTTAAAAAGTAGTTCAACATTTTCTTTGGGGAAATATGCATATTTGATCTCCAGCAGAGAGCTAGATGAGAAGATTGAAACCACTCTCATTTGAAGCTGGAGTCCAAAGCACTTTGTCAGAATCAGGCAAGCTGTTTCTACCTGTTTCCAGTCTTTATGCTAAGCTAAGCTAAGCATCTCCTGACTCCGACTTCATATTTAAAGGAGATCTTTACTGAGATCTTCTTCAGTCATTTAATAAAACAAAGTTCTCATCGCTCAGAAAAAAAAAAGCAATGAATGATTGTGCAGCTTTTCCTATTAGTACACACTGAGGCTGATATTTATTTGCGATATTTTTTTTTACTGTAAATGTGGAACCAGGATGACTGACCTGGTCGCGTCTCCGCTGTGACCGGCTCAGTGGGCAGAGAGGCACGACCCACTCCAGCCTCATTGACAGCCAACACACGGAAACGGTAGGTCTGACCCGCCTGAAGACCCGACACCTGGACGCCATAAGACATCAAACATTTACTAGTCACTGTCATAATTCATCATGGTTATTTCAGCACCTGGACCGTCAGACGCGCAAAGGAATGAAATGCCGGTGCACAAGTTTCTGCGGTGGATTTAATGAATAATAACATTGGACTACTTTATACAACACATGGATCGTTTGACCTGTTAAATCACGTAATGAACAAATCCTGAACATGTTTATAGCTTAAGTCACCTTGTAATTTGTACCAGAGATGGGTTTGTCATTGAAAGCAGTCCAGTCGTCTGATTGGTCGCCCTGGCTGACTTCCAGTAAATAGCCAGTGACGGGGCCTCGTCCTTCGTACAGCGGATTCGCCCACAAAAGCACCAGAGATCCGTTTCTCGCCTCCCTGACCTCCAGGTCGTAGGGGCAACCTGACAGGGAGCACACAGGGGTCATGGACAGACTGTGTATCAGGGTTAATGTTTTTTTGTGCAGGGGAGCAGAGAAAGGCCCAAAACCTGGGGTTGAAAAGCAATACAGAAGAATCTCACAGTGAAATAAACTACAAGAAAAAAACAGCTGCCATATGTAAAACATCCTTCTTCACAATGGGAAGTCATAACAAACCCGACCAGTAAAGTCAAAATGAGTCCAGTGACTTTCCTTAATCTTCCCCAACTGACTTAATTCCAGCTCGCGATAGTTAATTTTGCTTAATGATTTCTGGTGACTTTTAAATTATTAATGACACAGAGGAAAGCCCATTTGCCGAGATTAACGAGCTGCGCTTTTTAAGTGACACATTCGAGAGAGAGCGCGCCCGCCTCGCTCTCTTTTCAATATTAACGGGACGAGGAGCTGATATGAGCGGGGCCACAACTGGTGGGTATTACTGAGCTCCCACACACTGAGGCCACTTTCTGTGTGTGTGTGTGTGTGTGTGGGTGCATGTGTGGTTTTGTACATGTGGGATGCTTCTAATAATAATAAAGGGCGTAATTTTGCCTGCGGATTGAGACTGCACTTCCTCCTCACTTTTCCAAATCCTATCATCATTTTTGTGACAGAATTCACACACTTATATAATCTCAAGCTCATTTTCCGCCTCAAATCTCTGTAAACATCGCCGGCTTACTTTCCAGACGCCACAGTCCAAACTGAGGGAAGAGAGGAGATGATACATATGTTGTTGTTTTCTCTCAGTCTTCCTCAGTTATTACCAATGCGCTCAAGGCAATGGGGGTTTCAGCGAGAGGAGCATCCAGAGCTTCCAGGACTTGTTCGCCTGTCGAGCTACATGCAGGCTGACTTTATGTGTTGGAGGGAATGTAGTCGTGGCTGTATTTAGCCTGAGTTGAACGCCTGCAGACACTACTCAGGGAAAAAATGAACCTCCCCTCCTGTTTATTTCAGGTAAAAATGAACTAATATTCTACTTACTGTTAATATTCTCCTACACTGGTACTTGAATAAAACATCAATTCCATCAAGAAAACTGATCACGATTTCAATTATTGTTACTGCATCAACAATACAGTAATGGTTAACATATAATTAACACGTTTTCATGTTTTCAAACACAACTAATATCATCTTTATTTCTTTAAACGCTAGATTGATTTAAGCAAAACTGTAAATAAAAACACAGAAGATATATTACAGACAGTTGTATAATAATGTTATTCATGGCACCCTTTCCTGATTCCTGCAGGTCAAAACCTGTTTTTTTTTTTTTTTGCTGTAGTGGATTCAGTGCCTTTGTGTTGCTATGGGATACGAGCCACCATCCATAAGCAAAATATAATGAATTCCACCAACTAATTCTAACTGCAGGCTGTTATTTTGGATGTTATTTCAGCTGCGATATTAGTCACTTGACTGCTGACCTCTGCCTTTATTTTACATTTTAATGACACGATATGCAAATCGCCACTTTTTATTCTGCTACTTCACGCTGACCTGTTTATGTTGTTGTGCACTTTTACTGGTGCAATTTAAATAAAATGAAATTTGCAGCGAGTGGTAATGGCTCCTCCAGTTGATGGATGGTCTTTGTATCCATCTCACCTCCCTCTCCGAGCCAGGGTCAATAAACCAATAGCAGAAATTGCAGGTCAGGAAGGTATTGACTGAGGCTTAAACTCCCAGTGCTCTTGAATAACTGTCTAACTTGGAAATGATTAAAGTTAAAGTCCTCCTCCAGTCAAAGTTTCAGCGTACAGAATGATGTATGTGAAGACACAGTGTCTTTTTGCTCCCCTTTAATCGGGTTTTAAGATGTTGCAAATAGTTTTGGAGGCAAACTGTGGTCCAATATGCAACTTACAAAGGTGTGTTCTGGAAATATGAAACCGACAGTGGACAAAACACTGAAAATGGACTTATGTTAAAGTACGTTATATGTAGAACATGTTTTTTCCAGGGGTTAAACTTCTGATTCAGAATTTTTCAAGATTCAAGATTTGTACAGTAAAACACATCACAGTATTTTAAAATGATGTCTGGATATATATATGTATATATACACGGTACCAGCAGACAAATGTGCAGCAGTTTTTCTTCTGTCACACGTTCTGGTTCGTGGAGATGTTTTGGAGAAATCTTAAACGCAAAGTTTTTGTCTTGTAAAGGTAATTCTCGTTCACCTGGCTCTGGCATTGTCCACTTCTCACACAGGAACGCATCGCTGGCCTCAGAGGGCTTCCCGACGCCGACCACGTTGGCAGCAAACACACGGAATTGGTAGAATTCTCCACTCGTCAGGTTACAAACCTACAGAAGTAGATCAGGCATTAAAATGGTGATCAGCTGCAGACAAAATGGTGCTGGCAAAGAAATACGGATGAAGTTCACATAACGTAAACTTTTATGCAAGACAAAAATGTAAAAATGGTAAGAAAAAATATTGTGTTAAAACCAAAAATAAAGGAGAAGCAATCATGCTAAACAAACATTTGAGTGATTTGGAAGATTTCGTTCGACAAAACCCTGAAATATCTGGCATATTTGTTCAATTTTGATGTGTTTAAGTTCGCAAACTTTGCTTCAAAAGCCTGGAAATGAAGGCAAGGTGGACAATATCCTTTGTAATTGTCTGGATTTCTCCAGAATAAAGCAGTACTTGTTTTATCAGTGAGTTTTCCATCTTTTTCAGACAGATTAGATGAGATTTTGTACAACGTAGTGAAATAATTATATAAACTTCTTTGATTCATGTAAATAAAAACAACGTTCTGGCTGCCTTAAAGAAAAAAACCAGACGATATTTCACATCATATGGGAGCAGAAGTTCCCCGCTTGTACAGTTACACCCCTCCTCACTCCAAAAGGCATTTTACAAGGTATTAGCTGTGCTGCTGCCACAGCATTTTTCTGAGCCCCCTAGACACTTTTGCTTTGGGAAGACAGGGGATTCAGCCCTATCGATCTCTTCATTGATCTTCCTATTCACAGCCACTTAGACTTTAAGGCCCTTATCGCCTCTGTGAACACTTGTGAACCCCGGCTGATGCTTTTCAGCGCTCTCCCGGTAACTAATTGACACAACCAGAGGGAGCTAATTTCACAGTAATAGCAAATCACTATCTAAAAACCGCTGCCCCACATCTGCCACCCCCCCTCATTATCTACACAGCCTCCTCTAACCACATTTAAGGTGGAACGACAACCTTCTTGTCAGACCGATAGACAGTCCAACCCTCAGAAAGACAATGGCTGTCTGGAAGAAGGAAGTGAAAGAAAGTACGACTTTCATCCACTAGATGGCAAACAGGCTGCATTTGCTTATTTGACGAGTATTTTTCATCCTCCATTGGCTTCATGTTTTGGACAGTGCAAAGACTGAAGCTGAGCTGTGCTTCATCAGGACAACATCAATCAAAATAAAACAATCTGTGACTTTAGTCAAATTTATCCCCTGCTTGATTCCATCCATTGAAATATTGTACTTTATACTCCATTATATTTTTCTGACAGCTCTAGTTACTCTTTACATTGCAGGTTAAAAGATCCAAAAATATAAAATGCTAAGTTTGTCATGTTTCAAATGTCAATGAACTCTCAGTTTCCAAGTGATTTTGCCTATAAATGATTTTGAGGGTTTCATTTCAATAACTGTTGGAGGCTGAAAGAGGTAAAGTTATGTATTATAAGTATATCGGTTACTTCAGACAGTATTTAGACCCATTCAGTTTTTACACACTTTGCAACAATGTTTTTGTGATCAATAATCAACATTCAATAAGCTATAATGACAAAATGAAAAAAAGAAATTCCCAAAAAAGGAGAAAATCTCACATTTACAAGACTACTCTGACCTTTTGCTGAGGAACTCCAAACTGTGTTCAGGTGAATCCTGTGACTTTAAAAATCCTTGAGATGTGACTAGAACTTGATTGGAGTCCGCCTGAGGCGAACTGAACGGATCAGAGGGCACACATCGGCATTGGCTGCCAGCAAGGCTTCTACAAAGTACTGAATTAGTGATTTGCCAACTTTTCTAAATGACAGATTTCTGTTTTTGAATTTAAATAAATTTGCAAAAATCTCTAAAAACATGTTTTAAATTTGTCATTATGGGTCATTGAAGGTTGATTGGTTGGAAAACAATGAAACTTTTACTCTATAAAGTGTGCAAAAAGTCAGAATACTTCCAGATCAAAACATACGTTTGTGTTACAGAAGTTCTTTTTGAAGGTTTTCTTCATCATTTCATGACACCCCTGATCTATTTTGTGTTCGACTAAGCTGACCATTGAACTAAAATATGTGACGACTGCTCTTATAAGTCGTTACAATTAAAGCAACCTCAACTAAAAAGAACAAAACGGTGAATATTATGCATTGATGCATCAGAATTAACATATTATTACCATTAATATAACACTCAAAGTTGACATTATTTTTTTGCACTTCTGTACTTTAAGTAGGATTTAAATTTAAATGACAGATTTTTAGTTGTGATGGGGGACTTTTACACATTTTTATTAGTACTTTTAAGTGAACACTCTGCTTACTGCTTTCAATAGAAATAGAGGAAAATACAAGGGATTTACATCTGTTCACGGCTGAATAAAGCAGGATCAGGGAAGAAAGAAATAGCTAAAATCAAGTCTACAACTCAAACCCGGAAAAGAAAAGAGGGCTGACCACGAAATAGAGGCACAATCAATGAGCTAATGACTCTAATTTGGATCCAGGAAGCTGCCAACTTGATTCAAATAACAGCTCCTGCTGGAAAAAGAAATTGTGCTTCTTGAGGATTTGATGTTGTTGAGATTTCTCATTCAGCCCAGAAGGAGGCGCTGCATGTTCTCATCTCTTCTAGCAAAGGGGTCTCCAATCCTTGAGACTCTGCTCTCCAACATGTGGGGCTAATCTTGATACCAGTGGCACAGTGAATTTCCTTCTAATTGGCTTTGTCTTTGTTTTTCCCAGGAGCTAAAAACAACCACTCACACACAGCACATTTGCACAATGTCTAATTACGGAGCACCTGTAATCTCTCCGAGACAGGTTAAAGATTTAACTTTCCCCTGGGTCTCCATGGACACTGCTTGTTGCCTAGTGACACAGCCAATGTGGAAGAGGGAGCTTTATAGCCATAATGGCCATTATATTGAGGCAACTGCAAAATGAAGAGATAACTTATATTAGTGTAATTATATTAAAAGTCCTTGGGTAATAAGTAACAGGAATTCTCTTTGTGTGCTGACTGAGGGATTTTTATTGATTATTTTCATTTTGCTTTAATCAGAATTGAAGAAGAGGTTCTTTGTTGTTATATTTGTCAGTGAGCTGAAAAGACACTTTATGAGTTCTGCAAGTTCATGTGCATCATGAAAAGCATCTTTCAACAGTGTTTCATGCAAATCATAAGAAAGGAAAAAAGTTTACACAGACACAAGCAGCTGTCTGAGGTTGTACTACGCAGTGCTTTGTATAGATGCTAATGTCTGGATGCTAACATGCTTACAATGGCAATACTAAAATGCTGTAGCAAGTGCAAAGTTTTTCATGTTTACTTACCATCCATCAGCTGATTATCTTAGTTGGTTGTGTTAATATTTGCTAAAACACAGTAGAGCTAAGTTTTCGAGGGAACGTCATTCATTTTGCAAGTATCTTAAAGTACATCACAGGGCGAATTGAAATTTCGTCCTAATACTGGTGCTAGATGAAATGTCATAAGTTTCTGTACATAAATTTCATGGCATCTATTCAATATTTGTTAAGGCATTTTGTAAAAATGGGTCTACCGTAGAGGACAAGTGAGAGAAACAGATTTCGTGCCAATTAATCCGATACAAAATTGTAAAGCTGCAGGAGGAGCTAGAGGAAAAGTCAGTGGTATTCATCCTCCATGCTGCATTGATGTCTGCACAACATTTCCTCCAAAGGATTTCATCCAGTAGTTCAAGCACTACTCACTTTAAACTGCCTCTGTTTGGCAGGCTTGACGTTGACCTCCCTCCATGTTTTCGTGCCCTTTTCTCTCTGGTCCAGGAAGTAGCCACGTGCCGGATCTCCCCCGTTACAGGAGGGGGCCCTCCAGCCCAGCACCATCTCCGATCCGGTGCACAGCAGCAGAGCGATGGCAGAGGGAGCAGAGGGAACATCTGGGCAAGCAGAGGTAATAATAATTTAAAAAAAAAAACAGCAAAAAAAAAAAAAGAAAGAGTCATAGAAGATAGATGAGAGAATCTCTGCTGGCAACCATCCTCGCTAAATAGACCAAGAAATGCCAACAACTCCCTGCTGGAATTCAACTTCTGTCGAGATTTACAAATTCATGACTCCAGGCCGATATATAAGGATTCTCAGAAAAGAATGAAAGAAATATTTGGCTCATATTCTATTTGATAAAAATGTATTCCTCACAAAGAACTGGACTCAAGCCATCATCCCCGAGGTAACGGCGGAGTGGCAGAAGAGATGTGAGATTATTCAGGCAGTGAGTGGCAAGTGAAATGTGTCATCGCTGTACTGTACTGCAGGCTGCAGACTGCATATTATCTGAGCCTGCAACACAGCAAGTAAGAAGGGTCAGTAGCTTTTCAAGTGTGGTCATTTATTGCCTGATAAGTAATTTGGTAGAGGCTACATCACCAAACAAATGGGGAGTGATGTGTGTGAACTTTTCATCGTCAGCCTTGCTTTTATTCGTTGTAAAACTCGAGTAAAACATTTTCTGAAACCCCTGTGATGTTATCGGAGAAGCTGGAAATATGAGTAGGACACTGAATGACAAAAATAATTATCTCCAACATTTCCATCTAAATAACTGTCTGCTAAGTTGCTATCTTTCACTGAGGGGTGACTGAGTCTGAGGCCAACTGATGAAAGCCGTTGCGCTGTTATGATTTGAACAAGCTGGGTGTGTGACGACACAATGGGACCAATGAGAAGTGGTGCACAGGTAGTGAGCGGTGGGATCACAGCAGTGATTACACACATCCGTTATGGTGGTAGGCGGAGCTAAGGCAACAGGCTATCTCCTCAACTCCCTCTTTAAATGCCAACATACTGATGTCACACAGATAACACCAACAAGTCCTACAAACCCAACGATCATACAGGTCGTTTCTTCCTCATTTTAAATACGACCCACAGAAGTGTTTCGTTAATTAAGCACCCTTGGTTCGGTTTAGACACAAAAAACATTTGTTTAGGGTTCGAGAAATATAATGGTTTGGGATAAAATGATGACTTGAAACAAGTTGGGTGCTCAAGTTACATCTTTTTTTAAAAATTAGGCAACCTTTGTCGTCATAGCAACAGTAAACCCGATTTTTAAAAACTGTCCCTATTTGTGGTTAAAAACAGGTATCGAACCGACTACCCAACCCTCCTCCTCCTCCTAACAAGGAAAACTGCCTTAATATAGACCTGCGTCACTTCTCCGAGACACCAGCTTGCCGTGATTGTTACAACCGCTAGCAGGCGCTTAACTTTAAAACATTGCTGCGGGTGAAATAAGCCGATTGCACTACAGACTTATGGGGCTGGCCTTGGCGCCACTGTTTGGATCTTTGGTCAGTGAAGTCCCAAAACAGCGCTGCAATTACTGCTTATCGCCACAGGTGGCGCCAAACAGAACGAAAAGGAGCTCTGAGAATGTTACTTTTGAGGTGAACGCTAAAAGTACTGAATCACGCTGTATGATGATGCACATGCCTTTGCAGAGAGGGATCAGGAAGCTGTAAAGGAAAACTACAGACATGAAAAAGTCTGCTTTGAAAGTTCTTGTGAAGATCAAGAAAAAAAGCGTCTCGTTCAAAATCTAACATGAATGTACCCCGAGGTCTTCGTTTTAACAACACTCTGCATTTAGATGTTGGCAACTCTGATTGATATGTTTAACTTTTAAATATCACATTACAGTATTAAGTGCTCCGAAGTTAATCTCTGCAACAGATACCTTGTGCTTGTCAATTAGTAAAACCATCACAAAATCTTTAGAAAGAACTTGATACTTGATTTGAAGCTGAGATTTTGTCTCCATTGTTTTGTGCACTTACGAAGGGCTGATTTGACCAAGATGGAGCAAGACTCCTCTGAATAGTTGCTGTTTCCTGCTCGACTCACGGACTTCACTCTGAACACGTATTCGCCCCGAGTCTTGAGGCCGTGGACTGTAAACCTGAGGAGGGATGAGAAAGATTATCAATCACTACACATGTTTTTATACAGACTACTTCAAAATATTTTGAACCTTTGAAACGGGTCAGAAAATGTTGAAGAATCTCTCACATGTACCTGGTTTTGGTCACAGGCTTGTTGTTAACAGTCACCCAGTCCAGTTTGCCAGCCTCGCTGTAGTACAGGTAATATCCCAGGATGTCGTCTTTGTCTTCGGGTTCTTGCCACTTGAGCAGGACCGAGGTGTCTGTGTCACTAATGACCATGACAGAGTGAGGAGGAGCAGGCGCCGCTGATGGGAATCAGATAAACATTTATTAGCTAAAACTGTGAAACCTGAAATGGTCAAATGACTATTGACCATAAGATAAAACTCATCCAGCTCATTTAGTAATTTAAAATGAGAGATTAATGAAATACACAAAAATCAAACCTGTGAAGCCGACAGACAATATTTCTAAAGCTGATCTGCTCAGTATGTTGTACTTCGATTACAACAATGTTGACTTTTATACTCAAATACGCCTTAAAGGTCCACTGTGGAGGTTTTGATGCACAGGGACATTACAGTGCAAAACACACACACACACACACACACACACACACACACACACACACACACACACACACACACACACACACACACACACACACACACACACACCTGATCTAGTGGTGGCGGCAACACACAAAGGAACACAGCAATGTACCGGGAAAGGCAGTGAAAACTCATGTACTTATAGATGTAAACAGGTTTCAAACTGTTAAAATAAAACAGCTTTGCACATTTTCTGAGAGGACAGAAACACGCTCAACAGATTTGTTAGATCTCAAGGATACGCACACAGTTGGTGATGAAATAAGATAAGATAAGATAAGACTTTATTAATCCCACCGTGGGGGAATTTAGTCATCACAGCAGCATAGAAACACAGTTAGGAAAAAAAAAGGTGCACACAATAAGAAAAATGATGTAGAATACGTAGACAATAAAATAATATAGATGAAAAGAATAATAAGAGAGTAAGACCAATGAATAAATACACACACACACACACACACACACACACACACACACACACACACAAAACAATTATACAATTTGGGATGAAAATACACACTGAAGATAAAAATAACTCCACAGAGCTTCTTTAAATAGGCCTCCACTCATGTCAAAGGGAGAGCTAAACCAATTAGTGGATTGATTAGTCAAAGAATGAATTGGCAAATATTGAGGTTAAATTGTTCCAATCGTTTATCAAGCTTCTTATTTCTGCTGATTTGCTGTTTTTCTTTAGTTTACGTGATAAAATAGATTTTGGATGGTAAATATGTCGCCTTTTTTTCTCCCCGTTGGGTGATAGATTATACACTAAACAACTCTTGATCTATTGAAAAATGAATCAGCAGATTATTCAGTAATTGAAACACAATAGCTGGCTGAAACCTAAGACGAGCTCTGAAACCTTTTCACATACAATTTGACGTCCAACTGTTCAAATTGCGATACTAATTCAATGGACAGCAATATATGTGACCAGAGCTACAATTTCTGTCGTTATCACCTTCTACTAATCAAAATTATGTGTGCAAAGCTACAGCAGGTGCAATACAGCGCTGGCACGGAAACAAGAAGATTGCTCTTCAATATCCAAGTGACCTTTACAATCAGCAGAGTAATAAATGGGCACCAGTACAAAACACACTCTCTCTCACCTTGAGGCTTTCCGAGGGAGATCGGCTCGCTCGGCTCAGAGGGGTCGCTGACGCCGTACCTGTTGATGGAGCGCACTCTGAACCAGTATTGCTTGCCCTTATCCAGGTCAAACACAGGGAACCTGCGAGAGTTTACCACCGTGTCCATGCTGGCTAGCTCCCAGCCGTTCCACCCTGCCAGGCGCTGATCCAAGCACAGCATCAGAAAAACACAAAGTTAATTTAAAAAAAAAGCACCATCTATCTCAAGGACATCTTCATTCATCTTCAAATATTCTGCTGGATCCAATCTGCACTCCAGTGATGAGCTCAAGCTGCCAAATACACTTTACAAAGTCCCATAATTCATTCTAATTTTCTACCATCACTTACTCTGTTAACTGCCGATTGTCTGGCTTTTGGAGCAAACTACTTCATGTACAGACAAGGGCAAAGAGGAATAAAGATCGGCAGTTTGGTATAACGGGCAGAGGGACATGCAGACAGAAATATGAACACATGATTAGATTTAGAGAGAGAGAAAAATGGCCAGATGGAGAGAAAAAAAGAAAGAAGTAGTCATAAAAACAAATGGATAGGGAATAAATTGTTGATAACATCTTGACATCTTTTCTTCATCTTTGGCCATTATCCATTTTGGCTATCTATCTTATAGTCTGCATTTATTTTACTGTTTCTCTGCTCCTCATCATTATTTTACTCTCTGAGTCTCTGTTTGAGGTAGAAAACCTAACAATAGAACAGGGTATGTCAAAGAGATCAGTGATTATAAAGTGCCTGCTCAAGGGCGAAAAGGATATTTGAATGTTCCCTTCATTATATAAGCGGAAGTGAAGCTGCATACTTTTAGTAATTTGAGATGCCTTTGACAGATTTGACAGTTTTATTACCTCAGTAACTTATAAAGCTTCAATAAAAATCTGTTTCCTGTGGCAGTTTTCTGATTATTGGAGGTAGAAGCCGCTGAGCATCTGGGTTGATATTAGAGAGCTCTTTATTGTTGTAAAGAGCAGGTCAGTTCCCAAACTTTGACATGTTGGAAGAAAACTTTCTAAAGTTTCAACCTTGAGTTGGAAAAAGAGATCAAACACTACAGGTCAGATTGTTTTTCCAAACATTTATTAGATGCATCATTGAAATACTAATGCACCAGAGTACGTCTCTGATGAATCTTAAACCACACAAAAACCTACAAACCACAGTTAAATCACCATTTAATAAGTGAGTCCTTTAAATGTGCAAGGTAGAAAACCCCTGTTGCCAAATCACATCACACTAAGGAGCATCATCAAGGTTTACTTGCTTTGATTCGTACATAAATTCCCAGTTAAACTGACACCACCATAAGTGGGAACGTTTTTTTTTTCTTAATCTCTTCCTGTCTCTTTAATTAGGGCTGAGTTCAGGGACCTGCTGTTAATTTGGCTCACACTCCAGCACCAAACTGCCCGAACCCAATGAGACACTGGAGGAACAGATGATGCAACAACATGATTCATGTGTGCAGTGGATGTGAAAGTATTACAAACTTCTATTGTGGTTTGGAATTCAATACATGTATACTGGTATACTGTATGTTTATGTAATAGAGAAAGCATGTACATATATGTGATATATTTGCTGAGTGAATACTCTTTGTATGTGTGTGTTTTTCTTGTTTTCTGCTAGAAGTTCGCTAACAGTTGCCTAATTTGACATCCAGCTTATCTGGAGAAATATTAGTATTTAACTGAAGTTGTGTTTCTGGCAGCCTGATGGATGCAAATCCAATATTCACTCTCTTTTTACCTCTGGTTTGCTCTCCACTAACTGCTGAGGTCATTCTCTGAAGTCTCTTAAATGGCCTGCAGTGTTCGCCAGCTACCTCCTACATTTGTTAGCAGTCAAATGGTGAGGAGGTATTGTACACTGGGTTTTCAGACTTTATTTTAGCTGAGAACAGCTGCCCGCTGCAGGTGAAAGTGCTACTATGAGACTGGGGGCTGAACCAAAACACTAAAGCTGCTGTAAAACCAAAGCAATGAGCTGAAGGATGCTACAACGGCTCATAAAGCTGCGGGGAGCTGCAGATGGTGGTGAAACAATCTGCTGGCATCTCACATCACACATAAAACCATTGTGCCAGCACAATTATTGATGGCAACAGCTTTAACTTAAATTAATGCAAAGTATTTTACTGCAGCCAATCTTTCCAAAGATGCCATAAATCCTTAAAACTAATTCCAAGGCAGTTCTTCTCAGAATGACACAAAGAAGAGAGTGAAAAAAAAATAGCAAGAGGGCAATCATTTCATCTGATTAGTTAGTTTGTGTGGTAATGGAGGAACTGGTTACAAACTGTCTGCGAAGGTTCATCTCAACCATTCAGTTAGTATGAAGTCTAAGAAACCTGAATCCAAACCGCTGTAATAGAGTTTTGATCAGCTTGTTTCTCTTCTGACGGGAAACTGAAGAATCTTTCAAGCAGGACTGCACATTTAATTGTTAAAGAAGACACAGAGTCTGGGTGGGACAAGGAGGAACCCATTAGATCTATTAATAAGGGCCCGATGGTGCGAAAGCGCTATTGTTCTTCAAGGAATTATTATTCCGCGTTATTATTATTCTCCATAAACAACTGCATTTTTGGAGGCTTTATCATATTAAAAAACTCATTCAAGTTGGTATACGATGGCGAACAATTTCTTATTTTAGTGGAGTTGCGAGTTTTTGAAGATGTTAAAGCCGCCAAAAAAAGCAAATTTTATATATATATATAGATAAATTGTGAGACAATCGTGATCTAAATTCTAAGCTAAAAAAAAATTTGATTCTCATTTAATGCAGAATCATGCAACCCTACTTTCTAGATAAATGACAAATTCAATCAGCGCACCAGCCCAGTGAGTTCAATTCTCCACATGTTGTACCACTTGGATGATTAAGATTAAACCCAACAGAAAAGTTACAGCCCAATTTAATAATATCCACTTGTTAAAAGGAACCATCAAAATCTGAGATTGTAATAAACCACTAAATTTGCCCAGGTGTGTTTATTTCATTGTATTCTGGGTTTAATTTCTTCTCATTGTGGTTTTTATTGTCCTATAAAAACCTGTTTTCACCAGTTTCCATGAATGCAACCGCAAAGACGGCGCTTTCAAAACCTTCTGTGCTGTCCCAAATTTTATCATCATTAAACAGTCATACAAATTTCTATTCAATGTGATAAATATCCTCTTTAAAGCCAGTTTTAAAGTCTCTGCAAGTCGATTTTTCTTTTGTTACTTGCTGCCTGGAAGGTGAGAAATCCATCTCCAAACTCACATTGTGGCAAAAAAAATGATCGGCGCTAATGTGATTTGTAGCTAATGTGCTGAAACTTCACTTATGGGTCCCCGAGGATGAAACAAGTTATGGTTCAGATGAGAGGCTTGGGGATAACTGCAGCCAACCGAGGCCCTCAAGAGGTGCAGTAATATGAATATTTGTGTGTTTAGGCAGGTGTGTGGGAGTAAAGACTGACCCGCTCCACGTAGAAGGTGAGCGGCTCCCTGCCTCTGGGTTCGGGCTCTGCCCAGCTCAGTACCACGTAGGTGTCGCTCACCTCGCAGGCGTGGACGTCTGTGGGAGGGAAAGGAACTCTGACCTCACCTGGGGAGCAAACAGAGGAGGAGAAGGAGGAGAAGGAGGAGGCGGACGATGAAGACGAAAGTTAGAGCGAGGTCAGTGAGAATGAAAGTGGAGCCCAAAGTGCCGGCTGAGATTCTGCTTTTTCTTCTCCTTTTGTTAAACCTGTTTAATGCTTTGTCTGCTGGATTTGACTCAAGCACACTGGATGAGATATCAGAGCACCTCGTTGCCCCACTTTCACCTCCATCCCTAATACCTGAGCTCGCCAGATAAAACATACGAGTCAGCACACTTTCAGTGACACTCCGAGTGATTCAAGGGCAGTGGAAGTGTTGCGACTCAGACAGAAGTGTTGGGTTTTTGTGACTGTCGGTCTCTCTGAAGGTCTCTATGTTTGTATCCCCTGTAGAGTTAGCAGTGTGGATCAGAGAGGAGCTCCACAGCAAAGAGAGTGCAGTCAAATGAGAGAAGCTGATCTGGTAGAGCCGGCAAGCTTCTCTGTATGTGTGTGTGTGTGTGTGTGTGTGTGTGTGTGTGTGTGTGTGTGTGTAAAATATAATCTTTAAGGACAGTGGTTTTTTTTTTTTATATATACAGATGACTGCAGCAGAGACTATAAATTTGCTGATGATAGCATATTAGCAGAACAAAACAGAGATAATAATTTCCTCCAAACCCCTTTTTAGGGAGGCACCAACTCTTTTTCATGAAAGAAATGAGAAAGTAAAATGTGCAAATATTTGGAAACTGTGTATTGTTACGTGTCATTCTATGTCCAGCTGTGCATGCGTGTGTGTGTGCATGTGTGTGTGTGTGTGTGTGTGTGTGTGTGTGTGTGTGTGTGTGTGTGTGTGTGTGTGTGCATTCTATGTCTTTGAGTTCTAGGTGCAGCTCCCTGATGACTAATTGAAGGTCCTTGCTAAGGTCTGTTTGGCCTATGTAAATGCCTCCTTGCTCCGCCCACTCCTTCTCACTTCTTGGTGCCAGATCCTAGTCTTCAGTTTCTTTCAGATTTTTACTTAATTTTTGTCTTTTGCAAATAAATATCATCTTTTTTAAAGTCTAACTCGATGTTGTTTCCGTCCTAATTTTTTTGCAGCTTTCAAGCCAGTTATAACAATTTGATGACACTTTAGAGTTTCCTGAAAACACAGATATTCATGTTTGTATAACTTATATATTGTACAAATGTACACAAGACGATGCCAGTAAGATATTTGACCTTTTTTGATCGAAAGTATTTCAACATTTTCTTCTATTTGTTGGTTTACATCCCGTTTCAGAAAAACAAAAACAAGCTACAAAACCTTTTTTCAGTCACTTTTATCGGTAAAACTAAAAGATCCCTCTCAGACAGCCCCATAAAAAAAGAAGAAGTGCACATTAAAATGTCTGCCATCCTTGACAGCCCCACACATGTTCTTCATAATGAGTTTGTGAGGATGCCTTCAGGACTGTGCTCTAAAATGCAGACTTGTAAAACAAATAAAAGAAAGTTTGGTTTTATTCCAGAGGCAATCAATTAATAAATATTCTCCATAAAAGAGATGGAAAGCAACCTGCCACCCAATTTTGTTTCTCTCATAAGTTATGTTTTACTTATTAGTAGCGTTGCATGTTGGGTATTTACTGGATGTGTTAATTGAACGTTGCATTGAGTGCTGACTGTTATTATTCGTTGCCATGAATAACTCAGAGCAGTAAATGAAGCGTTTGATTTCTGTTGCTCTTCTGTGGCAGACTGCACATGAGCTGTAATCATGTCTATGATGTTAAAGTGCTGTCACTCAAATATAAGTGTGTTTGCAGGTTTTTAAATTGGGATTTTTACAGTTTTGCTTTTGTACAGAATAAACAAACATGATATCACATGTTGTTTAGTGATCGTTGGACTGACATTTGTCTTATTCCTTCGGACAGAGTCAGGCTTGTGTCTAGCCCCGTTTGAAGTATTTGTGCTAAGCTAAGCTAACTTTCTCTTGGTTCTCACTTCAAAATGATTTCCCATAATGTTGAACTGTTCCTTTAAGGCAGTAAACTAACTAGCTGAGCAGCATTTAAGAAGACATAAAGTGTGTCTGAGTCACAGACTTAAGACAATTAGTATTTTAATTTGTCTTATAAATCTTGGTTCATAAATCTTGTTGTAAAGCACTTTGAGTACATTAACAATTTCAATTAACAATTAACAATTTTACAATTGTAAAGCAATTTGAGTGCATTCCTTGTACGAGAGGTGCTATACAAATGAAGTTTATTATTTTTTTTATTATGAATGAGGCTCAAAAATAAAGCTGAACACTGTAATATCAACCACATGATATAGTTTAACTTGAAATCTCATGGCTCTGGAGTAAAGAGCCAAAAGACCAAAGAAATGTATGTAATTTTACTTACAGACCACAACGTGTGTAAACTCAGGAAACATTTTGATCCTTTATGCTTGTTATGAAATCTCCTGATTCAAACACATCATCTAAAATGTGCATGTATGAGCCTGTTGTGTGTACTGCGACATAAGTCATTGCTTGATTGATGAAGATGGATCTCACAGGGTTGTTCCAGTGTAAATCACCATCTTTGTCGTTCCATTACAATAAAAGCTGCACATCGTCGCACGCATGCTTTCACGCATCTATACGCGCTTTCTACTGAAAACCTCCATTACAGAATGGAATAAAGAAAAGTATGAATGCACGCTCTTTGCTATATTTATTTTTTGGTTGCCTCCTCAAACAGACACTCCTCCCCCTCTCTCTTTATCTCTCTATATCTGTGAGTTACATTGCCAAGGTTATCAGCCCTCTTCACATGCATTCACACTACCTCGGGCTATTATGTGCATTTACCAGGACACCACCAGGGACTGTTCATTCTTTTCACTTCTGTAAATGGAGCAAATGCTCATCGCCTCAGCCATACAATTACTGCGGCTCATTGTTAAATACAATATGAAGATGCACTAAGCCAAGAAGCCCGAGGCGACCTACAGGCGAGGAGGCAGCTGTTTGGAATCAAGGGTGAAAAGGTTGGAATGGCTTCTTTTTATGACAAAATGGTATAATGAAACAAAAATACAGCGTTCTCACCTTCAAGTTCGTCTTTGGTAATAGTGATGGTCCTCCCTCGGTCCACTTTGACCACTGAGAAAGGAGGAGGGACAGGTTGGGGAGGGGGGGGGGCATAATGAAGTTATATGAGAGCCCACGATAACGATAACACAGGTGTAGGAGGAGCAGCCACTGGTAAGACAGCCAGACGACGGTGAGGTGAGAAAGAGCGACATGGACAAATGGAGAGCAGGCCGGAGGCAAGTCAACCTTCTGTCTGTCCTTCATCTGTGTTTAATGATCCACAGCGTCTGACCAGAGTCCATCTGTCCTCCCCGCTACACACACGAACACACACTCCACCATCTACATTACATCCCATTCATCGCTCTGTTCCCGCCATCATAATAAGTTTTTAATCAAAAAAAGTAATAAGTCTTCTTTGAAGAAACAAAGTATTCCACTTTATGTTGCGATTAAAACGCTGGTGCGGAAACAACAGAAAAACCCCGCGGCTGTATAAAAAGACATCTAAATCTGCAAACGTTCATCTGTTTTCTCCGGTAGTTTGGATTTCTTTACATGTGTAACACAGAAACTGAAGGCGGATGAGGAGACGAACACACTGCTAACACACTGCTGATACTCTTTGTGCGGAGACGGATGAGTGACAAATTAAAGGAAAAGTCTGAATAATAATTTGGAGAAACATAACACATGCAGAGCGCTTCTATACAAGGTACTGAATGTCTTGATGAGTATGAAAAATATGTGAACCTATGGGAGATTTTGGAGGAGTTTGGTGCTCCAAGGTGCCGTCGTCAAAAGAAAACAAATGTGGGGATATCTTATGGAGGAGTGGTGTTTATCCAGGTAGTTTCAGAGACTTAAAGGATCACTGCTGAGGAGCACTGAAATAGCTCACAGGGGTCTTTTAAGCTTGGATAAAGGAAATAAATGATACTTTTTTTTAATTTTTTTTAATTTCTGGTAAAGCTTGTGTTAGAACCACTGATTAAGCCGTGCACTCCGATTACATTTTTTCTTGGAGTCTACAATATCCACAATGCAACGTGACCACCAACAGTTTGGTCTGAGATTCAGGTGAGTCGTTTGTAGTGGTTAATAGTGGCCTCTCGCTGCAAAACTCAAACAGAGATGAGGAGACGGGTACAAAAAGAGGTCACTTCTTCCTAACTTTACATGTCCAGACTGTTTCCTTTTCAATCATGAAGTAGACTTCATGGCTCTCCCTCTGGAGCCACGGAAGTCTTTACACAATTTCTTTCGCACATGAAGTGTGACTTCAAAAGAAAAAACAGACTTTGATGTGTAAAATTGAGGGACCTCCTCTTGTTCTACACTAGGCTTCCACAAATCAATGGTCTGTCACATGGAGTTGACAGGAGACTCATTCATTGGACGATTTTGGTGACAGTCATCCTGCATCATCAGCTCTACATGGTCCCACAAGAAGAAATCATATTTAAGAGATTGACAGGAGATCAAACTACACTTCATTGTACCACATATTAATTTACCCTCTCGTGAACTCACAAGGATGTAATTATTCATGTGTATTCATGGAATAAACTGTAACTTAATCTTGAAGCCTTTTGTAATATCGCAGGAAGATACTCAGTGTGTCAGTGACATTGAATTCACTTTTTAATTTGAGGAACAGATAAAATGGGACCTAAAAGCTCAACACATGCACCTTTTTTGAACTGTTTTATCACTTTCTAATTCACGAGGATAAATATCTGTATTCACAGGCTGAGGGACATGTGTTACCGTGGTTACTAAATGATATTGCATCTTTTTGAGTTTTCTTGAGAGCACACGATCAGTATGTGGAATTAAAAGTAGGTTAGCTTTTGAGTTCATGGTAAAGTCACGTACATAGCTCTCCAAAGTGTCTTGAAAGTAGAGTGAAATGAAAGCTAAAGCCCGTCTCTACCTTTGTGTCATGGATCTCGAATTAAGCTGCGTAAAGTAGTAAAAAGATCAGTTTTATCAGCGGTTAACACACTTGTGTGTAATAATATCCTGTCGGCCTGTTTTTGCTGTTACACCACAAAAGAATCAAACCAATCAGGCAAACTCATCAAAGTTTGTTGGTTTTTCTTTAAATTTGTCACCTATTTGTGTTTCTCTGACGACACTGATGTAACACTTTACAGCTTTTAATATGTAAATGTTAACAGTTGACATGTGTTACCCATTGTCCTGGTGTGTTCCAGTGGGTCTGCGGTGAGGACGGGCTCTGTGGCCTTGGAGGGGCGTCCGACTCCGGCCTGGTTCACAGCTCGAACTCTGAACTGGTACAGAGCGCCTTCCTTCAGCCCAAACACCGGGTAATTACACATTTTCTGAATATGCACGTTGCAGCGCTCCCACTCACACTGGCCGATGTCGAATCTGAGAGAGAGACGGGGAGAGAAATCAATCCTGCACATACAACATTTCCACAACAATAAAGAAAGAAGGAAAGCACAGGAATTTTAATAAGAGGTAAACAAAGCACGATGCACGGTTTGAAGCACAGCTTGAGGAGTCTGCAACGTTACAAAACAAAATCTAAAACATTTCCGGCCACACAACAACACAACAAGTCAGTACGCAGCCCACCAAGACCAAGGATTGGGACCAGACACAATCATTAGAACATAAAAGGCCTCCAAACACAATAAAATAATTATTTTTGACAACATAGATAAACAAACTTGCCACTTGTAGTAAACAAAGACAGAAAAGAGTGCAGTTTTCTAACCAGAAGGGGGTTGCTAGGGAACTGGGAGACATCTTACATGTTCTTTTCTTCACCCAGTAACCAATAACTATCAGTAGCTGTATCTTGTACAGTGACGAAAGAAGATGCACAAAAATATACAAAAACAGAAAGAGGAATGTGTTCACCAATGCACAAATGAATGTGATGTGTATATGCAAACATACTTTCTCTTGCTCTTTCGACACACTTATTACAACGCTTACTGACACTCCAAAGCACACACATGTGCCGGGCGCTCCTGATTGATTGTTGTCGGCGATAAGTGCAGCAACCTGTTCTCCTCTGGGAGTCTTTGACTCTGCTGTTAATGTGGCGTTGAGGGCTGATAATTACCATGTATACCATCCATCTCATGTGAACTCTGCCAAATGGATATTACAATATCCAATCCAAGCCATTGTCCTCAGACGACGCTCAGCAGTGTAGTCTTACTGTGTTGACGTCCAAAACAGAAAATCACTGTAAGTCCGATCCAAAATAAGCCTTTTTACAAAGACTGAATGCGAGTTCACTGTAAGAGATACGATCTTTGTGCTGGAAGTTCCTGGCAATGAAAAACCAAACGGAGTCCAAAATCTTTAATCAATACTTCTCTTGTTTTACATAATTCACCTCTAAATAATGTTTTCTTCCAGGCAGAAGCAGATATTTGGTGGGAAGCCCATTTGTCCCCCACTTAATAATCAATTGACCACCTGATAAAATGAATCACAAACCCACAAATAAATTGATTATAAAAATGCCCATTTTTGATGGAGTGTTAATATATATTTTTTCATATTTTGAATAACAACTACATTAAGTGTTAAAAGAATAGAATGAATTAACAAAGGTGATTTTGTTTGACCAAATACTAATTAATTAGCAAATATTATTGCGTTTTCCTTTCTTTCAATTCAATAAGATTCCCTTTACTTATATAGCACCAAATCTCAACATAAGTTATTTCAGGGCACTTAACACGGTAAAGTCCTTACAACAGAACTTTACAACATTATACAAAGGTACCCAAAAATTCAATAATTCCCTCATTAGCTGATGTCTGGGAGGAAAAACTCCCTTTTAACAGGAAGAAAGCTCCAATAGAACCAGGCTAGAGGTGGGCACGCCGTCTGCATCGACCGGTTGGGGTGAAGGGAGAGCAGAGAGAAAAGAACAGAACAGCAAATCCAGGAAAACTACTTCAGACTTCTTTGTCTGAGGTTCAACTGTAGAAATAATAGAATAGAAAGTAAATATATCTGGGGTTTTTCGACATATGACTTTTTTATCAGTCAGTTTTTGGGCCTTTTATTTATTTTTTATCATGTTCTGACATTTAAAACGCCAAGTGATTAGCAGGTGGTTAATGAAGAAAATAACTGGTAGACTAAGTGATTATGAAACTAATCGAGGGAATCATGATTACTAGCTTTTGGATTTGTTAAGTGCCTTGCCAAAGCAGGTTTTTCAATTTCTCCGCCTATTCAAACTCTTTCCATTTTTCTCCTGACGTTACAGAAATTGTCACTATTTAAATGATTCACTTCTTTTCTTAATAAAAGACTTTAGTCACGATGAGTTTTTGGAATCAGTGGACATAATGGGATGTTCGGTATGCATTTCTATCCTCGCCTCATTAAAAAAATCTGACTTATTCAGAAGTGAAAAAGAGAAGTCTCTAAAATCCTCAAATAAATGGAAATTTGAACGACATTTCAATGCAACAGGATAAATGTATCTGCAAAAAAAGATTGTTTGATATATTAATCCATCGCTTCAGAGCATGCTCATGAGACTGGTTTGTAAAGAACATTTTCAGGGGTCAAGAATGAACTTTCAATCAAGATTTCTATTTTAGTTTCATTGCTTTAATTGGAATCAAATGAAATATTTGAATTGCTGAACAAACAGTGAATCAGGCTGATTCTCACCTTTCAACATAATAACCCTCCACATGTGAAGCTCCATCCGCACTGGGCGGCTGCCAAGTCAGGAAGACGTAGTCCTTGTTGACATCAGCCACCTGCACGGCCAGAGGAGAGGCAGGACCTCCCGGCAGCGCAGCTGAATCATCTAAGGGAGGACAGCAGTGAGTGTGTTAGAGAAAAGGAAACCTGAGGACTGAGATGGAGACATTGAGCCGACGTAGAAATACTGTGGGTGGAAAATTGATGTGAAATATGGAGAGCCAGAGAGGACAATAGAAGGAGGAGATGTAGACATACGATGGGAGAAAGGTGGGGAGTTTAACGATGGGAAGATTTAAAGTAATGTTGCTCATTTTATCACTTCAAACTTAATATCATTAGAGCTTGAGAGTGAAAGATTATGGCTGTGACAGGAAGTGAAGTAACACGCTTTTAGAGCTGAAACAATTAGTTAATCAAACACTTTGTCAGCCTTTTATAAGAACTTTTTTTTTTTTTTATTGTATTCTGACATTTTATATATTAACATATATGACGTCCTATATGCTATGTTATTTAACTTACAGCTACTATATAATCACAACCAGCAAATCTGATGACACAGAGACGGAAGAAAAAGAAATGAGGAAATTATGCTAAGCGGATTGAAGCGATAGGATGTGACATGTCCCCAAAATCCGTTCCTGAGGATGGGAATAGATGCTTTTCCAACAAAAGACTTAAGTCAACATCAAGCATGTCTTTTTCCTGTTTTAAATTTGCATTCTCACACCTCCCTCCTCCGTCTCTCATTTGTTTTTGCTCTCGTGTACCACCTACTTGTAATGCAAATATGACTGCTGTATGAAGGAGAAAACAAACATGCAGGGAAGTTCCCTGATTCCCTAATTAGTACCTCCGGCTCTGGTAAAGAACAAGAGAGAGAGACCTGTGCCAAGATTTTAAAAGCTTTGCAGGGAGATTTATTTTGAATTAAATGTTATTAGTTGGACTAGTGTGTGTTTCTGGTGTACAGTATGTGCACACCAAGCTCATGAATGATTCAGAGCACTTTATACTGTTTACTGTGGCAGTTCAGGTATCATATATACATGAATAAGCACTAACTCACGTTGGAATGCATACTGTGCATGTGACAAAGCCTCCTCGCAGGGCTGCCCAGATTTCAAATGTTTGATGAGTCAAGTCTCAGCTATTCTTTTGTGTAGTTGCATGCTGAAAAGAACGTATTGAAGAGAAAATAGCAGTCTATGAGGAATATACACTTTCACTGAACAAAGTTAACAAGCCTTCAACTGCAGAGCAGCTTGATTGATGGTGCAATTTCCCTGTATGAATCAGTATAGTTTGCTGACAGGAAATTAAAGTACCATGAAAATCTGGTGAATACAAATAGCGTTTGGGGGAAGGTTTCCGTCAAAACACAATTTATCCAGCTGGGGACAACAATTGATGATTCCATCCTCAAAAAAACACCGATATTTTACATGCAAAGGTCTCAAGGTTTCTCCTAAGCAGTTTTCAAATATTTATGAATGCATCATTTCATACAAAGCATGTCCTTTGAAAGGAAGGTTGTTTACTGAAGAATATTTAGTATTTTAGGAGTTTCTGAGGTGACCTGACAGCGACTTGCAAGTGTGACATGAGCAGCCTAATAAAGTCATCATAAACAAGTTGGAAACAAGTGCATCTGCAAAATGGCATCATGGTAGCATGTGATTATAAAACATTTGTTTGTTTATTAGCTGTAACTTTTAACATTACTACAACCATGTTATGTGATTATGTAAATTATAAGTTCACAAACTTTTCGGACCATGTACCAGTAAACATCAAACTGAATTTTACAGGTTTGTTATGTATTGTTACCTTTTGAACAGAGCCAATCAAGCTCTGGTCACCATGTTTCCACTCTTTTTGCTAAATTAAACTAACTGGAGATTGGCTGTAAGTCTGCACGTCATTATATTTACTTAAATGGTAAAATATTCATTTATCTCTGAAGGTTCACTTGCTTGTTTTTTTCCTGAGCTTTCAACTATCTTGCAGCCTTCGGCAGCAGATGGAGTTTACTTTGTTCTCATCATCTGACCTCAGCATGGCAGTTTGACTGGCAGGAAGTTTAAAGACTAGTGTTATGTTGTTTTTACTCAACAACTATTGAACCTTTACGCTCAACATCCGCAACATTTCAATGTGGAACACAATAATTACGGATATACTTCTTCTTACAAAAAGACAACTTGATGTTTGAGAGACTATTAAACACTTACATCCTTTAAAGATGCTACATGACAAAAGACAGTAGTTACATCTGATCCAGCTATCTGTGGATTCTATACCATCGATAAAACATCAGCGTAGGGTTTAAAATCATAAGAATAACATTTTATTTTGGGTCTCACCTGTGACGTAGACAAAAGCACTGTGTTCCTGGAATCCATCCCAGGTCCTCAGTCTGGCTGTGTAAACACCTTCATGCTCCTTGTTTGCAGCCTGTAATGTGATGGTGACCTTGTTGTCAGACGTTTGCATGTCCACATTGCTGGACTGGTGCAGCTGTATGCCTGCAGATTGAAAGAAAAAAACAAAAATGGATAGACCTATAACACCTTTCTAAACAGTCAAAAATCCCCCTCACATGTCTCGTCTTCTATAATACTTACCATCTCTGAACCAGCTGACATCCTGCTGGAAGGGAAGCAGAGCGGAGGAGAAGGTACATTGCAGGGTAAGGATCTGGCCCTCTTTCACCCAGGTTTGGGGGAAATAGGTGCCAAACTGGGCTTCCTGTTGAAGCTGCAAGGCTAGAAGAGGCAGGAGGACAGGGACAAAGTTGAAGAAATGATTGATAAACAGAAGGAAACTGGCAAACAAATTAGCAATTCAAGGAAGAATTTTTCATAACTTTGGGTGGTTGTTTCTATAAAATTGTGCTGGCGACCTTCAGACCACAACAAAGGGGATAAGCCCGATGAGAAAAAAAAAGAAATGAAAACTCAATCCAGCATCTAATGAGCTCTTTCACCAAACCTCGACAAAAAAAAAAAGAAGCTCAAAGTGCACAAAAAAGTGCATTTGTTGCTTTGATACCAGTTTCTCCTAATTCTCTGCAAGCTATTAGTAAAATTCCCATCTTGGTTTATTTCACAAGTGGCAGGAAGTAAGACTGCACAATGCAAACTAAACCAGAGGGTCTTAACTGCCTAAGAAGAGCATTTTCTGCAGACTGGCATGGCCAGAATAGAAAGAGACCCTCTAGTTTGTCCAAGAGAGCATGGACACAAAGGACAGCGACGAGAGGCATTCCCCGAGGAAACAACAGAGGACAGCAGACAAACTGAGGATGTGACACTTTTTTAGGGGGGAAGTGAACAATTCCTTACAATTTATTCCTTCAACTACCATTCATTCTCACTTGTCAAAACAGCAAAGCAATACAATCTGGAAGTGAGAGATATATGCCATGTGGTCCTGTCTAATCCCATTTTCAGGGACGAGTCTGAGAGACTGTGACATGTTTCTTATAATGATCTTGTTCTGCTTAGCAGTCCAGGCCATCACAGGGATGTGTGCAGCCCTATTAAAACACACCACTTGGATATTTGCTCCCCTTCATTCACACAATGTACTTCTCTCAGTGCAATGATAATCATGCTGCGCTTTTGTTTATTGAGTGACTTGTGTTGGAAAATATGATCTGCTCTATATGAGATATTCAAGTGTCAGTTACATAAAAATGTCTGCATGCAATTCTTCAGCACATTTTCGCTGCAAGCAGCCCGTGATGGTATTACAAGGTGATAGAGCTTCATTCAAAATGATTGCCACTTAATTTCTTGGTGAATGGGAAATGTATTGTATTATATTGCACCTACAGAGTGCGTCTGCAGAAGCAATGGTATATACTGCATAAATAAACATTTGTCTTGATCAGATGTGTCCAGGTTGACTGTCAGTTTTGTCTTCTCTTTCAATTTACATCAAAGAAGCATAAAAACAGCACAGACGGGTCCTTATTATTTGGGCAGTCTTGCTGATTTACAATCTACACATGATTCACGGTCAAATCAATAGCCCAATTCAATTTCATTACACCATTTATGATGTGAAAATGACTAAGAAGGCACCCAAAATATTGATCTTAATGATTTTTTTTAATAAACTCTCACATTTTCACAGCCAGGCAGTAAATTCAAACTGTAAATCCAACATGAACCAGAATGTACAGTTCAGCACAAGAGGTCCTCGTGAGATACGAAGGGCGACCAAAAAGTAGCAAGACTGCACAGCACTGTGACACGCACAGAGCAGAGGGAAGCTATAAACCTCATGAGTAAGTAGTCCAAGTTTTATCGCTTGAGCAACATCAAGACCTGTGTTACACATGTTTTTGTGACCACTGGTACGTGTGCATTTGTGATGATACCAAGGACCTGAAACTCAAGCAGAGAGAGCACATGTTAAATTTTGTGTCATATTTTTGGGGAACAGAAAGGAGTTTCTGAAGCTTTTCAATGGTCACTGTTGACACAAAAGTTGATGTGTGTTCTCTGCTCAAATCCAACATTACAAATGTGCACATACAAGTGGTCACAAAAACATCTGTTGATGAAAAGAAGTAAGTTGAAATACTTACTAACAAAGATTATAGCTTCTATTTGCTCTGTGCACATCACAGTGCTGCACTCTGTTCACGAGCAAGAAGAGCAGTGTATGAACCATTTGATCCGCCCTCATAAACATAAATTTAGTTTGTTTTAGTGATTTGAACAATTGACTCCTCATTCTAGGCAGAATTAGCAGTGCAGTTCTAGTGGCCCTACATTAATGTGGCCTGATCAGTTACTGGGCGTACAGTTTATGCAAGTAGTTCTGGATGAAAAAGCCCTGATCCCCACACATGGTGGAGGCTTATCTAGGCCAAAGTGTGCCACAGCCAATATGAGATGCTCCGCAGCTTGGAGCGAAATGGGATAAATCTCCTGCTGTCCCTGGAATGAAATATACATGACTGTCGTTTCTGCTCAATTGGAAGCAAGTCATTTTATCCCTACAGCAACTATTCCACAAACAGTCTTACTTACACCCATACATCCATGGACACCCACACAGAAACATAGAGTCCCATGATAAACAAACACCATCAATGCACTGCTCCCTTTCAATCCACCCGTATCTTTTTCTTTAGGAGGTGCAGCGTGCGCAGGCAGCGCCGAGTGTTGTATCACAGTCTTCAAAGCCACTCAGCCCTCCCTCGTTTACTGGTGGAGGGAGGAACTTCAAAGGGTGGCAGAGAAAATGAAAGGGGACACTTTTCATTAGGCTCTGGCATGAAACTTACCGGCGGCCTGCGAGCGCTCTGAACCAGCCACGGCTCCTTGATATGCTGAATCGCGGAGTGGCAGAGCGGCAGAGCAGGACCGATTGGAGAAAAGGCAGGGAGGGTCACAGATGGAGACAGAAATGGAGAATGATATTGTGAAACTGAAGGTGAAAGAGACAGAACCACAGATCAGACAAGTCAAACCTGCCAGTGATACATTTATACAAGTCACATCTAATATTCCCTTTAACCTAGGCTATTTTAAAAACTGAAGAACGCCTGTGAAATATAGATGGCGAAAAAGAAGCCTTGAAGTGTCTCATTAAAGCCCTGATCATCTGCAACGTTAGGGATCTTTACTGCCAGGCATGGAGCCCTTTCATCAAAAGGGTGGGTCATTTAAAAGGTGCAAAAAAACCCAGAAATCAGTGACAGTGCTGTGAGGCAATATTGCTCACTGTAGATGTTATTAGTCCTCACTACACCCACTGTCTCATTTGAATTCATTATACATCAGTGCTGCAATGGGAGCTGTTTTTCTGATCATTTTAGTCTGGCTTTGATTCTCTTACAAATATCAAATTTATATAGAAACTTGGATAATGAGGAGAGAAAACTACGCTGTGCATGGAGACAAAAAGAGAAAATAGTTTCCAATCGAGAAATAATTTCCTTTGGGCTTCCTTAGAAAAATAGAAGACACATCTAACTCGAGCAATAACAAGATCAGAGACATTAGGAGGATGGAGACACAAATACGTGGTCAAATTTGGCCGAGAAAGTGTCGGCACCCTGGAGGCATTAATGAATGCCTGTGCCCGAAAATGAAGCAAAGAAACTGAAACGCTGATTTTCATAGCCGGGTAGATATGTGACAAAACCCTCACTGTTATAAAAATAAATTCATGTCCCTATGAGCCATACAGCACTGAAATCTCCCACAATCCTCTGTGCAGGTAAAGGTCGCACCCTTGAACTCTCCGTGCACATAGGATTGTGGGAGCTTTAAGGATGCTGAGGATACACCTGATGCATCCTTGAAAATTCTCTTAACGAGGGTCTCTGTCTTCAGTCTGAAGGATCCAATACATTGGAAGTGTCCTTCACGGGATTTGATGGCGTAGCATCCTAGAAATGCAGCTTCCCAAGGACGTAACCTTGAGACTGAGAAACACCAAAGGGCTCAGCAGCAGTAGGTGGCTGGTCATATTGTTTATTTATGACACAATAACAAAATTAATCACTTAAATGTATTCACAAGTGCTGTATTCTCTGCATTGCAACCTCTGCTGCAAGCCTGCTGTGTCACAACCCACTGTGCTGAAAGATGAATCGCACACCTCATGACTAAAATATCAAATTAAGACAGTTTCTTCTCCACAGGAGGTTTAGTCCAAATGTTCCATTTCACTTGTGTTAATGTGATTATTTGGTGTCAATTTTGTTTAATTCTTAATCTATATCACTTATTCATAGATGCATAACAGCAGGGCAAACATAACCTTTTCAAATGATCACTGACAATAATAAGTGTGAGTTCTTGCTCACATAAATCAGACGTCTGTTATTCGGTACAGTCTATTCACTGCAGCTACTCACCTGTTCATTAGGCGGCTTTAAGGTACCGTTTCCTTTTTCTGTCTTTATATTATTAAATAAGAACCCTTCATTGAATACAATATACACAAATTATATTCAATAAAAGACTAGAATGATGGGCTATTACTTCGATATTGTCGGCGGCCTTGAAAGAGTTGCGTGATCTCTAAAAAGTGTCGCATCTAAGCCAAAGCTGTGTCGTGTTTGTTATGCCAGTTTACAGCGCATGCGTATGTCTGAAACTGAAACTGCGCATGCGTACATTTGCAGCTGGAAATGCGGGAGTTCTCCGTGCGCGCACTTCGCTGTTTCATATTTTACAAAACGGCTGACTGTAAACAAAGCCTCAAAAAAATAAATTGCGTAAAGTATTTTATAATAAGCTCTGTAATTCTGTTATTTGTCGTGATTCAAAGTCTACCTAAGTTGACGTTGAAGCACGTGAGGAAAATAAGCCTTCTTACTGCGTGAAGCTACGGCTTCATGAAAAGCGCTTAATTGTCTTGGTATAAGGACAATTACTGGCTGTACAATAATGATATTGTCAAAAGACAAACGCTGCATATTGTGTGTACATTGGAACTAAACATCGAGACGGAGCCAGTCTTCGGACTTTACCTGCAAGAGCACACATGACTGAAGGACATCTTCCAAGCCTTTCTGACTTCTGCCAACTGTGAGTAAATGTTAATTTTCTTTTTTAAACACTGGCATTGTTGTTTTTACTTTGCATGCATTAGCATCTGTCTGCTGTTGGATGTTTGTCAACATGGTTGCTGTTAGTGGTGTTGACTTGTGGATGGCAGTGCCTGGTGGTTTTACTGTTTTCCTACAATGTTGTGTATTCATAAATTTGGTTTCTGGTTTGGTCTCATGATCCCATTTGCGTGGATAAGGACTTCACGTTATGATCTTTTCTTGGTTATTTTATATGGATTTCATCCTTTCACTGTTTTTTTTTTTATGCGATGTTTAATACAGTTAATGCTGTTCAATATGCACCAAAGGATATTTTACACGCAATTAAGGTGAAATATCAAATCTAACCTGATCAAAATGTTAGTTTTAAGTGTAAAGACAAAGTGCAGTTTATAGAAATAGTTGTATTATAAGCAAAACAACAACAACAACAACAACCACTGAAAAACAAACATTAACCATCAAACACAAATGATATTTTCATCCCCTGTTCCTCAGATGTACAAATAGTGCAGTGCGTCTATTCAGGTGTATGGGATTCAGGTGCTTTTGATAGAAGTCACGTTCACCTCCAAAATCCTGTTTGTATATCCTTCCTAATAGTTACCTTTCAAAACAGTTTCCGTGCTGTTCTGGCAGTTTATTGATCTGAAATAACTCAACTTCCTAAAACTAACATATCTTTTTGATTTTATGAATCTGAGCAATATACTAATTTTGGCCTTGAAATGTTGTTGTTCATGTACTTTTGCATTTTATATACGGCAAAGCCACTAGGAGGCGATGTCTTCCATACATACTGGTTAGAGAGGTGTGCGTCCATGTATGAATGTGTGGTTCTAGTGGAACAGATGTGTCAAATACATCTGTATTTGACGCCAGCGGACCGGTGTATGTTTATAGAGTAGAGGAGAGCTGTGTGCACCAGGTCAGAATACATTTATTTTGAAAGAAAATGTTTTGTGTAAATTCTCCTTTGAGTGATTAATCTGGCAGCTCGTCAGACGATTTTGCGTTCACTGGTATGCGCCGACCCCAGTGTGTCAGTGTCTCATGACCTGAAACTGTACTCCTCAGTCTTTGTTCATCAATCTTTGTATTGTTCATAATGATTTTTTTGAGCAGTGTGGAACTGATATGAAAAAGGAAACCACTCACAGTTCACCACTAGTGTTCCAAAAGTCATGGCTTCTCCCAGGGGACTCTCGGCTACCACTTTATACTCCCCGGCATCGTCGGGAGAGCACCTGTTTGTAGAGGACATAAAATGTCATTTACATATCTGTGAAGGTTGAAAGCGGTTGAAACTGAAAGAAAGATGTTACAAAGCTGTGCCCCTTACTGCTGATTTGGCTCATTGTAACATACATAAATTATGCCCCAAGTACAACATTCAACTTAATTTGCTCCTTTCATATTTTCAATTGAGGTAATAGAGCAGATTTACAAAACAGCACCAGGATTTACTGTATTTCTCAGTTTGACAGCCACTTTTTAAAAAAAAAAAATCTCATAACACCACAATTTTCCTAACCTTATCCTGAAGCTTTTTTTTTTTTTTTTTTTTTTTTTTTTTTTAACCCTATTTTCCATTTGTCAGTGGCAAGGTCATGCAATCCACACATGCCCCAGCCATTTCCCTCCCCTGTATCACGCTCAGTTAGATTGTTAACCTTAATTATTGATTTGAGCGAGTGACTCACCTTCTGATCTCAAGTGAGTTGAGACCAAACTTTTGTTGAAGACTGTAATTCCACGGTTGGGCAGACATCATCAGCAGCTCGCCATCCTTATACCTGAGTAAAGAGTAACTAGCTCAGTTCTTTGAATATCAAAGCGGGTTACCAACGGTCAGCACTTGGGTGGTTCATGCTCCGCTCTGCTGATTACTTATGCACAGCTTTCATAATCAAATGTTGGTTTGGCTGAAGCTATAAGGCAGAAGGTACCTTTGATCTCTCATTCTGTCTTGTGCTAGGCATTGTTGAGGGCATTCCTTTGCAGCTCATTGGACTTGATGGGTCCCATATGGGATGGTGAAACCAATGAGCCACAGGTCTGAATACTGAGCTCACACGGCCTTTTCATCAGCTAGTCTCAAAGAAGCTCAAGTATCAAGGTCGACAGTTTGGCACATTCCCTGAATTAACACAGGTAATTTTGTATTAATAGTGCGTGCAATATTCAACTCAGGGTTTAGAACTGTTGTGTCATGACTCTTTATTTTTTTTTGCAAGTAGCTCATAAACTTTTAATCCATCTTGATATGTATTCATTTGCGTGTGCAGGTCTGTAACCTACCTCCTTACCTCTCATGCATACATTAGACAGTCTTCTTCTGATGAGTGCATGAAAAATACAACCGTCTCTCACTGTATTATGGATAAGTCATGAATTAATTAATGATACAAGGGCTGCAATGAGCTGTCTTTTCTTTATCTTTTTTTTGATAGAATAATTGACCTTTTTGTTTTATATTATTTATTTGAATGTCCATATATAGTTTATTAGCATTGATATAAACCACAAAAAGCAACAAATAAGCATATTTAGGAAGATGAAACCCAAATGTACAGTGTCTTTGCCTGATAAATGACTGAAATTGCTATTTGTTAAACTTGTTGAAGATACCTTTCTTTCTTGTTCGACTGATTTTTTTTTCTTTCAGGTCTAATACAGCGTCATATTTATGCACCATTGTGTAATTGTTCCCTGAAAGTTACATCTATGAAAATATTATATTTTCTGCTCTAGCTCCTTCCAACTAAGCGAGAAATTAAATTAAAATGACACCACTCTGCAGATGACCCCGGCAACAGAGTTTAATAGAGACTTTGTTATATATATATAAAAAAAATCATGGTAGGTCAGTTAAGGCCAAAAGAATGGAGTGCTGCAGAGACAGAAGTTCTTACCACGTGACCTTTGGCGGTGGGCAGCCCTGGACCGTGCAGGACAGTTTCACCGTCATGCCCTCCCAGACCGTGTGAGCCCTCAGAGGGATTGGAAAGTCTGGGGCCTTCTGACTCAGACGCTCCAGGTACTGCATGTGGGCAGATGCCTTCTTTTCTGCCTGAAGCGCACACAGATCAATGAAAGCCAACATTTTTTGAATATAAATAAATATATTGTGCAGAGAAGATGAAAATTGGTTTGCTGATAAATATTTATCTTATGTTTTTTTTTTTTTTGCAGCAAACATCCAAGGGCTTTGCAAGTCATTAAAACAGAATAAGAGAAACAAATAATCTCAGAAAATGCAGTGAATGAAAAATATAGGGTAAAAATAGTCTGAATAATCCAATGGTAGCTGTTAATTGCTGATTTTTTTTTTTTTTTTGGTAAACAAGTGAAAAACATTAACATTGGTAGCTACTAACCATAAAAGAGTTTTATTTTTTTCGTATCTAAGTTGATTAAACTGGGACACTTTTATAATCTGCATCTTAACTTTGCTTTGTGTAGCATATCATTCAGTACACGTAAATTAAGAAGGCAAGTGTCTCAATTCCCATTGTTTGTATTTGATTGTATATATATAAAATAAGGGTTATTCCTGAGAATACTTGACTGTACCTGTTTGCGAAGCGCCATTTTGTCAATGTAAGTATGTAAAATGTGCTGGGTCCCGATCACGTCTTGCTCGAACTTCTCAGCCTCATTTCCAAATCGTGTCCACTTCTCTCTGTGATACTTTTCACCAACAAACATGGTCTCCTTCAGGATTTCCCTGGTGGCATAAAGCACATTTTATTTAAACATTTAAGAGGGATTGTTTTTCAGTTGTTATTTACTTGTTTTGGCTTCGAAAGAACGGTAAATACAGAAAGTCTGATGCGGAACAAAAATGCTGCAGACATAATTTTACAGCAAAACAACAGCTTAACAATCGGGGTAATTATGTTAATATATGTATTTCAAGTGTTTTATTTGAGATGTACAAAATATTTTCAACCAGCGCCAGACAAAACAGAATTATCTCCAAGAGGGTGTCAAAAAAAAAAATCCCTAAACTCCAAGTCACAAGAGGAATCAAACTCTTGAGAGAACCAAAACAGCAATTTCCCATTGTATCTTTTTTTTTTTTTTTTTTTTTTTTTTTTTTTTTTTGGCACGTAAACATTTCATTCTGTCGCGGCCCATTTACAGACAAATGCGAGTTTTGTGATATTTGGCAGTTTGTCTTTTAAAAGTCTCCCGCGATGAGGATGATAGTTCGCTGTGCCGTTTGTACCTTCGTGTCATTTCACACAAGCACCTTTTCCACACACGTTCCAACGTTTTGAGAAGTTGGTGTTTCCATGAGTGGAACGTCAGTCATTGCTGCCACCGCTGATTCGCATCACTGTGAGGAGACGAGGTGCTGCTGCCCTGAAATCTCTCAGGTTGGTGCGCGCTGCTCCAGGAATCCGCCGGGTGTGGACAGTTCAAAGCGATGCTTTGTCGCTGGCCGTGTGACATCCCTGACTTCCTTGCTTTTCATCAAATTTGTTGCCATGGAGATGGCAGGCAGCTGTGACTATTGACTCAGAAGAAACACATTTTATTTTTCCTTGTTTGGGCAGCTATAGGTGACACGGTAAGTCGGGCAAATGCTGCAACTGGGGACAAAGATTTGAGGGTTGTTTATTTTTTTATTTTATTTTTTCTCTTTAGGGGTTGTTCATTTATACAGTGAATCCCGACTCGCTCTACTGCCTCTGAACCTGCGCTCTGAGCTCATTGTAAAGTTTGTTCAGTAAAGCCAGAGGCCCCTTAAAAACCTCAATAAAGCCCACTGAGTTCAATAATACCAACACGTGTATAGCATGGGATAGCTGTGACTATAACATAGCATCGCATCGCACATTTCCTGTGCACATGCATTTCATCTATGCATGGATCCACGTAAGCTCCACACAATCAGGTATTTTGCCTGCGTTTTAAATGCAGCGTTTTAGTACTCCTCATCGCCAGAGGGGTGTGTATCTTGAACCATCTTAACCATCTTTTGATTGACAGTCCCCAGGGTTTAATTATTTCAGCACGTACTTCACACAAGCACACACACAAGCACATTGCCACAACAGAGAGACTGAATTTTGAATATTCACACAAACATTTCTCTGAGCTTTGATGGCCACCAGAGCATGAATGGCTTCTACAAATGGTTGTGATAATTTAGTGAAATGCACAAACGGCATAGATAAATATGCAAATGAATACGAGTGCATAAATGCATTTGCAGACAAGTGCATACCGACACACACTCCCAGGTGACTTTTTGCTGCCACTGGCTTGTTTGGTAAAGTGTGTGTCAGTGTTTTTAATCTCTCTGGGCTCAGAGATTTTAAGCCTTTAGGGAATGAACCGCTGGATCACATCAAGTCTGTGGGTATGAAAGGGTTTATGGCTTAATTATTGCTCCAAATGGAAATTTTAACATTGCTTGTTGATGCAAAGAACAGCAAACCCTTCCTGCCAAGATAAACACGGCATGCATGAGTAAGCTGCATAATTTATGTCTTATCCCGAACCATGTGGGGAAGATATGAGAAGCCATTATGTGAATCAGATATTAACATGCAGTTGGAGCCACACTTGCCAGCACACAAATATCTGGTGCATTCGTCTCCATGCAGATCAAAACAAATGTCATGCTCCCTCATCTTGCAACACTCGGGCACAGGTCTAGAAATAGTGTGCCAATCCTCCAGAGCTTTCAGTTTCATCTGTCAGTCCTCCAGCTCTTATCCTGCAGGAGTCAATCATCCTTTCTGCTCATAGATTTCCAGCCTCTGTCCTGAAATATACATCCACACCATATTCATCTCAGCCAATCAGAGGAGGATAAGGCTTGGGAAGAAGAAATTATTCTTCAGAGGGAATTGACCTTGCTAATTCAAGAGGTAGAAGGCTTTAGTGGGTGGAAAAACCTGAAGGTGAGACAAGACTTATGAATTAGCTAAGCATGTTAGCAGATGGAATAGACACTGGTTGATGAGATGGAAGGTTTTGGTGGTTGCTCCTAATGAGATGCTAAGTTGGCAAGACCACATCGTTGCAGCTGAGGCTCATTACTGTCAGTTGTGTTTTGTCTTTGAAGAGGATGTGATTTCATCCTCAATGACTTCCCCCCCTTTTCACTCCTTGGCAACTATGTCTTCTAGTATTTCTAATATTCTCCTTTGATACTCATTGTGACCTCCGTTTGTCCGTCTGTGTACTTTTGGCAGTCATTCTCCAGCCAAAGCTTCCTCTCATAACACGAAGAAGAAAATATCGGTGTTATTTTTAGCATTGACGATGAAGTCAAATACACTAGAAATGTCAAATCCTTTTTGACGCAAGAGTGTAATCAGGTTCTGGATGGATTGGAGAACAGGAAAGCGCCTGTGATTAAGCCTCCAAATGTGAAAGTGCTATTGAATCCCAACACAGACACTTGGTGACCCAGACAGGACAAGGTGCCCTTACATTAGAGGAGGGATTTTGGTGAAGCAAATCAAGTCACCAGAGGCAACAATCCCCTCGCTTCCGTTCTCTGGGGCCTAAACCTCTCTATTCTGGGATTTATTTTTAGATATATGACATCCTCTTCATGACAGCTGAGCAATAATCCTGTCCTTGCAACATGATCATAACACATTTAGAAAGTAAAAGATGGCTCGAACATGTCATCAACAAAATCCTCTCAGATTCTGATTCACTAATAAGTTAAAGGCTTTTCTGTAGTAGGAACAAATTAATCCCAGCCACCAGACAAATCCCCCAATCTTTTTTTTAGTGTCTGGTAACTTTTTCAGTTGATCTGCTACTGCTGTGGATAATAAAATAACTTATGGTCTGGATCATGGGATAATGATGTTTTAACAATGTTTATCTTTTTATTTTGCACACTGTGGGACTGTGAGAAACAATATTTCGATCTCTCTGAATGTCTTGTACATATGGTGGATAGACATTAAAGTTGACTTTGATTTCAGGAAGTCTTATGTTTGATGAGTTAATTGTCTTCAAAACTAATAATTACTTTGCTTTGATTACTCAGTTGGCCTGTAAAACGTCAGGAAATAGTGAAAGAAAGTGCTTGTCAATGCCCTCTAGAAGGACTCTGGATCTTATGCCCCTATCTGTAGAAGGACATCATTTCTCAATGCCTTCCAAAACCTGGATCATATCAATCTCTTTGCTGATGTGACAATGCTCTCCTTACGTTTTTGTTAGTCGTACGTGCAAAATCAACTTATATTTGGTTTAAGCCATATAATACAAAAAACTTGATGTCATATTTTTGTTTGGCTTTAATTGTTCGGCTTATTGATTATCATATAGTGCATCGTTTTCTGAAAATGGACTTCTCAATCAACCGATACCTCGGGCTGTACTTCCAAATGGATGTAAGGCTTCCTTTTTTCTCCATCAGTACAGAAATACAAATACAAAGCTTCTGCTGTATGACTCAGTTGAATGCTGGCTCATTGGCTTTATGACATCCGCGGGACAGCAAATGAAGGGACCCAGCTGGCCTTTTACAGAGCGATGGCAGTGAGGAAAAAGCCTCGATTTCCGTTGTTTATTGAGACTCTTTATAGTCATAAAAGCTCTTGTACTGTATTGGTATGCAGGGCAAAGCATCATCGGAACTTGACCCACTCGTCTTCCTCAAATAAAGTGGAGAGTGAGAGAGGATGCGGTGGTGACTGCTGAAGGAGAGGCAGAGTTTTATGACCCAGGAAGGAAGTCCTCAGTTGAAAAGTGGATACAGTCTTTGGTTAATTATGAGAAGAAGGGACTCATCCACAGTTGTTGCCATTTTGCATCCAAAAAAAGACCCATCCAACATGTGAAGTAAAGATAATCTCCCCTTGTCAACAGCTGCAGATGGAGGTTTGAATTTGCTCTGTGCACTCTTTGACTTGTTGTGAACTTTGATTAATAACTTTATTTACTAGCTTATTTGATTGTGCTTGTTTTCTATGTTTGAGCCACATTTGTGGGTTCTTAGCATGTTCGTCACATTGGAGAGGACAGTGTGATTGTAATATAGTGAGAACAGTGCGTGAAAACATTGTGGATAATGTTATATTCTAATCAGCAGAACTTGCCTTTTGGCAAGATTTAATATTCATATGATGTTTGAATGAGTGCGATTCGTGTCTGTTTTTTGTTTTTTTTAATTCATTTTTGTTAACTGTATAAAATTCCACATCCTCTCCCTATCAGAATTCATATCACCCCCTTCTTAGTCTTGCTGATAGTCAACAGAAACATCTGCTTAAAACATCGCTCTACTGCGTCTCACCATGTCCTGTGGCGGGGGAAGTTGTCCATGTCGATAATCTCTTTGACAGACATCACATCAGCGGGTATGATGGGATAGAAATCGGAGTAGGAGGGCTCCTCGTCACTGTGACATTCAGAACATGTTGGAGGGGAAAAAAATAAAACAAAGCCTGATTAACACATATCTTGCATATAATCCAATGACACAGGTAAAAGATTACAAAATAGATATTTTCTCTTGTCATCCTTCACAGTTATTTACCGTGTTGATAGGAGGATTGAGTGCTCATATTAGCATGTCTATTCATTTGTCATGGATTATGGCACATTATCCAATCTTAAATTCATCAGACCATTATTGTCATCTGCCACTAGAAAGCAGCACTGACTCTACTATTCCCTCTCTGAACAGCAGAGGAGGCCGTACATGAGATGTAGACAAGCGTAATGTACATGTTCATTTATTCAAGCACTCCAGGGATTTGGTTTAAACTCTTGTCTCGATTAAAAAAAAATGGCTTTAAAGGATATTTTCTGCCTCCTCTCCCTGTTGTCAAGGTAAATAACAACAAATCAAAAATCAAACAAAACGACACGAACGGCAAAGAAATACATCCGTGAAAGACAGACCCTCTTTGAAATACGATGTCACCATTGTTTGTCACACTAAGACCCTCTGTCAGTCTGCAGCTCAAGGGTAAGCCTTGAGTGTGGTTCATTGTGTGGCACAGCAGATTTGTCACTGCTTGGTGAAAACTACTGCAGTGTTGTTGAAAATATCACACTGGAATTTGCTCACTCACAATCGGCCCCGGTTCAAAGAATAAAACCCAAAGCACTGCTTTTGTAAATATGTTGTAATTTCAAATTTCATTCCTCGACAGGTAGATCAGAGTTAAAAACAAGATATGATTCTTTTCAGGATGTTTCCTATGATGAGTGTTTTCACTCTTTGCTAAAGTGTAGCCTGATGTTTAATCTGATCAGTCCACTACTTGCATACTGTGTGCGGTGTGAAAAGCCATAAGTATCTACTCAAGCAGTGCTACATTTGACCCATTTTATGACAGAAGTTTGAGAAATGTCATAACCACAAACAGCTGCTTCTGCTCTGTTAGTGTTCCTCTTTTTTTTTACTGTACAAACACGCACATGCTATTGTCTATAGGGAGTAATCAGGAGGAACAGAGGCCGCTGATGTGAGCTCACGTCAATGGTAGCAATGTGGCATTAAAGCATCCAGTCATCTAAAACTTTCCGTGTCTTGAGCTGTGTTTGTTTCCCAGTTGATCAGCTGGAACACAGCGTGATTTTGGACAAATACAGTACGGTGGTTGTTCATCGAAAGTTCTGCCAGGTACTAGATGGTATGGAAGCCAATTGTTCATGGCCACAAGAGTATTGAAGTTTGGTACCCAGCTCTTAACACGCAAACATCTGAGAGCCCACAGTGCAGCTTGAATTCTACATGTAGAGCAGCGGCAATAAGCCGAGCTGACCTTTTCTGTGTGCACCCCCATAAACAGCAGAGCGGCATTTGTTGTTAGCGACAAGGTCACTTGTGATGAAGTTGGAAGGCATGTTTGTAACAGGAGACGCTTACATTTTAGCTCTGCTCTCATCCACACATCCGTGTTGCTCTTTTAACGTGAGCAATTACAACGACGGAGGATATTTAAAGTTTGAATGCTCTTCTTGTTTTTCTTGTGTAATTACATCTGTATTTCCAGTATACGTTTACCTAATGTTGGAATAAAGTAAGTTACAGTACAACACAGCTCCCCTGAAATAAATCCAAAATTAGAAATCTCAAAGTTTGTGTGCCAGAACTGTATGTTTACCCAGGTGTAGGTGTATATTACACAAACCCAAACTGCCGTTGCTGCTAACATCTCGCCTCAGGCATTACTTTCAACGAGCCATCTTATCAATGGCAATGCAAATTGACATGACTTCTCGTTTTCTTTTGTTTGTAAGCTGGGAAATTTCCTCATTTTACAGTACTCGGAGGGCAACTTCTGCTTTTGCAGTCTTATTTTTCTCTTTTCCTTTGTTTGGGTTCCCTTTGAGTGTGTGCTGAGAGGCTTGCGCCGTTGAATTATGCATTGCAGAGCCTGCGGCTGGGCAGTATCGCTCAAGTACTGCCCACAGTTACACAGTATACACGCACAGGGACACAAACACTCATGCCATGCATATAAACAGGAACATGCACACACACGTGCATACACACAAGCCAAAGAGCTCATGGTTCTACTGTGTGTTTATAAACAACAGGCTTCCTCAAAATATGAATTTGGTGTGACCAGCAGGAGGAAATAAAAAAAGAGGAAAACTTGGACGAGCTACCCTCATTGTTTTATGCATGTCAACAAGTTGTAAAAAAAACCCCAACAACACCACTTTAGCTAAGACTGTTCTTTAGGTGTTTACTGAACCTACCCAGAGGCCACTTTATTCAGTCTAACATGAAGATAAATTTAACTGTGCTACCAGTGTGGATGTTCTTAAGTATGAATTTTCCAATGCACCTGCTCTCTCTTATGCTTCTTTTTTAACAAAGAGAGACATGACCTCCAAGTGCAGTTGAACTAAGCTTGATGGAATAATTGCTTATTTTCATCATCCCTAAAGAGAAAAATGGGTCCAATTCCCTTTATTCTGCAGGGGAGATTGTCGACCTACAGGTTAGCTTAATTTAATAACTCGCCGCAGCAGGAGGGGGACTGTGAGAATGAAGGCAAATTTGGCTTGAGACTATGAAAGCAGGCCGGGAGTGATTTTCTGTTGGATCTCACTGGAATCATCTGTAATCGCTGGTGCGCCTGCTGTGTGATATTTTTCTCTGTCTTGTACGAGGGGACATACCTGCTGTATATGAGCAAATGTGTGCAGAAAGAGCTGACGAAACTCCTCCTAAAGCTACCTCGAGGCAGACTACCTGAAACATTTTAAATCATCCGAAATGAAAAGAGCCAGAATACACTGCAAGTAGGCCTGTCTTATTTATTGCACAATTGCCTCAATGCGATTATTTGAGCTGACCACAATTATCATGCATAATTGCTCAAATCATTTCCATTCATCTTTATAAAAACAGCTGGATGAAGCTCATAAAAATGTCATATTTCCATCACTATTCTCTCGTTTGAGGTTTGGCACTCTTTAAATGATGTAATTTTATTGTTTCACCTTTTTCTTCTATGATTTAATGGCAAACGAATTGAGATTTGGCGGCATCATAGTACATTGTCTATTAATTATCGGTACTTGCCATTGTCAATGATTTCTTTGTATATTTCAGTAATAGGCTTTATATATTTAAGTTGGTATTGATTTCACATCTGCCCTGTGTGAATTTCATTGACGAACACTCAAAGGCAAACAGGAATGTAATTTATATTTATATGCTCCAATGTTCAGTGCCAATTAATGGTATTTATTATGAAACTATGACTAGGCCTGGACCATAATAGTGGCATAAAATGAACAGAAACAGGTAATTACATCACTAATGGAAATTATTTGTATGACAAATAATCACGAGTTGAACTGCAACAATGTTTCCATCCACCTGTTGTTAATGCTCTTTTTAAATAAAAAACAGGGTATATACCAGAGCCAATGTGTTGCAAAGAAGTGCACACATGGAGCTGACATGAAATGAAATTGTGTTATGAAAAAAAGCAAAAGTATAATGAAAACGGACTTGGCAAATTAATCGTGACGTTCAGTTTCATTCTGATTTGAAAGTTGAAATTGAAAGTTCATCCTCGACCTTGTTTAATCTGTTTAACTTTGAGCACACCAATCGTATCTCTGTCCTCACTCCACGACAAAGTCCAGCCAGCTTGTGTATCGCGCTGACATTAAGCAAATGCTGCTGCCTGTTGCTGATTTTAATCTGTCGGTTCATTAGCTTATTTTGAGATCTGCGGCGGCTTAAGATGTTTCAGCGGTGAGCTCTCATTTGCTGCTGCTGTTCGTGTTTATCTAGATCCACCTCCCATTTCACACTTCAGCTAATATCCGTGCTAACCACAGAGGAGCTGAACTGAGCACTTGCACACTCACAGGCGTCCTCATTTATTTGCCAACTCCACCTGTTCATTTGTGCATACTATATGTTCAAGAGTATGTGTTTGTCTTCAACCCTCTAAAAGCCCTGCAGCACAACCAACGTGAGTTCGATATAACATTGTGCCCTTCTTGAGAAGCTTTGTGTGTAACTTGTGTAAGCTTCAGGTGGTTTGTAATTGAGTGTGTCACTGAGATTTTTAGTGAACCAGGTCCATTCATCCCCAACCACAGGCACCTTAATACTACTGACAGACTTCTTTGTGGTGGAGTGGGTCTCGGTGACACGCGTTTGTGACTGCTGTGTTTAAATGTGTCGTGCTAGCAGCTACTACCAGCGGCCCACAGGGTATACTTGAATGAATGCAATGTCTCATTGTGTTCAGAATAACTAAGCTGCCATACGGTTCTCTTTATTAAAAACTTGATGTCATTTGTCAACCAAAACAAGAAATCAGTGGTGACTAATCAGGACATTTTTGTTTACATTATGCAACAGATAAATCTTATTTATTTACTTGAATATGTATAAGAATATACATCAGTGCTCTACAGAGGAATTGCTTTCCCGATTATGTAAATGTATGGTAAAATGTAGCTCTTTTGCAAAACAATCCCTCATTTTAACAAGTAATTTCCTATATCATTGTTCTTTTTTCAAATAAATGAATGAATCTCCTTCTGGCGTTAGACACGTGATTTGAATATTGATTTATTGGTTTCATACATTTTCAAGCCTTATGTGCCACTTTAGTCATTATTTTGCAGAGAATGTGGTTTATTTTGTCTTCATCTTAAGATATCCGATCTGAAAATTTACTGAAAGAAGAGATACTGCAGTGGAATAATTATCTCAACTCATTGGCAGACTTTCACTCTTGTTTTAATTAAAATCTAGATTAAGGGCTGAATATGAAACTTTTATGACCTGTCAAGTTGAACATTATGCTTTCAGTGTTGTATCTCTCAAGCTATTATTGCGTTCGAGGGATTTTATTGCTTCCTTATAGCCAGAAACATAGTGGTGCCCCAAAGGCGAGAGAAACGTGTAGTTAAGATATCCTCACCTGGAAGTGTGAGTTTGTTGAGTTTATGAAAGTGATAAAGAAAGTTGATTAGAACAGGGATATTGTATATTCTTTCTATAGTCAACAAATCCAATGGAACGACCAAAACCAACAACGTGTTAGACTTTTTTTCAAAACTATATGACTGCCCTACAATATTTGTGGAAGAAATTGCAGACCATTTATCGGTAGACGCTACAGTTTACTGATGTTATCTAAACACCTCACATGCAGGCAATTGCTAAACGCTAGCTTGCCTGCTGCGTACAGAGATGCTGACAGTTGTTTCAAAAAAGTGAAATAAATTGTTCCAGTGTAAGATTTACCTAAGTTGAAACCCAAGTTGAGTGTATAAATGCTGCGTTGGCTGACTGACGAGATTTACTCCTGTGTAAACAAGTTATGCCTTTTAATAATTTTAATTTCATGATACTTGTTAGTGTCAAAGTAATTAGGTAGATTTGAAAAAGGTATCAAAGTTTGGTATCCACCCCGTAAATTGGTTGCACTCAGCCCATTTCTATCCGCTGGTAAATTTTCGTGAGTGTCATGAATAAATGTTTTTCCAAAAGGCAATTTAATTTCCTAACACAGCTGGACACTAGTTTTTATTAAATGCTACTCATACAGGAGTTAACAACAACATTTGTTGGAGACTACTGATAGCTGCACAGCAGGAGGAAGTGGAGAGTATTTACAATACTAGAAAGATGTTTGTGGGATTTATTAAAAACCGTGTGGCTTGTTGAGATGTTATTCATAGTTTTTGGGCAGCAAAAGAGCTCTATGGCACAGTGGAATACACTTTATCTGGCTGCAATGATAATACTTTTTAGGATGAGATCATTTTTGGTTTTAGTCTTTTCATGAGCTTTGTAAATCAATCATCTGTTATGAATAGCACACATCCTGAGAAGAATAAAAACAATGCTGGTATCCCTGTCTCTCCTACTCTATGTCAGTAAAATGTTTGCACCTGGAAGTGAAGGTCTTCTTCCTGATCTGGGAGGACAATTGCATGCTGTGAGACATCTGGGACGACTGCTCCTCCTGTTCTCGCTGCATCACCGTCCTGGTTTCCATGGTAACCCCACCAAACGGCACCTGTAGGAGGGAGGGGGAAGCTAGGAATGAGTATGCAGAGGTGTGTGTAGGAGGCAGTGGAATACAGAGTCAATGGGAGTCAGTCAGACACTAAAGGCACTGCAGCCTCAGCCAGGAGGATGACTGCATTAGCAGTCAGACACTTGTTTCTGGAGTAACTCAGAGGTGTGTGTTTCAAATTGAGTTCAGATGAGTTGCAAAATTAAGGGCCTCTTTACAGTGAACACCCTTCGCCTTTGCAGTGGGCACAACTACTTGTATCATGCTATGTTTCCAAAAGAGATCACAAAGTTACAGTTTCGGCAAAGAAAATGATTGTTCCTTATCGTCTGGGTGCAGAATTGTAAATCCATCAGCGAGAGCATCCCTGATGAATAATAATTGAGGCCAAAGTACTGAGTGTATCCAAACTCTTAACTGCACCATTTAAAAGGACACCACTCTTCTGATAAAGTCTGGAAGTGCCTTGGGACTCTGGCAACCAAAGTGCATGTGAGGACAGAGCACGGTGCTATTAATAACATTATGTTTCTTAATATCTCAAAACTCAATATCTATACTGCAGTTATAGCCTAGATCAAAGAAAAATTGTGCATGAAACGTTGTCGGCCTCAATTTCCATTTTACAAGAAACACCAAACAAACCTATCATAAGTCATTTAAATCCAAAATGTCATAATCAACTTCTTTAAATATGGAGGTTAAAATTTCTTAGGAAATAGTAAAGCTGAAACTAATTATTATTTTCCTTCAATTTTCCTTATCCTGCCGATTATGTTCTCAAGTAATTGATTGTTATTTATTAGTTAAGATATCAATTTGTAAAATAGAATGTTTATGTATATATAAAATAGTGATAAATATTGTCCCATTTTTTGTCTTGGTATATATTTTTCTTGACAGTCCAAAACTCAATTTTATTTCATTTGCTATCATAGAAGTAGGGACTTGGTTTTTGAATTTGAATATAATATAGAAATATAAAAAACAAATATTAGTTGCAATTATTGTCCTTTCCTATTCCCCGTTTTTACTGGCACCATGTTTGTAATGTGTTACTTCATTCAGAAGGTGGCGGTAATGCATCTAAAAGCTGTAATAGTCAAATAATAGTTGATTAGTTCCAAGCGATTATAGAAAAAGTATTTTTGCTTGAAATGCCCATTTCTACATAGAAGAAAACAAAACCCAGAAAGTAGTCACATTTCATGAGCTGCAATCAGTAATATTTTGACATTCGCATGCAGAAGTCTTTCCCAAAGAGAACAACTTCAAGTCATATACATTTCTGTGAAAGGGATTTTTTTTGGATTGTTTTCCATTGCCCATACCTGTGGGATTTTAGGTGTTGGTCTGTTGCAAAGGTGTGTTACAGTCCCATGTTCAATAAATCACCCGTTTGTGCGCCGCTGAGCTACTAATAATTCATCATTTGAGGTTTGCCATGCTGCTGCCCACACCCTGCCCATCATTAATCATGTGGCTGCTCTGGGGAAGCGAATGCAGAATGTGCCCAACAAACAGAATCAGGTCGCGTTTGAGTGATAGCTTCATTCACCCATTCCCAATAGCAACCACCTGTGTTTGCTCCATAAACAGGCGTAATGTGTTATTTCTTCTCATCTCCTTCAATTACATTGTGGAAAACAGTGCAGAGTTAAGAGTAAGAGTGCAGGCTAAGACGCTGGCGGGCCAGCTGATTCCCCTGCTGCTTTTCCCTTTTGTGGCTCAGAGTTGTGCAGTGGGAGAGGTTTGTTTGAGCACTGTTAATGGCAGGTCGACCTCTGGCACATTAAAATTGATCAATCTCCACGGGTAGGCCTGGATCCCGGGCCCCGAGAGGGAAAGGAGCAAAAGCACAATGGTGCTGTTTCTCCACACAGAGCAGTTTTTTAGTCTCTGGAGTGAAATGAGAGCTCAGCTTCCAGGTCTGATAATAAAACTCCTGCATCAATGGAGGCAAAAGGGGGTAAATGATTTACCCTTCTAGTCGCTGAAGGGAAAGCATTGAAAGCATTGTCTGAACACGACGGGAGATCGCTTTATGCCATCTCCAGAGAATAATTAAAAGCTAAATCCACTGAGGCCATCAAAAGATGAGACCATTAAGAGGTTAAACTAGCTGGAGAAACAAGCAAACACTATCAAGAGAAACAAGAGGAAAAAGAAGGCTGTCTGACAATTTACAAACTGACTAACAATTAACGGTGTTATGCATAATCACTGTAGGTGTAGTTTGCATCCAGGCTTAGTGTTATCATGTATTTTAATGCATCAGTAACTTGTCTTAACTGAGTAAACGCAAAAAAACAACAACCTGCATGCTGTCTGTATTAGATGTAAGCAAAGGCTTGAGTAAATGGAAATCCCACTCACGCTTTCTTTAAAAAACAAATCAGGTGATGTCCTCTGGGTGTCACAGATCTGTAGGACAGATATAGCTCACTTCCTTTTCTGTCAACCTGTCTGTCTCTCTCCTTGAAGATCTCGGTGCAATCTCGGTGTCTCACCTCTCTTTATTACGTCTCACCGTCTGTCTGTCTGTCTGGATCTACCTCTCTCTGTGTCTCCGTAAATGAGGTGATGAGGGTGACCCTGAACACAAAGTGTCCTTCAGTGCCAAGTATGTGGACAACACAATGCTCTCTCATTCTTAAGTTGGTAAATATAGACCAATGACACCTCCCCTGGACACACATACTGACACGCATGCACACACTCAACTTTATACCACACTTGGTCCTAAATGGACACACCACAGACACACACATACCGCCATCAACTAGATTGATTTCCTCTGTGGACAAGCAGCTAAGAGAGGACACAATGGCTCCCTGTACAATAAGACCTGAGCAGCTGAAAAGAACAGCTGGAAGGGGCTCAAGAGAACAACTTGCTGTGGAAGAACAGCAGATATAGAGATGATATATATTTATTTCAGCCTTCCCAGCAGTACTATCCCACCTGGGTGCAAATGTTAGAAATTTAAAGGCTAAGAAATGACAAGCTGGAAAACAGAGGTGGCAGAAGGGCTGAGGGGAGAGAGGGCAGGTACACAGAGGGAGGGAGAGGGCACGGTAATGGAAAACAAAGGGGAAGGAGCAAGTCAGCTGTTAAGTAGACTGTGATTTAAACCATCTGTTTACCCCTTATTAAAAATCTGACCTTTGATTCTGTTTTTAAAAGAAACGGGTTAATAACGGTGGAGGAAACACCTGCGACTGCTCACCTGATACCTCAACAACTACTTAAGATGAATCATAATGATCATGGTCTTCCCATACATTTTCATTTCGTGCTACCAGCAGTTTCAACATATTAAGTGATACATAAATAACTACCAGATTGGTTGGCATAAAACCTAATGAGCAAATAAGGTGATCTAGCCAAACTTGGTTTGCCTCGTATACCTAGTTTACTGGCCGTGTTGAACGTTAGCTATACAAAATTTGAGTCTGTAAAAACGTTAAGACATGTAGTTTACGGATAATATTTCATCCATGTGTTGTTTTATCTGGATCATGACAAGGTAATTTGTCACTTTTCTGTGATCTAACAGCAGAAATGGAGCAGACTTCCTGGGGGCGGCCATGTTGCCTCTGCGTTGTCTTTTGAACACACTGGACTCAAAAGTGGGGTGTTTACAAATTGTAACTTTTGTAATTCCCAGCTGGCTGATCACACAATAAGCACTGAGCTCAATGCACAACTGTCAATCTTGTTTTGATGCCTTTTGTATCTCCGAATATATATTTATACTTTTTTAAAACTGTGTGGCACTTTGCAGTTTATTTACAGTACGTCAGCTCAAACTGTCGTACATTGTTTCTCTATATTAGTAACATCAGTTATTGCAGTATATTGATTCTTGCTTAATTTGACTTGAACTGGTCTTTGCACCACCCTTTCTTTCCTTTTCTCCTTGTTCTTGCTTCCCGTCTCCTTCTTGACTTTAATTAGTTCCTGGAACTTGTCCACTGTTTTGTCTCATTGAACACGGTACTCCCTTTGGCAAAGTTGATTAGAACTGCGTCCGTTCATTCCCTTTGAAAAGTTGTATTTTAATTTCTCCGGAAACCCAAAATTTGAGCGAAGTCCACTTTTTGTCATAATTAATCTGTTTTCTGGTTGTGCAACTTTATGTGTGTTACCGTGGTGAAAGTTTGTTGTTATTCCATGTCTCTAATAAATAATTTAAGGAAGCCAACATTTTAGTATCATTAGCTGTGTTGTCCTGGTTGCATGAATATGTGTACATATGTGTCCAGTGTTGATTTGACTGACTCGGACTAAAAGCACACAGGGACTGCAAGGAAAGAAGGCATCATTCAAGGCCGCAGCATTGTATGGAAGGATGAGGGGTTATTTATAAGCTTTTAGTGGCCACACCTGCCTCTGGAATATCAGCACACAATACAAGCTCGGGTTGCCAGGCCTTCTCCCCGGCAGTGACTGTCAGACTAAGAATAACTGCTCGGACAAAGCAGCTGAGGGCCACCTTTATAAGTTCCTTTCTCTTTGGAAGACTCCTCAGCTTCTTGGTCCACCAGGAACATCTCATGTCAGTGCTGTCTTTTATGCCGTTACAGTGACGACAGTAGAAAGGCAGGATTGTGTTTTCTTGAAACCTCTGAGAGAACAGAATAATATGGCACTTTTATTTAAAAAAAAAGTTGCTGAAATACTGCCATGCTTAAAAACTCAACGACTCGCAGCTTCTGTAAGTTTAGTGCCTGATTTATTTTGACCATTTATGCAAATCAGTTGATTTGCACACTCCCAGGGCTCCGGAAACACAAAATATACGATGGATTAAGAACATTCACTGGGTGAAATGCATACAGCAAGCCAAGAAGGTATAAATATTTGCCGCACCTTCAGAATGACTTGTCGTGTTTTATTAATCATTCACATTTATTCACAATACATGCTTGCTCTGTGCTTTTACCTGCATAAATTATCAATAAAAGCCAGAGCCAGTGGGACTGTGTGGCAAACATTTATCCCTCGTTGGATGTTCTTGCATTTAATCTGCACCTCACAGATGCAGAGTACATCATAGCCTTGATGTTTGGGTAGAACAGACTGTGATATCCCAGCTGGGTTTGATGTCACATTCAGGTCACTTGTGCAGCAAAGAAATGGGGGATGATGAAGCAGTTTGGTGAGTTTAATATGTAACGTCGTGGAGCGCTAACATCCAAAATGTTTTTCTTGTGAATAAAAAACAACAACACAGTAGAGTGTTGAATGTAATTGATTGTATATTAATATACTAATGTAGATTTGCATCTACTGATGCAACTGCTGATGTCTCTGATTAATGAAGCATTTGCAGTCAGAATTGTGCAAGTTGTGACATAAAGTCTGAAACTTTACAGTAAAAAAAAAAAATCCCTTCATATCCTATTTCTTATAATGACTTGGAGGCCCGTGTTGGTGTTGGTGGTTTTTTTTCCTCAGTTTGCAGCTCATGTCAGTAAATCTGCTGTGACGTGAGCCAGAGGCAGGACATGAAAGGATACCAGACATTTTATCATTGTGGACATGGCATAACTTTATTTGATGTTGGGGTCTTCATGTTTTGACAAGCAATAATGTCATGTTATGCTTTGATTAATATTGATAACCTACTTGGTTTTTAATAATTCCTTTGAATTACTCTCAGCAGCCCTTTCTATTTTTGCGTCATCATCTTTACCTTTCGTGTCCTTGAGTAAATGACACAACAGCCATGCAGCTCTTCAGGCGTACTGCTTTGCCATTATACTTTGCAATGTACGAAAATAAATTTTTGCCTTAGTAAAAAAATTCATCTGTTTCTACACAGTATTTGGAGACTCAGGCTGAACGCTCCTCTCAGTGTGTGAAATCCATCTGTCAGTTTCAAGACTGAAATGATTACTGTTCCACTGGGAATTGTCTTGGTTCTAACTAAATATTACTAAACCTTTTTTTTTTATCTTCTCACCTACTGGTGATTGGGCCCAAAATAGACCTTAATGGACACCAAAGTCTCCGGGATGATTCATCATTTCCCAGCCAGTCTTGACAGCTGTTTCCATGCCTTTTTTCTAATCAAGGGCCCATTAAGAGATCATTAGAATGCAAGAGGGGAAAGGGAGGGGGTGAAGTGATTGCATCCAATTACATGTGGACTTCAATTCATCAAGTGATTTGGTCGGGGAGAGAGATAGGTACCATTTCAAACACAAGATGGCAGGAAAAAGGCTGCTAAATATTCTCTGTGTGGTGTTATGACAGAAACAGCTCAATAATGTTAACTAAAGATTTTATTAGACGGTAGCCTGGTTTCATTGTCTGTATAAGCACCAAACATCTCATCTTTGTGTGGAGATTGCAAAGGTCTATTGGTCTTGTGCTAACTGATTGGAGAAGCGGCTAACCAATTATCAAAAGATATTACGAGGTGAGATTAGCAATGTGGATGCTTTGTTCCAACATAGTCTTCAGCTGGAAAAAAATCTCCACACCACAGCTGCCATGCAAGCAGCTCTCCTGCCATCAGGAGCAATTTGGAGTTCACTTCGACACGTGGACAGAAGGAACCATAGATTGAACTACCAACCTTGCTGATTAGTGGCAAACCCACTCTGACATCTGAGCCAGAGCCGCCCCAATACGCATCCAACTGGTCACGTAACCAATGATGGAGGCATCAACGCCAGGATGTTGTTTTATTTATATACTGCCAAATCACAACATACATCATCTCAGGGCACTTTATATAGCGATGTGAAGATCTTACAGTATTGTAGACAGAAACCCAACAATTCCTACTTGGCAGCACATGGCAATAGTTTGAGGAAAAATGAACTAGTCTCAGAGAGGCCAACTGCACCTCCTGAAGGGGTTAGAAGAGAGCGTAGAGACAAAAGAACAGCATTGAGACACAACAAACAATAAACACTGGGTATGTTGTGGGGCCAGTTACTGCAGATCAGAAACATGCAGCTCCAAAGCCAGAGATACCTGCAGAAAGGTATAGAGAAAGGAAAGGAAAAAGAGGAAAAATCCCAAACTGCAGTAGAGAGAAAGCACAAAGTTAATGATGGCATATAGCAATGATGGCATATAAATGCATGTAGAGTAAGAAAGAAGAGGAAAGCAGTATCTTTGGAGTTTCCCCAGCAGACTAGACCAATAGCAGCAGAACTAAGGGATGGTTCAGGGTCACCAGAGCCAGCCCTAACTATAAACTTAATCAAAAAGGAAAGGTTTTAGCCTAATCTTAAAAGTAGTGAGATTTATTTCCACAGGAGAGGGGCCTGATAGCTAAAGGTTCTGTTTTTCATTCTACTTTGGGAAAATCTTGGAACCACAAGTAAGCCTGCAGTCTTCAGGAGAAGTGCTCTATTGGGATAATATGGTACTATGCAGTCTTTAAGATATGATGGAGCTGAGTCATTAAGGGCTTTGTATGTAAGGAGAAGAATTTTAAAGTCAATTCTTGATTTTACAGGAAGCCAATGAAGACAAGCTACTTATTTAATGTGAAGAGTTAGCTGGTCTTTGCTCCCACAACTTCAATAACATAATTTTGGATGAGTACATAACTTACTACTGATCGGTTAAGATACAAATCGGTAATAAAAAAACAAAATTGAAATATTCAGTGTAATTATCATGCTACTTATAATATGCAGTCACTCTAAAACCAAAAATGTAATTCAACTACACCACATTAAAACTGAGCCTCATTTTAGTTGAATTTAATTTTCCACATATACCTTCAGCTTACCTGAGTCAACTAATTGTTATGATTCATGCTAGTGACATTGCCTGCAACTCCCTCTACACGAATTAGCAACTCATACAAGCCATCCTTTGTTTGAAGGACAGATTGTATTTTGGCAGTTTCTCAATATTTAGACATTTTGTAATCTCATGAGCGTTAATATGAAGCGTTGTTGTTAAAGCCATGGCGCTGTATCACTCTCGGAGATCAGAGCACAGAGTTACGAGCGACGAGGCACACATACATTTCAATAGATCCAGTTAACTTCATACACCTTATCAGGAAAGCTATATTTATAAAAACAGATGGCTGCAGCGGCGATATGGGGGGATGTTGGGTGATAGATTTATGACTAAGGCAACTTATACTCGCTAAGTTCTCTCAACATCTTCAATCATTTCTTTTTGACTATATAATTTCCTCAAAGCAGTTTCTTTTCCTTCACTCCGTCTTTCCCCGCTGGAACTTTGCCTTAAATGTTGACAGAAAAGATAATAAGTTAGGCAATCATAACCATATATACTCCAAAGTAGCCCTCTGAAAGACTGCTTTGGAATTTAAACCTCAGGGGAACCTTTAAACATTAATGAGAATCCGCACCAATATACTTTACCAAGATAATTCAGGGGCATACAATGTGTTTCAAGGACATTGCCACATGAAGAAATGTTTTTCTGGATTTCCAGCCAGCCCTTTAACTTGTCTGGCAGTGATTGAAATCAGCATTTCCCTGTACAACGGTCAAACCTGGTTGCCTCCCATGTGCTCTTCGTACTAGAAATGACTTTAAGTGGCCGAGACTCTCAGTTCATCAATATATTCATTGATCCAGGGCAGGCACACACCCTCAGCAGTGATTGAAATTCTATTTGTGCAGAAGCATCTGAACTACTATCCCCCATTCAAACTTCTATCGTGGCTGTGGCACTCAAGAGGGTTTGCCCTGCAATCTGCCATTCCATCTTCTTGGGACTTGGAGAGTTGAAAGAGGAGAAAGACAGCTTTCCGGCCGACAGAAAGAATAGAACCTGTCAGAGCTGCTAGCCGACCAAAGAGTTTTTTTTTTTTTTACATCTGTCCAAAGAACAGCCAGATGGGAAGATAGAGGGAAAGAGCACGATGAAAAGCTGGCCTGTTCCATGCCAAACACAAGAGACAAATATTATTTTTTTTTTTAAATCGCTCACTCCATGAACAGTTTCCCTTTCAGTGTGGTGTTTTGACAGTGATTGGCTACAACTTGAAATCCTTTTTTGTTTCCTTTGCTCATTCCTCTTTGCTTTTTCACATCCTGCCTGATTCTCTTGAAGGTAGTTTTCCCACTATTTTTTTTTTCTGACTGGATCTTACACAGTTTCTTTGTCTCTCAACCTCCCACTTACTCCTACTCACAAGAGCCCTTTCACATATTCATTTCATTGTGTGTTGTTTGTTGTTTTCTTCCCTGAACTTTGCAAAGCTTAGCTTAGCTCCAGCTCTCCACTCATGTTAAATGATCCTTTACAATACCGACTTTTTCGTCTGCTCGTGTATCAGCGCTATTGTTGCTTCAAGCACAGAGCCAATTTATCTGTCGTGAGCTGCACATCAGATTGGATCTCAAGTAACAGAACACAAGCATCATATTCATTGAGATGCTTGGGTTTTGATGAATAAAGGGTCACAAATGCCCGATGGCTATGAAATGTGACATACAAAATATCTGGTTTAAACTTGTTTGAACATAGCAACCCTCAACAACATCCAGTAACACAGTGGCTATTTTAACATAATAACAAAATAATTTGCTGCAAAAAGATGCAGAGCAGTCAACTAAGCTAAAACCCCTCATTGTGTAGCTGTCTAAACCCTCTACTCTTGGCATTATCTTTGACACAGCAGCAGATTTTGTGGATTAAAACTGATACAAACAACTTCTCCCCTTTGTTTTTTATGTGGCTTTGGATAGAAGTCAATTCTGGCAACCTGGTCATAAATCTGAGCTTTCGACATGTTCATAAAGTAAGTTTTGTGTTGTGTCTCAGATGTACTGATTCGACTGTGCAGCCATTTTTCATGGTGTAGGTTTGTAGCATTTAGCCAATATCCTGCAAAGCGCACTGCAGTCTGTGGAGTGTGTGCCCATGATGTATAAAACTGCTCCTTTTGTCGTATTGAATAAGTTTTCTGTTTTGTCATTGATACACCTGCAACTATGAAAAAAGGAAAACACACAATATAAACGTGTAAATTCTATTGAAATGAATGATAGGCAGATTTTGAGATTATTTGATAATCTATGGTATTTTTAATGAATTATTTCTAAATTAAGGCCCTTTAAAATGAAGCATGCTGTCTCTGTCACTTCTTTCCTTGTTACCAGATAATAGGCCAGGCTTTTAGTGTAAAATATCTTATTAAGGTGTCTGGTAGCAGTTGAATAACCAATTTTACAATGGCTATTAAACCTGAGATCCACAGAAGTCTTATACAATCCCCTGAAATAAATCCCATGGATGCAGATAGCTACACCTTTTTTTCCCCTCTTCCTTTGGGACAGTTGATGAGAGGATCACTTCCTCTTCGAGCTGCTCCAGAAAGAAAAGAAAAGAAGATAAAGGACCTCCTTTTTGAATTATGGGTGCAACCCTGCCAGAATACAAATCCTGTGGACCATAATTTGAAGTGGCAATTCACAACACAGCGACAGTTTTTGGTGTTTTTTCCTCACCATCCATCTATTATAAAGACATTATTACTGTCAGTGTGTAGTCTGTTGTGAAATGACTATCTACTACTTTGGTGCCAATTGTACATTGCATCATTAAATATTGAAACTGCTAATTGGTTCAGTTCACCAGATTTGCACAGTATGTCCAGAACTACAATACTTTGTCTACATTCCTTAACTGAAAACAAATACTACTTGGCAACAGGTTGCTGAGTTGAACTTTGTATTCATTGCTCAATCCAACTCACCTATTTTTGACCTGATAACATGAAAATGTACAGCATGTAGCAATCAAGTTTATTACTCTGGCATATTTAAATTACCCGAGGTCACGTTGAGTGAGAAGTTAGTGGGTTAGACAGTATCAGTTAAGCATAGACATTTCACAAAAGTCAAGAATTCAAAAATACTTTTACAACCCTCCCCAACCAAACCAATGAATATTTACATAACACAAAACGGTACAGACGGTTCTGCTCCACTTGCAGAGAAAGGTTATGAGAGAGATTCTCCAACATAATTTACTTGGTAATTAAATAATATAATCAAAACTGACACAATTGAAGCTCTTACTTTATTTCAGATTGCAACTAAAGTCTTTCCAACATAAACATTTTGTAGAAATCCACAAACTGCACAAACAGAATAAAGAAAAGCTGCTACCTTGTTTATTATATTCAATGGGCACACATATATATATATATATATATATATATATATATATATATGTTGTTTGTGAAACAAAATTTCCCTTAGTGACTGACTGTTTAAACACACCTGACATTATTGCTTTACAGCTGCATATAAAAGACTGTGCTCAAGCTATTACAAGCCCAGCTGTTATCAGCAAGGCTTAGGTTGCACCATGACCCCAGCTTCTAATATATTTACCAAACTGCATTGTACTGAACTAAAAGAACAGCAAACAATGAGGACAAAATTTGTTTATGAACTTTGTGAGTTAGAAAAAATAAACATTGTTTTTTTTTTATATACAGATGCAATCATACCATGAATTGAATGCGTCACTGATAATACTGAAATATATTGATGTTTAGTAGACATCCAGTCATCTTACTTCCCATTTCAAACAGCTGGTGACAATTGGTGTTGGACTTCATCTACTTCCTTGTTCAGCCACAATGCAATCAGATTTGTTTTCGTATCTAATCTTTGAGGCTGACTGTCCACATTGTAATTTAAATGTGACCAGGCTGGATTTATGTATTTAGGGAGTGTAATAAGAAGTTGCAACAATGTGTTGTCATAGCGATGGCACACAAATGCAGATGCTGACAATGTGTGACTGAGAATTATGGCTCTATATGGTGCGTGGCTTTGTCTGTTTCAGTTCTGCTCAAACAGAAAACACTGGAAAATGTGTACAGATATGTATAAAAAGTGCTATTGTTGATGGGACTTTGACTTAATACAGGAGCTGTTATATTCCCTTTGCTGGCTATGACACATTTGGACTCAGGGTAAACAGTCATCTAGACACTTGACACAAACAAGAGATTATACTAGATATAAAAGAAGTGAACTTTGAATTCAAGTTTCAACAACTTTTCATCCTTAAACAGACAAAACTTGTTTGTAAAATTGTGGTTATTTTGTTAAACGATGACATGACAAGTTAAACAAGGACTTTACAAAGTATATATGCATCAGATCTTGAAGTGTAAACCCACCACTTCAGTCTATCCATCCTTACTTTTTTAACATTTTGCAATTGTGGATTATTAAATAAGAACAGATACACAGCAAGGTATAACGTATAACATGTTGAAATGTACATAAATGCCCAAAGGTGGTTGTTAGATTTGACTTGTGAAAAATTTTGACTTTGTTTCCACTCAAAATTATAGTTTGAGTCAGTCTTTGCATCATCTGTGACATTGCAGATAGCAAATCCATTCATCAGCCTGAGGTCTGCTTTGTCACCAACTCCTCCATCAGTCCGTCCGTCAACTTCCTTCTTCCATCTTTTTTGTTGTTGTTGTTGTAAAAATCATCTCTACTGTTATTCAAGGACCAAAATAGGGAAAAGATCATTTTTGGTCTAAAAGGCTGTAAAATGGAGAATTACTCTTGAATTTGTACCATCCAACTTCCCAGAAGAATCTGTCTTGATCTCTCCACTCCTCTGCTTTCATCCTGCTCACCTTCCTCCACCATTTTGCCACCAGTCTGGGTATGAGGATAGTTCTTCCTTATGTATTCGCGACTCTCGATGACTTCAGGTCCATGAAGGATTTTAGCCATCCAGTTTTGTTTGTAACCTGATTGAAATATTGCATCACTTGAGGGTGTGCTCGGACATCCCAGGTGAAAATCAGGAAGGACTGATTGAGATGGGGAGTAATGAGTGTTGCAGTACGGGTGGGTCGGTGTGTTTGCAGAGCTATCATCACACCCACAGTCTGACCACTCGGAGCTGTCAAAGTTCAGTAAAGATGCCTCGGAATCCATGAGGTCTGATAAAAGAGGTTTTCTCTCGGGGTTCATTGGTGGCACTGTGCCACCAGTGCTGCTCTGTAACAGGAAACTTAGCGAAGGCAACATGAGTTGTCCGTTGCTATCCCGCACTGTTTGCAGCAGCAGCTGTGTGGCTGCATTGCTCTCACAAGCGTCACAATCAGGTGATGGTGGTGCTGCAAATGAGGCCAGCCTTGGACTCGTTTCACCGTTATCCCAGTTCTCTCCACTGGAAGACGACGGCGGCTGACTGGTCTCTCTGGGATCAGTGGGACACTGCAGAGAATCTTCGTTTTCTTCAACTGGGACGTGAATTGCAACTGCACCGTAGTTTTCAGAGGACTGTGCGCTTGTGTCCTCAGGACCTGAGGTTGTACTGAGTAGTGTATCTGTGCCCACAGAGGAGCCAGAGCTGCGTTCCCAGACGTTCCAGGGTGTATCCTGGGGGGAATAACCTCCGAGCCCAACGGAGGGCACGTTCGGGTTCACCTGGATTTTGGCATAAACTGTCTGGTCACTTTGAGTGCCAACCACTGCTTTGGAAATGATGAGATTTCTATCTGGAAACTGCAGTACTTTACAACTCCCGGTAGTTGTTACCTGTTTTGAAAATAATGAAGACAGACCCATCAATGTCTTTCCACACCACATTACCACAGAGCAAAGCCAACAGACATACAAGATAAATTGCAGAAACTGCTAAGACTCACTGGACTTTTTTTTTTCTTTCACTTAGTATTTGCAATTACTTTTATGATGACAAACTGAACAAGTGCATAGTAATGATGTGCTAGAGGGCTGGGAATCCAGTAAGGTAACATTTCCTTCTTGCAAGACTGACACACCAAAGGACAATGGAGGAAGAATAGTCTTACCAATGCCTGTGGCATGCTGTTTAGTCTTCCACCCTTCACATAGTTGCACATACATACAACTGACATGATGACTAAGACTGCCAGAACAGCAACACCCACGAGAAGCCATCGCCAAAGCATCCAAGGATCGTCTACAGGAGAAGAGAGATTGTGTCATAGACATGTCCGTGAAAAAAAACCAACTAAAAAACAAGTGTTAAATCAGATAGCCTGAGGCGCATTAAAGCTGTGAGCGATAACACACAGATGCTCAGGCATGTTCTCAGGGAGAAGCACTGTAGCTCACGTGACATTGACAACAATTAGTCATGAATGGAGAAATGGGAGTACTTCCCAGAAGTGCTTGTAAGTTGGCTAACAGGAAATATCTCAGCAGGAATGTACACATAGAAATGTAATTCCCCCTTTAGCAATGGCCTTGAGTGCACTGTTGGAATTGGAAATGCTTGTTTACCTGTGTAATAGAGAACTTATGTAAAGAATATACAACCAGGCTAGCTAAGGTCAGAAGAATGTCATCTTTGCAAGTCGACTTTTCAATCTAATCTCCTGTCTCATTAGTTTGACAGTTATAGGAGAGGAAGAGGGAGAAGCCCAAATATTTATGAGACATTTTTTTTCTTGTATGGCTCTGTATATCATTTACTATCATTTCAGAGGCATACATTTGTAGCATGAACAATATGGTTATGATGGCCAACACCATTATTTTGTAGACTACCTCATTGCAAAGCATGTGCTTAGTGTTAGCGAGTCAACTTGTCTTGTTTTACTGTGACGGAAACGCTTGGTGCAGATGCAGGCGTCTAAGAAAGGACTTTTAACAAACTGTCTTGATTTATTACCAAACACTGCATTGTTTCCAAGTGGCGGCAATCACTTGAGGAGATGAGCACAAATTGATTAAAATAAAATGTGGAAAATGCTAGATTTTTCAAGTATCTTAATTCTTGCATTTTCTCCACAGCAGGTGGGTCCTTGAAAGCTTCCCGGGAAGTTGTTGAGTGTTACACTGTTGCAGCAAATCAAATTTAAGTTTTATAAATATTATTCGGCTATATCTGAGTGGAGGTCTTAGAAATGTATATGATTATTAACTGTATCCATTCATAATTGGCACTGAATTTTTGCACTACACAGAAAGAGGCTGTTGTAGTAAGAATATATGAAAACACACACCCACACACAATCGTACGAACAAATTAATCATTCATGCACGGAATTTGTATGTTGTGGTCATTTTGCCATTATTACCTTGCAGGGTGGCACAGAAGAAGGCCATCTCACTCCCTGAGCGACCCCATTCAGAAGATAGCTTGTACACCACGTAGCCGCAGTACTCTGTTTGGTCGTTCTTCAAGTTGATGACGAACTGACCAGCTCTGTTTTCCTTGACCTGGGGACACAGTATGTCGTACGGATTATAACTAATTGATTTACTCCCATGCTGGTTGCAGACGTCAGATAAACAAGGCGCATACGTATAACAGGAAATAAACACATTAACATCACAACATAAAAACAAATCCTTTGATTTTTTTTTTTGTTCTGCATGAGGTTCAGACGCATTATTTAGCTTGTCTTAAAAAAACGAATCAGTATGTCTTTGTCAGCTTTTCACTGCATTGAAAATATTGGCCGGTCCTTAGTGCTATGTAAACCCAAAATTGACATGAGGAAGCATTATTTACCATGGTGAATTTCTTTTTTTTCTGTTAGTACTACTATTAAAAGACCTATAAACTCACATGGGAGCGATACACCTTGGTCAGTTCCTGTGAATTTCTTTTATCTTAGCTTTCACTTATTATATCATACATGACGTATTGCGTAATGTAACATATAAAAGTGTGTGCACAGTAAATTATATTCAAATGTAGACCCACCTGTGTAGCCCACTCTGGATGGGTGATATTTAAGGTATAAAGAGGTATAGTTTTGGAGTCTTTGCTCCTGGTAATGATGTCTTCAATGGGGACTCCATTTGGCCCCAAAGGCAGGGTGACATTAACAGAGAGGGACGACATTGTTGTCTTTATTGACAAGATGGGTGCGCCTAGATCAGCTTTGTAGACAAACACAGATGAATGAGTAGATGTTGCAACAGAATACACTGCGGCTTTGAGGAAGTAATGCATGAGTGAGTGTGGAGATTCTTACTGTCTCTTAAAGGTCTAAATATGTTGCTGAATCCGAGTATGCGACCATTAACGAACACCTGAGCCCGGTAGTGATCATAGTGAAGTGATGGGGTTTCTGCAGTCAAGTTACAGTTTGGCACAGTAATGTTTTGACACTCCTTCTTTATCTGAAATGGCTGATCCTTGGCATCGCTGTAAGGAGTAGAGTACAATGAATCAGACTGTGGTAGTGGAAACATATGGCGATGTACGAATGCAGGTTAATTGAAACAATATGTAAATCAAGATGCGCTAGTGGGTATTTAACTAAATGTATCTACCATTTGACAGTGTTTTGATTATTCATTCACGTGGATCACTTGATTGAAAATGTTAATCATTAACAAAAGACTTTTATGTTGTGACATTTTAAAATATCAGCATTCAGACACTGATGCTGTTCTGTGCTGTAAAATAGCTACAGTGAACTAACCACACAAAAATCATCCTGACTGTACAAAATCAACTGTCATCATTTCACCACACATAACTGCCTTTTTGAGGCAGAAAAACTATAGCATTTTGTTTTAATGAGGAACCGATATCGACCAGGGATAGTTGAACGAGTCTGATTTGCCGCTGGAAGTCACTCCGGCAATTGCAGGTGACAGTGGCTGGAAGAAAAGTCAATAGGACTGGGGTAGCACTTGACATTTGTCTGGGAGACTGCGTCATGAGTAAATTGGACCAGATGGCATTTCCACTTTACTGAGGCCTTTTGTAGAGACTAAAGAAAAAATAATCCTTCTATGACAGTTGCATCTCCATTCAGTGAGGAGAGCTGAGCGTAGTCCATACTAATCACTGGGAACAGGCCCTATAGATCTTATTTAGTTTTGTTTCTAAGCCACTGACCAATCCAAGCATTACAATGGTGAACATACATTTCCTGAGCTACTATCTTTTTCTAATCACATACATAGTGGAAGAGACAAAGGGAAAAACAGACGGCAAGAGAAAGTCAGAAAAGGACCTGTTTACTTAGAGAAATGCAATTTTTAGATCCTTAAGGTTAAGGATGGCAGTTTTCTATATTTTTTGTGTCAATAAATTTCATGAAAAGACCAAAACCATGAATGTCCATCTCCCAAGATTGATTTCCCCAGATTGTCTGCCGTTCCGAACCACATCCCTACATCTTTAATAACAGGCTCATAAATGTATGCCTTTCAAAAAGACAAAGTAATGCCTGCCATCACCTGAGCACTTGGATTTTTATCAAACTTAATTCAAACATTAATTGAGTATTGAGTATTTTCCACCACGGATTTGCATTTCTTTGCATTGCAGGAACATGTGCTCCTGTGCAAGTGTAGTTCATTCAGTTGATTTTAACAGACTTTGGTCAACAATGGAGGTCTACGGCTCTAAAGATTGTTACCAGGAGAAATTCCATGTTGCCGTTGGTCTTTTTATGGGATTTATTGATGGAAAAAAAAAATGGTACGATTAACAACTCAGAGTATTTTTAAGGATGACATGCCACGCTATTGACAAAGTTTTTTGAAATTCTGTGGATTTTCAGTTATATTTGGCATGTCATATTGTACAGGATGTGATCTTACTTTGTCACCAAGTCTTGTATAGATGACTGTAAAATCCAAAATGTGGATTTTACAATGCTTTGGCAGACAGATACTCTAAACTAACCAAATGTTTACCTAGCAAACACAATTTTTCCTCCTTTGACCCAACTCTCTATTATAGATCTGTACATGGACACACAAAGGGGCAAGAGGGCAATGGAAGAATAGGCGTTATAATAGTCACTGATCTGTCTTACCTCCAGTACTGGACACTATACAGCACCTTTTGCCCAGGAAAATCAGGCTTCACAGGATCCCAGTGGAGTACGTTGTCAAAGTTCTTGGAGACAAAACGCACTCCGCCATTGCCAGTCGAAAGACAAGCTGTAGGAAGACAAGAAGAGACGTGAATCTTTTTGTGGCAGATGATAAAATATGTTTTTTGATCTTATGCAGTCTGGTTCATTTGATATTATTTGTCAAATTCATAAATCCAAAATTGTTTTAAATATTTTAAAGTTGTTGATACACTTGATCCAGGACCACAGGGAGATTATTTAACATGGACTTTGTTTCTGCTGGCAGCTGAAACTCAAAACTACACTTTGTTCCTTAACTTTGTCCCGACACATCTCTGATACAATGAAATAATTGGCATCTCTCGGGCTCGGACACAAGAAAGGGAACACGATCCTTTAGTGTGAGCAGTATAGTTTCTTGCATGTTATAGCTCGAAAGATCATACACAGTCTAGTGGTTTAAAAACCCAGAGCATATTGCAGCTTTAATCTTAAAGCCCGCATAGTTTACTGAAGATGTGGAAGACACAAGGTAGAAACTTACACACATAGTAGTTCATTCAAAATTAGCATTTTTATAAGTTGTACAATGAAGCACTCAATATTAAATGATCCAGCCTGTGAAATGAAACTGTACTGCACTGACCAAAGTCCTCAGTGTAATGGCACTGTCCTTCATTTCAAATGAGAGGCATTGACTCTTTATAAACTATATTTACTTTACTTTATAAAATATCATACTTTACTTTACTTTGTAAAGTAAAGTAAAGTATGATATTATTTAATTCTCCTATTTGCACTACTTTGAAGAAAATGTTTGACTGCCTTTAAATAACATCTTTAAATCAAATCAGATTTGCTACTCTGCACTTACCATAGCAGAACAGGAGAAGGATAATAACGTTCATAGACCACATCTTCATCGGGTACGTGGGTCTCAAAAAATATCGATCAGGTTGTATTTCCAGCTGCTAAGTTGAGAATTCTTAAGTAACACATGATACACAAAACAAAAAAATGAAATAAACTCTCCAATCTCAGGAATCCGTCCAAACAAATCCAGCATTAATGTGAACAGAGATGTGAAATATTAAAGTTGCACGAGTTTTCAATGCATTTGCATGACTCCACTCCTCAACCATCTCTCATGTGCTTTGGTAAAGGAGTGGCTGCGCTCAGGTGTGCAGGTGTACTTTGGCACATTTTCACTTTGTTCCTGTTTCTGTGCTTATTACATGCTACGCCCACTTGTGTTATCTCTCCAGAAAATCAACTTCCCTTTTCTTCCCTCCTTCTCCCTTATCCACCTTGAGTCAGTCTCTGTCTCTCTCTAGTTGTCTTTCAGGTTATTTCAGGTTTACAGTTGCAGTTTACTGGAAATGATCGCTCGAAACTGGAAGAGACTGAAAGTGAAAGAGCAGCCTTACTAGCTGTCTTAATATGTGTGGCCAGTAAGTTATGTCTCCATTGTTGTGATTACAGTAATAATGAGAAAAGATTGAGAGCAGTGTGGGAGATGTGCCTTGTGTTGTGCTGATGTAACTCTGCAAACATCATACCTGTTTTGGAGTTTACAAATGGAAAATTAAGGGCTTGTCTAATGGTTATCAGCTGTTGCATCATTAAGCATCTGGCAGTAGGGTTGACAGTTATACAGTAACCTAATACACATAATCTAAGCAAAAGTACAGATAATAAGAACGTATTTTTGTGATCAAGTTGTGGTTTTGAGTTTTGTTTGCTGAGGCCTTTTTTTTTTTGTAAATATCCTAAAATGAAATGTAGGACGGTAGCTGACTAGAGATTTACTGGAGAAAATCCAGTTAACTTGCAATAATCATAAATTCCATTAGTACAAAAGTAACCACACAGTTCAGCAAAGCATTAGTAGAGTTTTCCCCTAAATTTGTGTAAGAGTTAGGCACGTTGTTATGTGGTGGGGTGTTTTTCCAGGACCCAAATGCAAGCTCACAGACTCAAGGTTTTCAAATTCCAAAAATACAGTCTTTATTGTCCAAAAAACAAACAAAAAGCTACAAACCAAAAAGGTGGCACCGAGCGTGTCCACTTTACGTCCAGTCGGGAGGGCAACTCAACCGACAGCTCCAGGGGGACACGGGTAACAGGGCAGCCAGCAGACCAGCGGAAGGGACGGCGTCAACAATCCTCCAAGCCGGGAGGGCAACTCCACCGACTGGTGATTTTGACGGGGGATATCCGCAGGAGACACAGAGGCCGGAGGAACGGGAACAGGACTGACGGAGAGCTGACGGGGAGCAGATGGAAGACGGACGGGGAGCAGACGGAAGACGGACGGGTGGCTAACAAAAATGCACCGACAACCAGAGTTGTGCAGGGGCAGGTTACATATAGTCTGGGGAGGTGATCAGGGAGATGCAGCACACCTGCAGGTGGTGATCAGGGGTGAGTGGCTGCATCTGCTGGGACTGGTGAGGGGCGTGGCCATGGGAGGTGAGTGGCGTGGCCACAGACAAAGACAGAGGACACAGGAGGAGAGGTGATCGGGGGCAAAACGGAGGACAAAACTGAACTCCTGACACACGTGTATCTAGTGGGGGATTTAGTGGTCCTCCTTAAAAATGAATGTGAAAACATGAAATTCCACTTCCATTATTTGATCATATCTTTATCATTTTTCAAAATTTTTTGAAAAGCTAGAGCAAATAATAAACAACACCCTAAAAAGTTTAAGAAAAAAAGCGTGCTCTCCGCTGGGGAACAACTACAACATAAGATCTGGGGAAAGTTACTTCATTAGTTTTCGATGGTCTTCACAATGATTTTGCCCTCATTCATTTTAGGTGCTGCCCAAAACAGTTTGGGTGCTGCACCTACGCCTTAGAATAGAAGGAAATATTCTGATTAAGCGCCTTATACTCGACTGTTAACACAAAATTTGTGGGTAAATGGCAGTACATAAAAAACATCAGCTGTCAAAGTAAGAACAGAACATGAAAAGAGCATGAAAAGAGGATGGGTGAGTAATCAAATATCAAGTTAAAACTGGCTAAAAATGAAAGAAAAAAAAACAGAGCAGTGACTCCAAAAAGTTGATGGTTGTACAGATAAAACGTCTCTCCATGCAAACAAAGGTTTATGTCAACAGGAGGAATTTCCATGGTGTCTTATAGACAAACAGGAGAGCAAGCATCTGCCCTATACATTTTTTACCATGCAGACATTTTGACTCGACACATTTTTTTGGTCCTTTTCTAGGTGTACAGTTACAGTTAAAAGATTACTCACTAATTGTAATCTTGTTGTTTTGATAAATTGCCCTTTTGGCCACAAAAGTAAGCAAAGATTAAATTAAGGAGGGTTGGAGTCTGAATCCTTGGTGTTCAAAATGACTAATAGTCTGGTTAATACATTATGTTTTTCCTTTTTTCTACTTCATTGAAAAAGCAGTAAACAAATGGTTACTATTCAGCCTGTAACCGTCCCTTTTCCCCTGCTTTACAACAGTTATATTTTGTGGTGGATGCTAAGTCAGAGCAGTAGCGTGCTCATAAATCATGCATGCTCCTGCAATCTGTTCATTTTTAAAATCAGGACTTTGACAAATGAGTATGATTGTTTGGTTTTCTCCTCCTCTTTCACACTCAGCTACAGCACTGCTACTTGCTTACGTGTTTATGTACGTGACTGAAATATTTTTTTTCATTTCTGCCAGTAATTAATGCCCGGTAACATATGACAGTGTTACATGTTCTTCTGCACAAGTCTCTGAGTCTTCAGTATCTCCCCAAAATAAAGAGTAAACACTGTTTCTGTATTAAAGACACCTTACAAATTCAATTAAAATAGGTTGTGTGGTGAGCATAAAAGTTACCACAAATATATTTATACCTTGTATGTTTTCTTACTTTTCCTTTTAATTTCTTGAACTGTGTCTGTGACATTTTTTTTTGCAGCTATGTGCTATTAAAATGAGAACTTCACTTCAGTGATCGAAGGCTAAGCTTTAAAGAAAAGTGGCAAAAGCACTTTAATGTGACTCATTATTAAAGTGCTCTAATTCTAGTGCAGCTGAAATGCAGAGGGCCCATAATTTCCCCTCGACAGCGAGGTCATTTAAACAGATTCAAACCATTAGGAGCAAAAAAGAAATGATCAATCTGATCTCTGACAAACTGACAGACCTGAGAATGACAAAGCTCTGGTTAAATATGTCTCAAAGGTAGCTTTTATTCATTCTGTGCAAGGATAACATTATGAAGCAGAGCACTTGTTCCAGCAAACCAAAGACAATCTAATCTCACCGAAATCCATAATCTTTCTAATAATACATGTACTGATCTTTGTGTTACACACTCAGTCATCGTCAGGTGGGTTATGGTCAGTGACACCTTATCATAGACAACAACATCCTGGCAGTGATTTTCTTTGATGGTTAATTTTAATTAGATTGTTGTTTGACTACTCTCCTGTAACTGGTGTCATTACAACAATGCCACCTGGCTTAATAATAAAGCCGCTGTCTCGTCACTACACAACAAAAACAGACAATGCAAGAGTCTAATTTATCGTCTTTTCAAAGTTAATGAAGACGTTTGTGTTTGCTGCATCTCAACAATATGCTAAAGAGTGAGAAAAGAGACGCGCTCTGCCCGATTCTAAAAACATCTTCAAAGTTGTAAAACAAAAGTACGTACTGTCATTTGTTCTTTTGTGCTTGTCCAGGATCCATTAATGGGACCAAAACAATGAAATTGTTATTTATGAGATACTAATAAGATAAAGACATTGACTGGCTATGTTTTGTTAATGATGACAAGCCTTTTAACCAAGTATCTTCTGATCATGACTTCTCAGTCCTCAAAGTTTTGCAATTCCATTTCAAGCTGAGAGAAACTTAGTTTGCGAGCAACAACACAACAATCAATTAAATGTATCCTTTGGTGCTCTGTTTGGCTCAGTTTCCAGCCTAGAAACTCCCCATGCTTCAAGATATTTTATTGTGCAAGAACCTTTCCTTTTCCCCCCTGTCGCCAAATTAATTCACAGTGGAGGCATCCCTGAGGGGAGGAAGGGCTTTGATGTAGTTGGACACAAACTGAGAAGATGCGATGCACTTCTGTAAGCTCTCACGCTTCAAGAACAACATCAGTGAATCATCCTTTGCGCTGTCACAGCAAATCAAATGCGTCTTGCATCTCTTACCTTGCCAGCCTGTTTGAGTCACAGAGACTGAGCAACACCTTTGATCCGATTCAGTAAACATAGTTTGGATCGGACAGATTCTGGCTCTGGATCTGGTCTCGGGGTGAGAAGAAGCCATGTAATCGATTTCTATCTAAAATCTGGTGCAATTGGAAAACTATACTGGATCCACACCAACCCATCTCTACAATTCATGTTTAATTTCGGAACTCAATCAGCAATGTCCTTCATTATGATGTACCAAACCCAATAGATACCGAGCAAATTTACTGCCGGCTTTGAAGGAGCAGTGTGTAGGATTTAATGATATCTAGTGGTGAGGTTTGGAACCAAATTTACAGAAGTTGTAAAGTCACAAAAAACATGAAAGTTCCTCACTAGAGTCAGTGTTTGGTTTTTCCAATATGGGTTACTGTAGAAACATGGCGAAGCAACATGGCAGGCTCCATTGAAGTGGACCTGCTCCCTCTGTACATTTTAAACGTTTTTTCTAACGTAACAAAAATACAACGACTATACCAATATATCACCCTTAATCGTACACACTGGCCCTTTAATTATGCCAGACACTGGCTTATAAGGAGGCACCTGCTTTTGTGTCTTAACTGTATTAAATGATAGTGGGCCCTACAACTGAAGTCATATTTCTAGAAAGTTTTACTGATACCATTATATTACCGTTTACTGTGATATTTTTTGCCACACTAAAACATTAAAACAGTCATCCATTCTCATCTATTCATTTAAAAAAATTTTTTAACCATAAAGTCTCTTTTTACGAGAGACCAAGCCGAATTTGCAACGTGAGTTAGGTTTTGCATAAGAATGCAGCACAATAACACAGAGCCTGAGGGACATGAGAGAGAAGAAGTATAAAGTTGGGGATTATGAATTTGCTTCTGCCTTCTAACATCATGGTGAAAGTCCCGGTGATATTTGAATAAGATGTCTGACCCCTCGCTGCTACCTTCACGATAATCATTTCCCTCAACTGTCGCCAGACCAAAAGTAAAATAAATCAAAGATCATTGAAACCATTTACACTTGACAGATGAGCTGCACTTCTGAGCGACAAAGAAAAGATGCATCGCGTGGTTTGTTTAAGAGAAGTCATCGCAGAGAGGCGGGTCACAAACAAACAAGTCAACAGACAAAAGGGCAAACAGACGAGCTGTGTTAGTTTACAGACAGACAGGCAGAATGAGAACAAGTTAAAAATAAAGATCTAAAGATAGAAAACAGACGAGCTGGCAGGTAAACAGATCATTCCTCAGGAGGCGCCACAGGGAATTTAAATCAAGGTGAAAATCTTTGACAACATAGATGTTGATATACTTCCATTAAAAACACACGAGACTGCACAAGCAGCCTTATTCTAAACAACCCGACTAAAACTGCCTTCTGTATTGATGGCCTTTTAAATACATAAAGCTCCCTCAGCATTTGTGGCTCATTGGGAACATATGACAGACGCCAAACAATTTAATTAAACAGAGGTGAGTAGGTTATTATAATGACGCATTAATGTATATGATCTGAACAAGCATAGCTGAAAATAGATTGAGTCTTCCAAGCAACACGCTCACTAATGGCCACATAATGGTGTTGTGAGAGGTGCCCTTTTCATAAATTAATGAGGGAGGATTTTTTTAATTTATTTTTTTATGTAAAACTCATCTGCAATGTGTCTTGGGGCTAAGAACCTTTGGTTTGATCAGGAACGTGATTTGTGTGGCGCACGCCTGGCCTTATGCCATGGCATTATCCAAACCCATCAATTAACACCAGATCATTATAATTTTAGCAGGAGGTGGAGGTGTTTGTGAGGGCGGCGAGTCAAAAGGGGAAAGTAACTGACTGAGCCACGTTATTATTCGGCTGGGAGAAGAATGCAGCAACGAAATGTAAAGGCTGGGGCTGCTTTGCATTGTAAGTGTACATTGCATTACTGCCTTTCACAGATCTTTGTTCCACCGCGCCATTATTGATGTGTACCTGAATTCTTGATGTGTATAATTCCATCTTTTGAATAATGCACTACAACCACACATCTCTAATCTCCAGTAGTCATGAATGCGAAATAAGACAACAGCACAACACTTTCTCTGCAGTTAAAGGAAAATGTTATACTGTGGTCTTTAACATTTTGTTTCAGATTGTTGGCAACACAAACTTACAAAAAAACGAATTCAGGTCAATAGTTTAATCGAAAATACTGTTTTTAAAAGGCATTTTTAAGTGACCCTTTGTGACGGTCCTGGGACACAAGTTGAAAGCTGGTGGTTTAATTCACTCATAGTTAAAACAGCAAGTATATTTTACTTAGTCACATTTCAATAACAATTTCACGGCAGAAGTGTGATGTTGTACTCCAAAGTCTTGATACTGTATGCGGTAAAATTTCTTGGGGTGGTGTCAGGAAGGTGCCTTTTTGTGTCACTCATTAAACAGAGAGATGAACAATGCTGAGAATTTGGTCGGTGGTACGTCCCTTCAGAAATATTACTAAACCAGTCATAGCAGAGGTCGGAGCAGTGACATGCTGGAAAGGTCTACGACATTTGAGCATGCTGCTCAAATACAATGCTAACTTGACATAACCTGAACTGTCGTGGCTAATGTGGCTACACTTTTGTGGTAATAAAAATAGAGCGATAAAGAGGGCAACTCATGGGAAGTGGAGAAGCGCTCTGCAGTGCAGGTTGTGTGACTACACTAAGGCTTCTGGCCTCTGGAATAGTTAATTCCTGGGAGGAAAAGATGATAGAATATCTGTCTTCATGACAAACTGTCGTTTTAGGTGAAACATTACTAAAAGTGGTGGTGGACAAATGTGTGGTTTGTCCACTATGAAAATAGTCACCGTGTCTGAAAAGTGAAGCCAATGCAGAAGGGCTTTAAAGTGCAATACTACTGAGGGCCACTAGGGGATTGCTCCAAATAACCTGTGGCTCCAAAAGACCTTTATTAAAAGAGTGTAAACTCTTGGGAGGGCATAATGTACTCATGTTCTCACTCAGCTTCACCGCTACTCTTCCCCAGCAGATTTATGTCCAAATATGACCACTTCTGGCTCCCAAAAAAACAACAACAAGCTGGCGTGATGTAACAGCGGGTTACCACTTGGGTTTGACATGACACATACAAAATTATAGGCCTCAACTCGTACATCTTAAAATCATAATGAAACTGCAGTTAATGTCTTCATTTTGTTTAATGTGACACATTTCTGAGTGTTATGAAATATGTGGGCTATATGTAATCATATGGGGGATTTAAATCAGATCGTTCTAAAAAGACCGGATCCCTTTTGTCGCACACACTCCCTCACTGCTGTTGTTGGATCTGGAGGTGCAGGATGAGGAGGAAATGAATAACTTGGAGCACAGCCATCCTTTTTTTTGGAAATGTGAACAAAGTTTTTGCTGACTTTCATCCAAGAACACACCTCCTCCTTGGCGCTCTCCACTTCTGCTAACTATAATTCATAACAAAACAATGGGGGTTTCATATGATAGCTCATAGCCCCAAATCACAATTGTCTGAATATATTTATGTATAAGCTCCTCAAGTTTGACATGAAATATTGACTCTGACATAAAAATGCTCAAAAATGACTTTTTGGTACATAACAAATGTATGAAATGATACTACTGAGTATTTTAATGGGTGCTGCCATGCGGCCAACATTACTCTTTGCCTGTGGCATGTTAACGTGCTCTGTGTTCAATAATACTGAGCCCCAACCTGTTTTGTCATTGTAAATTGCCCTGGCTCAGCTAAATGTAAATGTACTGCAGATCTGCGCCTCAGTCCATGCAGGAGCAAACCTTAATGCGTTACTGCCAAGAGTAAATCATTGATTATTAGAGTACAGACAGCGAATATCCAGCAAACCTAGCTGTGAGGGTTTTAACAGCAGCCTTGTCATTTTTAACTCAACATTAGTGAGAGATGTTGATCTGAAAGCGTAACCTTGGAGAGCTGCGGAGGATACAGGCTAGTGACAGAGTTTACCGCAGGGCCCATGCGTCATCCGGGTTTGACAACCGCTATCCATCTTTCTTCCCAGGGAAGCAAGTATATTGGACGTGGATAAAAGACAAAATACATCACAACAGGATAATACGTAAATGAATGCAAGTCCCCGCTGGGGTTCTCTATGGATTCACAAATCAAAATGTGACAATTCAAAGGCACAAACCGTCCCCAAGCCTGTAGCCTGTGTAATATTTTACTGATCTGGCCTACCTTGGGAATTGAATTATAAGAGTCATAAAGGTGTCCTCCAAAGGGAATAAGGTGTCCTTCAAGTCATGAGTCCATTTGTCCCGATTATTGTATTTTCAGGGAGGATTGTGGATTCATGTGGTTGGCTTTTTCTCTTTCTCTAAAGTCAGAGTTGTCTACTGTTATATCTTAGGCTATTTGTCTCGATTTGCAGCATACAGAAACCTATTTCTCAAAAGATCTGGCAAGGCTATAACTAATGACTTTTATAAACCCTGATCCCCCAAAATCATGTTGTTTAATCGCAGTCCTTCTGAGTAAAGACAGTGTCAGAAAACTGGGAAATATGGCAGCTCATAGGCAAACTAGGACAGATAATGTATAATTACAAAACACAGGATTAATCTTCAGAATAACACCATTAACATCATCAAATACACTTTCTTACATCTATGCATTCGCACCAAAAAAAAAAGGATAATTTACTAAATTAAAATTATTTTCTTGTACTTTTCCAAAATTACAAAGGAGCCAGCCAAACAAAGCAAAATGGTCCAACTACCAATCTTTTTAGTGAACTCTCATCAGGTGAAAATAACTTTATCTGCAGTCTGTTCATACCAAAATACCTGCACACAGCAGTACTAGTGTGGGTCCTAATATTTGTATTGACACAGAAGAGCACTCTGCTTCTTCTCACTTCTAATGTCACTTGTATTTCCATAATAGAGATTTAGCAATGGTGGTGATTTGGTTATTAAACCTTGAGTTCATAATTCAGTGTAACAAACCTCAAAATTATTGCAATTAACTTTTTCACATAAAAAAACCTTCCTAATGCAATTTAGTGATTTAAAAACACCAACAAACGGCCTTATGCAACGCTGAGAGTTGGAAAATAAAACCCTCTTTTATATTTATTTAATTAAGCAACAATTCTGAACCCAAATTGAGAGACTTCTTAAGATTCCTCCATAAGTTCAAATCTTTTTTTTTTTTAAATTTATTATTATTATTTTTTTTTATCACTATCATAGTGCAGTCTTTATTAAATCTTCCCAGACCTCTCCACAGCTTCCACTCACCCGTTTTCAACTTTCCCATTAAAACACTTCAGTGGGCATGCTATTAATTCAAAATAAAAAATATTTATAAGATTTTTGGTGCATTGATAAAAGCCTTGTGTAAAACTTTGATTGTTAGAGAACAGTTAGATGTTTTTTTTTTTATTTTTATTTTTTTTATTTTTTTACCAAGTCAGTCCAATGGAACAACTTGCACACAATGAAGAGTCTTACAGCACCTCCCTTTTTCATTTCCCAACTTCAAGCTAGGTTTACCATTGTGACCAAAACAAATTGTTCAACACTAAGGTTGAGTCATGCTACACAAACCATTTTTTCCACAATGTCAGCTTTATGATTATGGGTGGTTTGCAAGAGGCGACTAAACAACTTGAAATCTAACAGGTTTTCACATCATGACACAGACCAGGCAGTCCGTGGTTTGTAGCCTCCCCTCAACAAGAGCCTTGTGAGTCCTCATTTCAACTTTTTGTTCTTTAGAAGAGAGCTTGCATGTCCTTGTTCGCAGAGCATCGTATCCTCAATTAAACTACACTCACTAAGCCGCTCAGCACCAGGATTATTCTGCATGGTAGTGACATTTTGTGTGTTGCCATACTCCCGTGGGTTTCTCTCACATTTAGAAAGCTGCTTACCCATTCTGACAGCATGGGCAACTCTAAGCCAAAGCACATAACACCACCCTTCAAAATCAGTCAACGTTGAAATGAAATTAAAGGAAAGATACAGGAGAGAACAAAAGGTTCCAAGTGGCTGGTGAGAGAAGATGGTTAAATGAAACTATTCCATTTCTGAACCACGGAAAATAGGCTCTCCGTTAAATTGGGACAAAGAAAGAAAGCCTGAGATGTAAAAACTGACAGAAAAGCACAGAGGAGGAATGTCTCTGTGAAAGGTTGACATGGGCAAACACAAAGCAGCAGTTAATCATGTGATTGCACACAAACTTTTTACTTGACTTCAAATTGCCCACTCAAATTGTCTTACAGAAAAGAGAAACAACAACAAAAATGCTTGAGTGAAAACATTTTCAACATCATGAGGAAAAAAATAATTTTTCAGCCCTGACAGCACTTTTGCCATGAAAAAAAAAATTTAATTGGTCAGTCTTTGCTGTGTTTCAAGTTTTAATCAAAAACTGAAACAGCTACTCATATTTAATTCCTGATATTATCTGGGCAAGCAGATTTGACATCAGTTTACTTTATTAAACAGCATAGTTTGATAGGAAATATGTGGGGAAAGCATTTTGCATGCAGCATGAAATAAGCTTCCTTTTTAACCCCCTTTCTACAGCTTAGAGCTCTGTTTTAAGTAAATGTCTATCTAAAAAATATTGAGCAACTTATCATCTGTAAAAATGTGAAACAAGAAGTTCATACAGGTGCTGCTGCTTATTTTTGATCAAAACAGTCTCTTCCAAACATAAAGAAAAAGATTATTAGTTTGTACAGTATGCTTCAAAACCATGGTACTTTTACATGCCAAACATGGTGATGTTTTAGAGAGGTTTATAATTCAGACTTTTGTGGGCTCACAAAAAAAAAAAAAAAAAAAGCAAATGCCAGTTAATTTCTTTCTAAAAACGTGGTTTATTTAAGGTCCCAAATTTCCATGGATATAAAGTAATTATTCACTGTTTCTTTAATGTAATGTAATTTCATTTTACATGTTTTCTTATTTAGATGTACAGTGACTAAGTAGTAACATAGTCCAAAGTTTTCCTTAGTTTTGTGTGGAAAACGTTTAGATTCAAATGTGCCAGAATTGAGGAAATTCGTTGTGATAGATCAAGATTCTGAAGGAGGTATAAGATCTTGCATGAGTAAACCATTTTAAACTACATTCATTTGTTCTGTATGTATTCACGCGTAAAACCAGTGTCAAAAAGTAGGAAAACAACCTGGACAGGCTGACATCCTGTTGCAACTACAGCCTGGGGCTAAATGTGAGGCAAAACATGCAAACCCACAGTGAGGAGCAGCAGCGAGTTCGGAATCCACCACTAAATCACTGTGCAGAGATTTACTTAATTATTACAGCTATAGCTGTGAACGAAATGGCACTTATTACTGTAATTTATGTAAATAACTCATAACAAAGGCAAAATAAATTGCTCATTAATCTTGCCATTATTTTATTTTTTTTAGATTGGAATAGTTATGAATCATTAAGCCCCCATAGAAACTCCTCAAATGTTAATGTCTTGGTCATAAACATGATGCGGTAAATGTCAAAGTCTGTATTGTTGTATAATAAGTTCCTGGTGTGGTTATTGTCTGCATGACTAATGTGTTTTGTATGCTGTCATGCAATTTTGACTGACAATGGACTTTTAATAGTGTAGCGAAATAATAAGTCCATTCACAGTGCATTACATAGCCTATAACGTTTACTCACATGGTACCAATTTATATCCGGCAGTATGTGATCCTGTATGGCGTTGGATTGTTTTTGTTGTATACAGATGCATAACAACTCTATAAAACTCTCTGACCTCATGTTTTTATTCCTTCGTGAGGGCCAGAGGTATTATGTTTTCGGGTTGTACATCCGTCCCATTCTTGTGAACATGAATGATATATCAAGAATGCCATGATGAAATCTCAGCAAATTTGGCACAAATGTTCACTTGGTCCCAAAGATGAACTTATTAGATCTTGGGGCTCAAAGCTCAAGGTCACTGTGACCTCACATCCATTCCATCCGTCTATCCTATTCTCAAGATCGCAATATCTCAGGAACGCCTTGAGGGAATTTTTTTTTTTGCATTCGTCAAAAATGTTCACATGGACTGAAGGATGAACTGAATATATTTTGCGGTTCAAAGGTCCAAAGTTTAGCTCACTCAGACCTGAAGTCCATTCTATTGTTGTGAACTTAGATACACCTTGATGGACTGCTTCAAATGTAGCACACTCATTTACTTGGACTCAAGGATGAACTTATTACGATTTGGTGGTCACCGTTACATCATGCATGTCCCATTTTTGTGAATCTGAATGCCATAACTATATTTCATGTGTAGTTGGACACCAGTCTTGGGTGTCCTGCAGTACCTAGTTGAAACAATGAGGATTTGTATAGATCTTCTGTGCTGTCAGGTTGAAGGTGTCTTTGAAGGATACACTTTTTTTTTTTTTAGAAATTATAGCTTCTTTGCCACAACATTTATATTTGAAACTTTGTCTAGTGCCGTGGCTGCCATGTTTTAACAGAATCATCTTTATTGGCAAAATGTAAAGTTCTCACTAAAGATCACGAGTCTGGATAAACATGGATGTAATTTGCAATTTGGCGGAACCATACGGCCCCATAATTATGATATATTATTATTCTACTACTATTTTTTTACTTTAAAAATGAAAGGTCATTATATTCCCTCTAAACTGTTACTGATGGCAATCTAAGCTCATTATTGAGTAACTGACACACAATAAGGTCACAGCAATCTTTCTGTAAAATCTCGTAATATTTAAAAAGAATGTCAGATGTTGGACTTGGAGCCAAAAACAATTATGAAGAATACTTCTATAAATGTGTGCACTTATTATATTCTGTTTTTTGAGATGATCTGCTCCCTTACCAACTTCAGTCCAATGTTTTAAGCATTTTCCATTTTTCCACAGCAGATCAATAAAGTATTCTATTTAATGGTATTGGGCTTTTTTCCTGGATTTCTTATTTTAAAATGGGGAATTTTATCTTAAGTGTTCCCAGAAGGGTGACTCAGTCCTCTTTTACAAATTAAATTAAAAGGTTTCTTAATTTAATCATTTATTTATTGCAAAGTTGTGGATTGGTTTCAGTAATTGTGATCAACGTGTCTTAGTAGAAAATATTAATGGAATACTATCCTTCTGTGTTTTTTTTTTAATCATCTTTCTATTCAGGTAATTTTTTTTACCCCAGTTCAGATCCCATTATCCTGTCTAATTTAGTTTTTTCTTTCATCTCTCCTTTCTCACACGAACACTGACACACATCAGTTTTCCTCTTCAGTTACCCTTGGCTTCTTGCCTCCATCCTCTCTTTCAGCCCTACTCCATTTTGCCCTTCTCTAAAGATTTGATTAATTCATGGGTGAGAAGAGAGACTGAGTCACCAGGAGTTCACTTTGAAGAGAAGAAAGACGTACTCTATATCCATGACCTCCAGTGATAATCTGTGGCTGCTTCGGCTTGGCCTAGTCTGTAAAGAGGTTTCCTGGGGTTTTATTTTCATGTGTTTCATCTGGAAATCTTCAGAGAAGATAATCTGTTTCCTTAAGAAATTTAGGCTGCAGTTGCCTGGGTGCAGTTGCCTGAGTGAAGTCTTAATTCAGGTATTATGGTTCACATTTCCACGAAAGTCACATCGGGAGCTGTGTCTTCTATAGAATGTCATTCAGCAAACTTTAATTATGTAACTTGTTTCAAAGCAGTTGTAAAACATGCATCACAAGGAGAAAAGTAGAAAATATAGTACAATATGAATACAAAAATGAAAAAAAAAAACTCAATGCAACACTGTGATCCAAATATACTTTTTTTAATTTCAGGTTTAACATTGACTCTTAAGCATGACATCTTAACAAGTATTTAGACAATATTGAAATATGAAGAATATTTTTTTTAACAGGACAATGTGCTCTATGATACTCACTGGAGGCCGATTTAAAAAAAAGTGCTTCAAAATAAATGAAGAAATGATAAAGAAACTTCTCTGGTAAAAACAGAAAGGTATAATCTTCAGGTAAATGCTCTCCCGCGTGCTACATTTTCGATTTCCCTCTGTTGATTAATCTATGATAATCAAAAGTCTTATCACAAAGAGGAAAGCAGTGGCAGACAAGGTGGCTGTAAACATTTAATCAGTCTCTTCCTCTCTGTTTGACTTTGCCTCAACATTTTGTGAGGCTTTTGATGTCACAGAGAGTCAATATGATTACATAAATGAGTTTCTTGATTGTGATTTTAGTCTCCAACTGTGGTCTCATCGACTCGACATGTCTAGGCACTTGTTTAAACTCTGTATCCTTTAATTTACGTTTATAAATGTTCTAGTGGTGTTTTCATATTTTCCTCCCGCGTTATCTTCAGAGGCATTATGTCCTTTTGTGTGAATATAGTACTACATTATGTAAGCGCAGTCTCAAGGAGGAGGTCAGGGTGGATGGTGGGCGTACAAAGCACAGGCGCAGCAGACCAGGGTTGACATCCTGACTTGCAATTCATTTCTGCTCTTGTAATCAGATAATTAAGAGGGAGAGAAGGAGATTGAGAGTGTTCTGGTCGAATAAGTGAGACTTTAGATGTCAGAGATTTATAGTATCTGAGCACATTTGCCCCATTTCACTGTTCTGACAAGAAGACTCTGAATAAGGCCCCCTTTCCTTTAACCTTCTGAATTAAGGAAAGGGTAGCATTTTTCAAGCTGTCTTGTGATTCAAGAATTTTACAACATTTTAGCCCTGGTTTAATATTTTTTTTTTTTAAAGTTATGCCATAATTCATGATAAAAAGGCTTTTTAGAAATAATAAGGTACTCTTGATTTATTCGAAGTCCTTGGTTCTTTGACCTCGGCACAAATAGATGTTGAAAATGTTCTTGCACTTCTCTGTTGTTGAACTTATTACAAATTAAATATACAAATAAAGTAGCTGCGTCAGATAAATGCTGAAAATTTCGATGTACATTTTATCTGTCATAAGGGGACCCAAGCTACACAAATATGAAATGACATGCTCAAGGTTATCTGACACTTTTCACACAGGCACTCCCACCATTTCTTTGTTCGTCTATATCCATATAGCCTCAGAAGTTGGCAAGGACATATGTTCCAATTTCTGAGTGTCACTGTAATCTGTGTCACATCTTGTGCTCCTTTAACTCCAGACTGCGCTCAATAATTGTACCTTGTGTAAACCGGTCACATCGGTGCTCTGAGTTTAAGGCAGGGGGTGCCATGTTGAGGGTTAACACGATAAAACATGATGAATTGACTGTCACAGATGTTTATCTTTCAATTCATCCTCAGACTCTTAAGATAAAGGTTTTTAGGAAATTTTCTCACAAAAAACCTTCACTATATCAATGAATAGAAAATGTGTTTGTGGCAGATCGTTCACCAGATTGTGGGACAACTCTTTGAAATAAGGAAACATTACAATCTTGTTTAATGAAGAACAAGTTTGCAGTGACTTTAAATGCAAATTGTTTATTTACATTTACCCAAAACTCCAATCTTTCCCTAACCTTAATCAAAGTACTTTTGTTGACCAAAGAAAATGTAATCAAATCCAAGTGTTGATGTAAACCCAGGTCTCTGGTGTGGGAGTCAAAAATATGTTCCTTCATTTATTCATGTTTTTATTCATTCAAAATAACGTTGCATGTGAACTTTGTCCAGCTGACTGTCCTCTTGTAAAAAAATGATCACAGTCTTGTGCTCTAATGAGGTCTGTATATTGTTAGGAGGGGGGGGGGGGTTGGGTGGGTGGAGACCAGTGAATTGTTTACTGTTCCCAACTGCAAGTCAGGATAGTTTTTTAAAACTACGTTTACTGTTTATCATAATGACGAAGGTCGCATACATAAGTTATAACCTTAACACATAGCAGAGCTCAAGTGATAATTTTAACCCAAACCATTTCCTTTTCCTAACCCCTAAGTCAGTGGTTTTTGTGCCTAAACCTAACCAGGGGCGCTAATTCAGGAAACACTTCTGTAGGTCACATTTGAGGGTAGGAACAAACGATCTGTCTGCTCGTCTGGATTGGAGGACTTGTTGTAATTATGGTGGCACTGAGGCATAATGGGGAAAAAGATTTAATAATATATAACCATATTTTCTAGGTGACAGGAGTTTCAAGTGGTTTTACATTAAAATATACTAGAAGGCACTGCACAGTTGTTTTACCCTTCAAAACAACTGTGAAAAAAGAAAATCAAGTGTTGTTTATTAACATGCCAGAAAGCACAAAAGCCGACGTAGCATCCAGCAGTTTAAAATACTAATTTTGTGTTAAATATGACAATTTAGAGAAACAACGTCTGATAAACAGCTTCCAGCAAAATATGTAACATGGAGAAAGCAATCCAAAGGGATTTTGTGATCAGTGTTACCAGCCTCTTCTTTGTAAAACAACCAATGCAGACAGCTTTTCATTAGAAACTGACTGAATTTCTGTGTCCAAAGTCAGACAGATTCAACTTTCTCTCCCTATACCACCCAGAAATACTCATTGGCTCTGTGACAAATTTGTGGACTCCAGAAGTTACCAAAATACTTGGAAAAAGATAGAAACAGGTCAGTGGAAGAACTTGCCAGACACTTTTTTTTTTTTTTTTTAAGTATTATTACTATTTAATTATAAAATCTACTGGGCCATGATTCCATTGGAGCCTCATCTTGTCTCCCTGGAAAGCAGGCAAATCCTCAGATGAGATGTGACAGGCTGATAGCTGCTTGCTGTGGCTGCTTGGGAAAGCAAGACAGGTTGTGTTTGTCTGATTAGGAATGCGCTGGAGGAAGACAGACAGGGAGAGGAGATAGTGGTAGAAGAGAGAGAGAGATAGAGAGAGAGAGAGAGATAGAGATAGAGAGAGAGAGAGAGAGAGAGAGAGAGAGAGAGAGAGAGAGGGAGAGCAATGCAGAAGGTGGGCGGTGCAAAAATGAAAATGAAATGGCAAAGTATTAGACTGTCGTGCATAACCTTTTGCAAATAGACTTTTTGTAAGCTCTCTGCTTTTTTCGTGGAGAAATGAAAGGTAATGACTGGCCTTCTGATTACATTGGGTTTTTTTTTATTTGGTGAGATGGAGTACGCTCATATACACACACACACCTAAATATGCACTGCAACTTGTGCACGCCCACACACTCCTCCAATATATGCAGTGCATGTGTGCCAATTTTCAAAGGAAAGGTCAGGGCTGACAATGATTTGAAACCCTTTTTGCTATCTGCCGACCATGACAAATACATGACATTACCAAAGGAAGCAGGGAAGGAAGACAGGTTTATGCAACAGGTTAGGGCATAAATAAACGAGCCGTGGATCAAAATCTGTACCCTTCCAATATGTTATTACTTTGACATGTTCGGTGATTTGTACCCTCGTGTCAGTCATAATTTTTGGCATAATCTTCCCATATCCTGAGCTACAGAGAAAGAAGAAAGATGTGAAGGGAAAGAAACACGACAAAGGGAGGGAAGTGAGACTGTATAACAGAAAGGAAAAGAGGAGGTGCAATCGAGAGACTACAGCGATCTTAGCTGACACGAGACAGACAGCCGTTAGCTAAAAGCAGCACCGAAGCCGTATGGAGATGCATTAAAGCCTGACACTACACAGGAGACAGCTGCCAATCCGACAAACACGTCCTCCAGCCTCCATCTATATGACAGACGTTCCATAATTAGAACTCTCTGCATCTACGTGAGCTTTTATGAATTAGTCCATAAGGCTCTACGACACTGGTACCCTCATGTACTCACTATTTAAATGCTACTTTTTGTCAGGTCTTATTACAAAGTCTGTATTACTGATGTGTCATTGCCACATACCGGATGTACTGTATGAACTGAGGGATGCACCTTTTTCACACATGTATGATAGTATTTACGTACTTAACAGAGTATACGAGGTCAGATGGATGTCAGTGCACCACGTGGGTTACAGGCCCAGCTTATCAAATATAGTAAATTGAGCAGTTTATTTATTTTGGCTCATGCTCAACAAGGATATAGCAGACAGTTTGAGATAGTATATTTCCCAGCATGCTTTACTGCTCTACCAGACAATTCTTACTTCTCTGAAATTCCCTTTCCAGGTGGAAATGTTGTGTTTCACTCACCTGAATAAATCTGCACAGTTAATGAAATATTTAAAATTTAAACAAAAACTGCAAGAGCGACTGAATTAATTTTCAGATTGCAGCCAAATATTTTCAAAATTGCAACGTCTGCAGTTGTACAGCATCACTAGACAGGAAGTCCCCAAATTACAGCTTCATTTGTCTACCATGGTTTAGATTGTTGAGTAAACAATTTCATCACAAGGTCAGTTTAGTATAGGTGTTTTGGAGTTTTCCACCACATCACATGACTTTTATCAGCAGTTGGAATTTGTCCAGTTGTGAAAAAAAAAAATCGAACTTGTTAATCTTAGCTTAAAACCATTGCTCTGTAGTTTATTCTTTAAAACAAAAGGATAATTTGAGCATGTACACTTTTATGACAAAATGGCCTCCATCAGGCTGATGAAGATTATGTGACAGAACCAAAAGCTCCAAAATGGTTACTAAATGGATTATGTGGTACAATTTGTTCCAAATTCACAAATACTGTATCTATCGGAGCAGGAGGATTTTTTTTACTTAATGTCAAACAACAAGGACCTGCAATCAAGAATTGTTTTCATTATTAATCATTTTTAGACTGTTTCCCATACTATTTACTTGTGTAGTTGATAAATTGTCAGAAAAAAGTGACAAAAGGAAATCTAGTTGAAAGATTATACACCATGACGAGCAACAAATCCTCTTATTGAAGATGGCAGCCTCATGAATATGGTAACTCTGGTCAATGTTGTCAATTCAAAGGCCATCTCAGCAGCATATCCTAATCATCAAGTTGCAGAAAGTTAAAAGCTCTAAAAATGAACATGCTATTATTTGATTTGCATGTTTATTATACAGTATATCAGAGGCTGAGACGTGGGTTGATGTCATGTTCACACTGCTGTCTGAGCTTGTAGTTCTCTTCCCTCTGTCACATATATCAAAGGCAGCCGTAGAGTTGAGACCCCCTACTGTTGCATATCTCAGACGCACCGAGTCATCCTGACACGGTCAAATGTGCTGTTTGTTTCATTTTTCAGGGCAGATAAGACGCTGCAAAAGCAGAATCTTTCAGCTCGAGGAAAATACAAACGATGGCATTATCTCCCGTTGTCATTTAAGTCCGTCTATGTGTTTTTGCACCAGGTTTTAACATGAAAGAGAACTGGGAGTGGGACGACAGAGCGCGAACTGCTTACGTATGACTGTCATCAGTCGCATTCACTTTCTCTTTCTCATACTTCATGCTCCAGTTTTGCCCGACGAATCATCTGTATCAGGGTGAATAATTCATGTAAGGGGCGGTTTAGTGGGTGGCCTAGTTAGCATTTGCTTTGCTGACACCTGCTGGTGCATCCATAACAAAAGCAATTAGATGCATTGTCCTCCAAGGATAGTCTTGCACTCTTTCATCCCCAAATACCTTTGCTGTGTGCTTGCTCCATCTCTTTGCTCCTCTCCTGGAGTTTCAAGACCGTAACTTCCCGCTGACAGATTCCCCCATGCTCTGCTGCCTTTTGTTGTTATCTGATTAACTGGAGCGAGAGACCAACCAGGATTCATTTCACTGCTGTCTCTCCTAATTTCATTCCAGGCTGTTTCCCAAACAATGCCTAGAATCTTAAGCTTCCCCGAGTACGTCTCCTGCTAACAACACAGAAACATGTGGGTGGAATTTATAGAGGGCTAGAGGCTCCGAACCTTTAACTTGTACTCTGTGTACAACATGCAGCTGCAAGTAGATTTTTCTTAAATTTTATGATTCCAGTGGTGCCAGCATGTGAAATATCACTTGTTAGTGTCTTTGATAAATGCAACTGGCATTCACTTTGGAGAACAGCACATATTGTAAAAACTGATAAAATCCTAACTCACTGTCCTTTGTTAGTTGTGTATTTTTCATTATTGTTGGCCTTTAAATCACGAGATGAGATAATTATTAAAAATTATCCTTACAGTTAGTGCCCGACCAAGACTGGATGTTTATGGCCGATGCTGATACCAGTATAGGGGAGTAAAAAAAAAAATAGATATACTGATATATTGACTCGAATGTGATTATCAACACTTCTCTAATGCAGCCTGGAAATATTAGTTTAAGGGTAGACTTTATGGTCCAAAATTACATCAGTGCATTAACTTTGAACTTTACTGCAAATTTAATAATTATATATAACTATGAAATAAAAAACTAAACAAAACAAAACAAATAAAACAATTTACTTACAGTCAAAAAAATATAGAATTTTTTGAAATGCACAATTCTCACATTTCACAACCTAGAATTGTTCAGGCTTTTTATCTTAAAAAATGATGGACGTTTTATCATTTATCCAAATACTTGCCAATTAATTATCTTTTGATCAATTTATCAACTTACCGACTGATCATCTAATTGTTGCCAGCTCATTTTCTCAGTACTAATTCGTCAAACCCCTTCAAGCTGAAATGTTTTGCTGGTGTTGGAAACTGTAACTGCAGATTTAACTGCATGCTTTATTGGATGGTGATGGTTAATCAATAAACATTTATTTACTTTTAAAGACATTTCTCATCTCTGTTGGTCTGTGATTTTGGCACAGCTCACAATACATACTCTTTATATCGACTTTGTATTCCATGAGAGCGGTTGAAGCTTTATGAATGGGTATTTTTTTGGAGCCACAGCTGTTTTAGAGCCAGCCCCTAATTGCCATCAGTGGTATTGCACTTTAGGGCACTTCCATATGGGCTTCACTTTACAGACCTACGTCTTTGTTTGATACCAGAACAATAGCCTATGGTGTGTTTTACTAACCAGTGATAAGAAGTGGGCTGTCCATTCTGAAAAGACTAATTTGACGTATAGATAGTATGTTATTCAAAGTGTATTACTAAGGACATATTTATGTAGCAGCCTGTGTAGATATGTTGTTTATATCACTCAGGTCTGGTTCGTACAGATTTTTAAGGCAGTATGGTGAGTTAAGTCTGTTTGAGATGCTTCTTTAATTCATAGTAATGCTGTTACAATCCAGTGATGATGGCAAGTGCATTTTGTATAATTTGATTTGTCATTTCAGATATCTAAATAACACAAAACTGACATCTCAGACCATCCTGATAATCTCCCCTTCCAAAGCGATGCCCCTCTGAAGGAGTTAAGCCAGTATGACTGAGCTAATAAAAAACTGCCAAGATCTGAAACCCATCAAGTGCATCTAAACTTCTGAAATCAAATTGACGATAAGATCAGTGAGCTGTAGTTTTGTCTCCTGGCAATAAACATGGCTTATTTTCTCTGCATAATTGGCCCAGAAAGAATTCTAACAATCCCCGTCTGACCCCAGACAATCCCCATAGCTAGAAATTAGTGCTTGTGGGTTGTAGGAGTAAGTCGCAAAGGCCTTTGAAGAGTCTTTTTTGAGCTCTAACAATTTGGCCCAATAGGGAGGCCTCTGTGTGTTTTGAGTGGTGCCTCACACTGAGCGAGAGACTATGAGGCTTTAGAGCGATAATTCAGAGTTATTGCTGATAAAGCTCTCTGGATTAAACCATGGATTGTACTGTATGTGAGTGTGTGCGTTTGTGTGACTGAGCTCTCGTTTACCTCTTGATGTTTTCTTGTTCATTCTCCTCTGGTTTGATTTACATGAAAGTGTCGAGGCAGATACCCCACCGTCTGAAATAGAAACACAATATAAGTTGAGGGAAAGAAGAAAACAATGCAGCCCATCAACCAAAACAGCAGTATGCCTCGAATTTCACGTTGATTCTTCTATGGGACTAAAATGAGCAGGAACACATGTCGAGTGGGCTTGATGGCTCAATCAGTGCAAGTTAATTACAGTCTCAGCTGGGAAGAGGCGCAGACAGAGAAGATCACCTCGGTACAGATTGTGGAGCACAGTTTTAAGGTTTCCTGAAGGGCGCATTATGTGAAAAGAGAGGGGAGCAAAGCTATGTGGCATTGACGGAGTGTTTAAAAAAGCAGCAGGCGCAAACAGAGCTCTTCATTAGCTATTTGCAACTGTAGGGCATGACTGGCAAGTCTTGCAAAGTGAAAAACAGAATCAAAGGCACATAAAATGGGAAACATCAGTAAACAAGCCCTCTGTGTAACCAATGAAGGAGTAATTAAATTGTGTTCACAAAGTCTGCTTGGTCAAAGGGACAACTGAGGACCCGGCAAAGTCACTTTTATCTGTTTGGTGTCAGTTAAGAGAAGGACAGAAAACAAATACAAATTAATTAGTTCTTCCTCCGCTGTGCCATTGTGCTGCATTTTCTGGAAAAGTTGTTTGATTCTCCTCTCATATTTATGCCCTCCTAGTTGGTCATGACTCAAATGAGCAGAAACCTTCTCATGAGAACAAATAAAGTGGTTTGAAAAAACAATAAAAAAAAAAAGAAAAGGAAGGTGTGATCTAATGCATGAAAATATTATCGGAAACGATTCCTCTCTGGTGCCACTGTTTGGTATAGCTTGATAGGAACTGAGATTTCGGACTATAATCACAGCGGAGACAGAAACTGTGAGCCACAGTCTGGCGGAGTCAGGCCTGGTGGTACATAGAAGCTTTGCTAAAAGCACTTGCAATTGTACTGCAAGTACAAAAAAAAAAATTGTCATTTAAGTTCAATCAGTCATTTAATTTCAATCAGTAATTTAATAAACCTAACAGTTACTCCAAGTATACACTACAATGATGTGACAACGTCATGTCACGTCCCATGTAGCACAATGCTAATGTTCGCTTGACACAGTCGGGTTCGGTCTCCTACTTGATGGTTTGAGCAAATGCAATAAGTGAAGTTTTGGAATGGCTGAAAGGTCCAAAAAACAGTCGACAGGAAAGTGACAACGCTGGACTTTACTGGTCATACAGAGAGAGAGATAACTTTTGAGTTTGAATATGCTTTGATAGATAAATGCAGTTGTTGATTTTGAAATGATAGCCTTATGTTGTGATGCTATTGCATAATTAAATCAGTGAATTATATCTTATGGAACAAATTGTTGGTATCTGCAGAGGGAGGTTTTGGAACCTCTGCACTAGAAAGGTGTGTTTGTGTGTTGCTCCCGTCATTTTCCCCTGAGGACAAGCCCTAGTACGACGTTTTGGATGGGCCTCAATAAAAATCTGGCATTAACACGAGTTTTATGATATTCGCTCAAATCAATGTTGGCCTAAATGAAGGCTAGTATCAGCATATAGAAATTAATAGGAGAGTACCAGATGGTCTCCTAATGAGATTAAGGGCCTGTCAAAGCTCCCCTCTGTTTATGATTCAGTCGGGATTTTCTTCAGTTGCACTGGCACCAACATTTTCTTGTTTATTTTGCTCTCTACAGATAGCAGAAAACGTCTTGAATTTTTTTCTAAATATGTTCATAAATGCACACAATACAAAACCTCATGTCATTTTGGCAAACAAATTAGCGAATGCTTGTTACCACTCTAAATTTTTGAAAATTTGGAAATTTGGAAATTTGTGGGGGACAAAGACAGTCAGATCATACGAAAAAAAACAAACAGCTGGGCTGAGAATAAACAATATTTTGATATCAGAAAATCTGTCAATTTTTTTCCAAGTTAATCAATTCAATGTTTTGTCAGTAAAAAGTGAGATACGCTGACTGCGTGTCCAAAACCCCATAATATTTAGTCTATTATTGTGTATAAGAAAGGAAAGCTTCAAAGCATGACATTTGAAATGCTGGAAACAGCTGCACATGCTCCTCAAATTATATAATTATGATTCAATTACCAGTTTGTGGATCAAGTAATCGCATAGTAGCCCAATCTTTGCAGCGCTACAATACAGTGAATAGTGTTTTTAGCAATGCCTTGGCAATCAAATGGTTTTCATGCTGAATGAAACACATGTAAAACTATCAGCAGGGTCTGCCATTACAAAAAAAGACTAAAAAACGAATTTTATATAAATTCTTTTTTTAGTCTATTGTGTTTTTCTACAACTAAATACATACAGTTTGAAATCCCTGTCGGCTTTCGTAGCCTGAAGAACAGCCTCAGAGTGCTTTGACAGAGCCCCACTTCGGCCTTCTGGGAGAGCTCTGTGGCTTTAAAGTCCCCGATCAGAGGGAGGATTTCACCACCATCAATGTTCTCTGAATCAGCTGCTGCAGCTACGACTGTGTCAAGACGACAGCACTCAAAGAACTGCAGGGCACAACATGAGCAACACACAGTATTGATCTTTTGCCTCATACTGAGAGGGAAAAAAAAGTATTTCAGCCAGACTCGGAGCTGTGAACTGCCTCCGCTTCCACCCCACTCCTCGGAGTCTTATCAGATGCCCTTGTGTGGTGATAGCAATTTTGAGAGAAACAAAGTTTGCATAATTATGGAGATTTTGGAATCCGACACCCGAGAATTTCTAGGGGTTAATGAAAAGTCGACTAGCGTGACCTGCTAATTACAGATGTTTCCCTAAGATAATACAACGCTATTAAGTCCGCTGCTCAGTCATGTGTGAGCGTTTTCTGAAATTTCTGAATTTCCGACTTTATTTTTTAAGCCATTTATGTTTTGAACTAGTTATATACAGTGAACTGACAGACGGAGAGAATGCATATGCAGGTGTGTATGTGTGATAAAGAGTGAAATATGTGTCTGTGACTCCACCAGTATGAATTTCATGCTGGTTCTCGCTTGAACTCGCTGTATGGGACACGTATCTCTGCTTTCATGTGCCCCGTGACTCATGCTGGGGTTTGACTGACCAGGGGGACTGAGTGTGAGCTCTGCAATTGGTTGGCATCAACAAGGCCGTTCTGGGCTCATTAAATCCCCAGATGGCCAGGCCACAGGAGCAGCAGAGTGAATAGTATTATTACCCAGCAGGGTGAGCCACGAACCAAATGGTGTCCCACTTCTGGCTTAGGACCACCAAACCAAATTGAACCACTTCTAGCTGTGAGCTCATCTGCTCAACGGCTTATCTAACTGGATGAGGCCTTTACTGTTACGACAAAAAAAAAAATGCAATCTTTCTTTTGAAATCTAGTGTGCAATGTTTTTTCTCTTCACAAACAAGAGTGTAGGGTTTGTTAAACAGAATTTATTTGTGGAGAATTCAGTGAGAAACAAACTGAAACTTGACGGGGTTGCAGCTCTGGGTTTGACTGCTAGATTTGTTCCGCAGCTCACATTAGCATCCTTACTACTTTCAGTAGATATTGGTAGTGTGCGTTTAAAAACATGCTGATATTCTGGTCTGGTTTTCAGCAGTTTGAGGTCGAGGTTTGTCCATTGACTTTTACTGCTCTTTTTTTTACAGTCACATAGCGAGTGTAGTTATCGTCAACTCATGAAACATTATCCTGTTTCCACCTGTTGTTCTGCAGCTTCTGTGTTTCTTGAAGGGCGGGGCTGAGCTTCGCTCACGCAGCAGAGCAGAGAAATTAGAAATAATTAGAAATAACTAGAAATTAGCGCGACCTTTACTGACAGAAAAATGCATGAGCGACTCTCATACTGAGCTGAAATTAAACGGGTCCACAGGAACTAAGTGAAGAAGTAGTAGTCCTATGAGTACGTTCGTATTTTGTTTCTTTTCCACCACCGGCAGGAGGTACCGGTGGTGGGGTGGCTTGCCCTCCCAAGACAATGGTAGGGGGAAACACTGCTTTTAAAATGAAGAAAAGATCGGAAATGATTTAATACAGACAACTTCAACTTCAACTTTGACTTGTCAAACCACCATATGACATACAGACATACAGATGGATCGAAAAACCGTTTCCCACTGTTCCACTGTGTGCAAACTGATGTCTGTACTGTTGTCTTGACAAACACGACAATCTTTTACATGCACACGACGAAGCTACACAGTTAAACACCGTCGTATCAGGACATAGAGGGGCCGCTGCATTTGAAACGCGCTGCCATGTTGGTTGCCTAAACCGAAACCTGTTTTTTCTTTTTCCTTTTAAATGGCTAAAGTTAATCATTGGTTAAAATTATTTACAATTAATATTCTGTTGATTGATTAATCAATTAATCAGATAATCGTTGCAGCACTGGACAATATGAAGCATGCTGAAAAAAGGCTTCGGAGCAAAAGACCTACTTGCCGCGATCGCGATTGTGAATGACACAATGCAAGTACAAGAATGACATGGCTATAATCTTTAATCCAGTATTGAAACAAAGCAAATAACTCAAATAACTTACTCCACATACAATATGACGCTCTATATCACAAAGGACATGAAGGACTGTAAACACATCTGCAGTACTGTGGTCATTGTAATGAAAACATGACACTGCCTGGTACCGGTATATACATCCACCTTGCCTTGCCATGGTGCTCGCAACAGGGATGTAAGATAACACAAGTCAGCTCAGCAGGAAAACAAGAGGCTTCAACTATATGAATGACAGAGGAAATACCTTAATAGAAATATTTCCACCAGTTTAGGACACCTTACTTGGGTAAAATACCTCTATAACATTTTTTATAGTAGCTTAAATACAAGTTCATGAGCTTTGATGGTGCACCAGGGGCATTTCTGGCAATTCAGCAAGTACTTATATCATAATACTCTTCATTAATAAGGCATGTGTTCTATGAGTTAGATGAATTGGCTCAGCCCTGCATGCCTAGCCTTAAAATGTACCTTAACTTATTTATAAATAAAATTGTACTCATAAGCCCCAACCTGATGGTGAGGAGCAGCCATATTAACCCAGCATGTTACACAGATGTCTTCACCTTGCGAGGGTAAAATTCAAAATGGTCATCGCAAAAGATAGAAGACAAACACATGCGCGCGCACGTCTTGTGTCAACAATGTGGGAGAATTCGCAAACAGATGCAGCGACCAATCCGACCGCTGAAAAAGGAGAGCTGTTCCAATGGGGCAGATGGCCCTGGCAGGGACCAAATATCATCCAGCAACCCTGCTGTTCCTCACAGCCCAACTCACCTCCCACTTAACACCACCCTCACATGGAACAAATAATAGAGTTGTTTTGAGCCAGTGGAGCATAGACTGTATACATGACAGTGTCCTATCTGGTTTTACATTCTCACATCCGTCATGCTTGATGTTTGTGTCAATCAGTACTTCAAAGCTTCACAAAAGTAGGGAATGATTTTTGCATGTGCGGTCCCCACACTGAGCTAAAGCTCGTTGGCGAGATCTTGTTTGTTAAATGTATCCAAAGAAAATCAGAGGTCTTTTTTTTTTCGAGAGGGAGAGAACATGAATACGTCGGAAACTTTGGGTACAGGAGAGGCTCATAAAGCAGAGAGAAAAATGTTTGGCTTCCTTATTATCTGTGGCAAGCAGACAGCTGAGGGAGACTGAGAGGTTTATGAGTAATAGGATGAAGGCGAGAGCTGTGGGCCCTGGCTTTGTGATTAGTTATATTTGCCAGACTTAAGATGTGTCAGTGCGTCTGTGTTTTTTTGCATCGCACTATATCACCACTCCACACGGGCTCTATGGCAGTTTTTAATAGACTCAGACACCCAGAGGAAATTTCTTTCCTCCTGACAAATGTAATCAATCACAAAATGTATGGTGATTTCTCCTCTACAGTGTGTTACTGAAGGCTTATCAATCTCCTGCTGGCACAACTAACCGTGATGACACTTGTGCAGTTCGGTCCTGGGTCCTCCATGGGGCAGACAAAAGCTCGCTTCTCCTTCAGGTGCATTGAAAGCACGAGATGGAAAAAGTACCAAAAAAACTTAAAAACAACATGATATTTATTATTGAAGTAAATTCAAGTTTTAAGTGAAGTTACGTTACTAAAACTGTAATAGTTTTTGTTTTTGGTTCGAATTTGTAATTATTAATTGATTTCTTTTGGCCACTTGGAAGTCGCGAGACAACTTAAAAACACATTTATTATCGCCATATAATGTAAAGTCATTATATGCAAATGTGAATGCAAAAAGTTGTCTCTGCATCTATTGTTTGTATAAATTATTGACCTGTAAAACTTAAAACGCTTTTTTTTCTTAACTGATTATAAGAGAAAATACTTTAAATAAAAGTTCAATTTTTTTTTAGAATTAGTGAACAGCAGCAACATTTTAAAAGTTCATAATTATTTTCAAAAGTAAACATTGTAGGTAGTTTATATCTTTTCTACATTCAACCCCAAATACTCTTTTTAGTCAGAACTTTCTTGGAAACTGAAGAAATCAATGAGTCAATGTCTCTCTCCCTGTGTACTTTGTGGTGTCTCATTTCAGTGTGATAATGCTGAGTTCAGGAGTGGTCAGAAAATATGTCTATAATAGTTGTTTAAATGGTCAATGTTTGTACACCCAGACAATGTTCAATTTCAGCTGGACCGGTGCGACCTTTGAAAATGTGTATTTGCACTAGACGGGCGTTTGGTATGGGGGGTAGAAGACACTAATTTGACCTAAAAGTATAATTCCTTTGAATTTGTAGTTTTAGTATGTTTCCAAAGTGAACTAAAATGAGATATAACAAAGGCAAAATTAATAGAAAATAAATATCCTACTGACCATCATTGCTTCCCAGTTTACTGAGTTTTTTGTTGTTGTTGTTTTTTTTTGTTTTTTTTTAAGATTTCCTGAGTTTTATTGACGTATTTCATCACAGAAACTCATACAAGGTCAGTATTGTTGTAAAATGTTCTCGCTCCGACAGCTGCCTTCGTTTATCTGTGCAGGTTGTTGTGCAGTATCATTCTCTATTGCATCTCACACTTCACAACCTATTCTCTTGTCAAATATTTCCCTGACTTAACATCTCCTTGACCACCTACTATCCAAACCACAGACATCGCTTTGCTTTAAAAGACGCTTCTTCAAACATCTTGTGCTTCCTTGTTATTTCTGTTGCAGAATGTCCTGCTCGCTGCACTTGTTCAAGCACAACTCACACAAAAAAGTTGAGATTTAGGATTCACAGGAAGAATGTGAAATGTGCATGAGGCCTTTTGCGTTTAAAGACCCTTTATATGCACCTTCCATGAAATCAACTTTTACACCAGCCTACATGACAACTCTCACATTTTACCTTTAAGACTCACCCTTTAGTTTCTTACCCGCCATTTAACATGATCATCATCTGTGACGTGAAAACATCAGATTTCCACTGGCAGAGAAATATAAAGTGTGCGTCGTAGTCACGGTTCAGTAATATATTTCTAATACACTGCGGAGCACCTCTCCAGCGCAGCTCCTGATGGTACATTGCTGCCATCCAGCAGAGGAGGCAGCACCGGAGTCTTGTCTGCTGACCTCTGTAGCATTCGGCACGGGAGCTGAGTGTCACAGCAGTGAGCCAAAATGCATCATGCTGCTGTTCCTCCATCCATCATCTTGGTTCTGTCTCTATTTTTTTTTTTTAAGGCGAGGCTACCTTTGTAAAACGGTGCAGTCATGCTGATATTCCGTGTTTCTCTGTGCAATGATGCAGTGAAAAAACATGTCTGGGCCTTTGACTGACAGGAGGTTTGAATCGGGGGCTACTGCAGTTGAGTCATGCACATTTTTGGAAGACACATAATTTTAACAGTGTTACTACTTGAAAAATTATACTGATTGGCCTGAATAGCAGGTTGCATTTAATGATTGTAATTTGAAATTTAGAGTGGTAGTAACTTCGGTGTTGATTAAATTTGGCTAATTTTGTCCTTAATCTGGGAGTGGTCATGAATGTTTTGGGTTTTTGTTTGCGCCTTTAGTTTTTTTGTTGATGCTAAAATAAGGATGGCACATGATCACTTAATGGTAATCGGTACAAAACAACTAAAAAAAGTACTTTCACATGAAGAAAAGTTGCACGAATGAGTGACAATAGTGAGATCAGCCTTGATCTGGGTATGCAAAGAAAGTTTTCTTGTGTTTGAAACATCCATTTCATCTTCATGAGTTCATACCAAGAGGCTTAAATGCTCTTTTTTTCGTTGCCAACGGAGACCTCATGCACAGGCAGTGATTTTGTTGCATGAGCTTGTATGGGAGTCTTTGGATAGCCTTTGAAGCTGCAGATGATGGAGGAAACCTGCCAGTGGGCACGGCAGGCAACACTGGCAACTTTCTTTTCCTTTCCATTTCTGAGATGGAAAAAAAGGTTGTTTACTTGAAAAACTTTTTATCTTCAGAGGTAGAGCTATCCCATGTGTAGTTTTGCGCGCATGCATGTGTATACGCGTAGTGTGTGTATTGATGTTTGAACCGTTCATGGAAGAGTGAGGAGGCCCATCATGTGAAGGGAGAAAACAGCATCTAGTTATATCCCCTGAAACTCCTGAATGAGTGATGAACTCAACTCTGGCGTTCAGAACTTCAGCACAAAGAGTCAGGCAAATATTTTTATACTGTATATGTACTTTCTCCATTCAAAATATCTTCCATAAGAAAAAGTGATACAAAATTAATAGAATTTATTCTTATTATGATAAACTCTTCTACATTTTACTAAATTATAAATCCATAGTGTAACATTGGATTTACTATCATAAAGGACTGGCGGTCTGTTTCACTTTTATTAAATCCATAGTGTAACATTGGATTTACTATCATAAAGGACTGGCGGTCTGTTTCACTTTTATTAATATCTCTGTATTGATTTCATCCACATTAACTGGCTCTACTTCTTTGTGTCCTCGTTCCCCTCACTTGAATCTTTGCCTCGTACCTCCAAGTGGCACTAGGGGAACCGGAATGACCTTAATGATGGAAGACCTCAATTGATTTCCAGGTCACATGAGAGCGCAAGTTGTGTGAGATATGAAATAAGACAAATGAGATGCACCTTATGATGTATCCCTCTCGTGTTGGAAGCTACTCTGAGAGATCAACTTAATCACTGGCTCAGGATGGTGTGGTAAGCTCGACTGAGAGAAAATGGGTTCAACAAAATCGTAAATTACAGCACTTCTATATGACCTGGAAGGCTGTGAAAATTTCATATCGATCATGATTTTGACATCTTATTTTCAGCAATGATGTGAACAGTGCCAATTGCAAGAGGAGTTACTGAGGACAGATGAGTAGAACTGCAATGATCAGTCTATTAACTTTGAATTAGAATAAATCTGCAGTTATTTTGGCAGTCATTTAATCATTTTGAGTAATTTACTTTAAGAAAAGAATGGAAAATTCTCTGCTTATCAAATTGCCATAATTTTGGTTTCCTTTTTATGATATTAAACTGACTGTTTGGTCTGGGTCTCTGACAAAATATGACCTATGAAGACAACACATTGGGCGCAGAGAATCCGTAATTGCCATTTTTCTTTAGTCGGCAAATTAATGTATAATGATAATTTATTTGTTACAGACCACATCACCCACTGGTTTGTGAACAAAGTTTTGAGTTTGTCATTTTGGTCATCACAATCTTGGTTTGTCTGGAGCCAGAGGTTGAAATATCTAATGATGGAAGTATATCAGAAGGACCACCAGAACACTGATCAGAAGTGAATTTAGCGAATGACAGCAAAATGACTTGTTGGAAAGATGGATTGACTTTGTATTTTATGAGAAATGTTGACGCTCTTTGAATGGAAGTCCATTGCAGCCAGAGTTTTTTATGAGGGGCCAGCTCCTAGTGGCCCACAGTGCTGTTGCAGTATAAGGTACTTCTGCATTAGCTTCACCATTTAGACCAGGAGACTACGACTGTTTTTGAATACATTCTATTGTAATAGCCCAAGACATGATAACACCACTGTCAGGATGAAATGATGAGGTTATTAATTGACCATTTAAGTCAGTGATTATGTTTTGGGTAGTTCATTTATCAGGAAAAAGCCCAACATTCACTGGTACCAAGTTCTAAAATTAAAGGACTTTCTGCTTTCTTTTATTTTAGATCTTTTGTGAATTGCATCTAAAACTATTGGTCAGATAAAACAATCGATTTTAGTTGGAGGGTTTAATTGATAATACAATATTAATTAGTTGCTGCACAACATCGGGGGCGAATTAAAAAACAATCTACTTGTTTACTGTGTCATATGATCATTTATGAAATTGCATTGACTAAGTTTTCAGTGATCTGTGAAACAGTCTGACTATATTTATCGTATCCAATGACAGTGTGAAGAATGGAGGAAGTACCTGACAGGAGCAGTGATAATTAAGTCCTGTGTCTAATAGTTCAAACTGATGTCAGTGCTTCATTTCCCGAGTAGTCAATCACATGTTCTTTATTCGCCTTAATTGGAAGGAATGCATTTTTTAATCCGACATGCTGTCCCCTGGTGAGATGTTGCTGCTGACTGTGTGCGCTGTAAATTCTGAATGAAACTGTGAATACCTGGTGACGTGGGCGGTGTAATGGAAGTTGGCAGCTAATCTGCTGCTGAAGTGCAGCTTCTGCACTTCTGTCATCGACCAGATGAAACGGCAGCTACTTTGGAAAGCGGACAAGTTGTACTGATTAGCAAAAACAGATGAGTGAACTTCGTCAAAACTGATTTAATACAGAAATGTTTACTAAGTTGTTTATAAAACTGATGCCGTCGTGACAAAGTTGCAACTGGACTGTAAAATATTTTAAAATCTGTTATAGAAAAACGGACTATAATTGAAGCTAAAGACATAGCTGTGACATAACAGAATGATGCAACTAATATAAGTAGAGCTACAATGATGATAAGATTAATCATTGATCAATCTGTCAATTATTTTCTTGTTTTTTTTAAACTACGAAATGTCATAAAGTGGCGAAAGATACCATCAAATATTAACCTTACTGTCATAAAGCTAAGAGACTAAGAAAATCTTAAAAATCATGTTTAACAATTCAAAACCAGTTGTAGTCACTTCTGTCTGAAAAGAAAAACTACATTTATTTAGAATAGAAATATTCAACAAATACGTTTATAAAGTCCTCCCCCACAGTCACTGTTTCAGTAAAATGCTGACTATAATATGATATGAATGTTTTTGGGGATCTGTGTTTTGAGAGCCAAAGTCTGAAGCATTTTTACCACAAACTTGCTTCAAGCTGGAGTTGCTTCCTTGCTGATTGAAAGAATTGCAGCAGGCTCCAGATCTTGTGCACAGCTATCGCTTTACAGACTGAGCTTGTGCCGCTCTTGCTCTTATCGGCTGTTTCTATGAAGCAAACAAACATGAACGTACAGGGGAGCAGATACATTAATCTGCAGAGCATCATCTAGCAGAAGTATTCTGCCTTTTGTATTTTAATGACAGTACAACCATTTTTCTACAGCTAAAAAATGGTTCTCAGTTTGACCACTAGATTGTCTTTGTTGTTCTTGTTTTTTTAGGTAGTTGGTAACTACCTAAACAAAAATACACCCTGTATTTACTGTATGTGCGTGTACCTCAGGCTAGATTCCAAAATAATGTTGTTGTTGTGATGATGACAAATGATTCACTGTCCCATTTCTCCAGAGTTTGAATTGACAGTATAATAAATTAATTTATTTTTTGCATCCTTTGCAACCTTTTTTGTAATGTGCACAATTTTTTTCCCCCTGTGAAATGGGACTAAATTCAAACTTTACCAGCAAGTCTGATCTTATTTAATAATGTGGTGTAAAATATTTTTTCTCATAAGCACAGTGTTGCTCAGTTTGCAACTTGTCCCTTCGCTTAAAGAATTTCAGTGTTCATCTTTTAATTGTTGTAATACCGTGCCGTTATCTGTAAAATCCATTCTGTGTACTGTCGGATTGCATCTGGACTCTAAATGCACAGGACCAGAAGCAGCCTTGTGTGTGAACACCTCCCTTCCTTTGGACTGTGGACTCATGTAGAGACTGGTTAGAGCTGCAGCAATTAGTCAAATATTGACAGAAAATACATCAATCAATTTTGATAACTGATCATTACTTACGTAAATTGGTTTATCATTGGGCTTCTCACCTCGGGCTTTAGGAAATGTTGATGAGTATTTAACATTATATTACATTAGTATATTACAGTATTTTTTTTTTCATTTTTGTTCTATTGAATAATGAATACTCAGTAGGGTAACCTTTACTTTCAGCCCACATGTCTATTCAATATGTGCACCCACAACGACAGATGAAAGCAGACCACATTCTACAATAATGTGGGAGAATGAGGGAGACAAAAATTAAGAAGAAAGAGGAGAGAGGGGTGAAGTGGAAGACTATCAAAAAATGATGAAAGCAAAAATCAAAAGGCGGCTTTCATCTCCTCTTAATGGTAAAGTTTTGGTTTTAGTGAACTGTCTGTGCTACCTCAACTTAATGTGTTCACACAAGTCACATAATCAGAGGAAAAGAATGCTTTGTAATAAGTGCCCGATTGCAGATTCCCCCCGTATTGTGCACTAGTTTTGATTAAAAAAAAAATACTCAATACTCAAAAAGCTTTCCTGAATACAAATTGCCACTCATTTACCTTTAGGTTTAAGTCTGGCTTTGGTTTGTCGCATCATACAAAGAAAGAAATACTTCAAAGTTGATGCATTATTCATAAAGAAAGGCCCTATACCTGCAAAGTAGGAATGTATGTACCTTCATCCTGATGATAACAACTCATATTCACCATGGAGAGGATGTGATACATCACTCGCCTGCCCTTTCCTCATCCCTCACAAAGCTGAATCAAACTGTGCTGCTGACAAAGACGAGCAGAGAGCCGAATCTGCCTGTTCTGGAGGCTGTTAGGTTTTCAAATGACACCATTAATTATGACACCATCATCATTTTATTCTTAAAAAGACCAGTGGGGATTAAAACATTGATCCTTGTGGTGAGGGTAAACACCCTTTGGCATGATTACATCAGTGTAGACTCGATCCTTCATCCCAAATTTTTTTTGGGGGTCTTTGTAAGTTAGGTCTTTATTCTCATTGTGATAAAGGAGTGTAGCCTTCACTTCTCTCCTTCTAAACCAATACTCTCTGAGCAATCGCCACAGTATCACAGGTGATTGATGACATGTCAAGGTTAAAACTGCCATCACTCTGCAACAGCCAAGTAGAAAACAGTATCATCGAGAACATTAACTTTCAACTCAACCATCCAATCGCACATTTTGGTCTTCCGGTTAACTGAAGTGCTACACTGTTCATCCATTTGTTCAGACAGGATCGACTATAATAACCTCATTCACTTGTTTTTATGTCTTTCTCTGTGTGCACAGCACATATTTTTGTTCATCTGTTTCTCAGAAAACACAAGCAACTTTTGCATGCAGCTAAATATTCAGATTAAAAATGGTTTAAAAGGTCAAACAGAATAAACTGTTCTGGACATACACCTCATTTAGAATATAGAATAAAAGTTAGAAATTGTAATCAGTTGCAAAGGTGCCGTTTAAATGTTTTTAGGAACCGATCAAAAGAAATGTTGTGTACCCTACAAACAATAACACTGGAAAACTTCCTGGCTGTGTTTTTTCAGTGCATGCCCCCGTGTTGATGTAAATGAAAGTGGATGTACATTTCTCCTCCAATCCAAAATCGATTTTACTTGGACCACAGCTAAGCGTTCGTGTTTGATACAATCTATTATAGAACTGATCATTGTTGGACTCCCAGCAATTGTTATCAACCTGTTGCTTGATTAAGAGTAAAACAATTTTGGAAAATACTACACTGAATAGACAATAGTTCTCCATCTTATTTCTTCCCATTTTTCTTCTGCAAAGGCCTGCGTTACTCTGGCTCTGATTGGCTAATACGCGTTGCCCACATTGGTAGGTTGGTGAGAAGGCTGGGACAACAATATCAGGATCAGAGCCAATCAGAGACAGACTAGGGGTGGGTCTTCGCAGAATATACAATGCCGATGAAACGGGATATTTTTGTCACTTTTGCACGTCACACAGACGATCAAATGGGTCGGATTAAATTGCACCGTATTAGATCACCTCCCATGTAAACAGCTGACCTGAAATCATCAATCTGAATGAAAAAGGCGTGCATGTAACCGCAGTCACTTATTGGCAGTATTGGACAGATGAATAGAAAAAAACATCACCATGTTTTACGCAATTACACTCGAATTAGACAACAAGATGTTTTGTAGACTGATAGTGACACATTTCTACGACTGCATGCACATTTCCACACTGAATGACCTTTGTAATTCAGGAGAATCTGAACATCTGTATTTATTAATGTAAATAACATACAGTTTAAGGCATTTTTTCAAGCTTCTCATTCGTTAGCTGACTTTTCAGTGATAATATTCTCTTACCTGTTGGCGCACCACGAGTCACTCCAGTCGTTAAATTGCTAAGTGCTCATCATTAGGGAACAGTATTAGAATTTGATTTGTTTATCAAGACATAATTAAGTTTCTCTCGGCCCCAGGGCGGCAGCTCATCAAAAATACAAAACCCTTGTCATTTGCCTAGACTCCATTAGGCAGCAAATAGTATCATGTCATGAAGCTGGAGAGACCGTACCAGCAACAATGGTGCGTGCTGCAATGTACAGGGTATAAAGGCACATTTCCAGCACTGCAAATGTGAAAAAAGACAAGCAAAAACAGAAATGCTGCAATAACCATCAGGTAGAGTGAACATGACACATATAAAACATTTATTACAAAAAATTAGGGCATATATAGTAAAAATACTATTCAAAATTCGCTCGTAACTATTTGATTATTAATTAACTATTCAAATATTTAAAAATAGTCCCATCCCTACTAAAAACCTTCATTTTTTGCAGAAAAATAAAAATAATTAAGAAAATAAACTTAATGATCTATACTAAAGGCTTATATTTTATCTGTTCTAAAAAAAAATAGAAAAAAAAAACATGTTCAGCTATTCAGCTAGATATAGCACTATAACAAAAGTGCACATTGTCTAGTTCTGCTGTCTTGTTTGCTGTTTAACATATTTGCCAAACACTTCTTCAGACCTGTACTGTAATGGCACCCTAATATTAGGAATCCAGAATCCAAATAAGTGTAAATTTTGCAGCCTACACTTAAAAAAATGGTGGGAAGTATCAGCTCAGTGCACAGACACAAGTATAAAGTGAAAAGTCATGATTTTGCTGTTTCAGTTTTATTTGTAGAGCGCCAATTCCAAACACAAGTCATCTCTGGGCACTCAATATAGTAAAGTCGAGAACCCACAGCAATATAGAGAAAGTCCCACAATTCAACATTTCCCACATGAGTGACGGGGGGAGGAAAAACTACCTTGTGAAGCCAATCTGTCGATATCATAGAGCTCACAAGCCACTACGACACTCCTGTAAGAGTTTTGTTGAATTTGGATGCAGTCACGTTTAATTGTAATTTATTTGAAGGTAAAATCAAGGGCTATTGTAAAAAGAAAAGCAAATTAAAATGTAATCAGTTTTAATGTAATCACGGTTCTCAATTATCTTTCCAGTAACAATTAAGATTCATATCGTATGTTTTGTTGAGTCTGAGGTTCTTCAAATTAGCCATTATTTCAACTTAAAAGTTTATAGTTTTTAGGCGGCTGCTTACCAGTACACCAATTTTAAATCAAACACTGTATGAAGATTAGAGAGGCTCGGCGAGTACTGAAGCAGAAAACAGTTGGGGACATTATGGTCAGCAGTCAAATGGAGCATATAATTGCTTAATTGACTCTGCTGAATATTATTTTTGAGAGTCCCCTGAACAAGTAATCCTCAATCCAGAATTTAGTCTCTCTTTACTAATACTAAGTAAATGCAAAGATACAGACACACTCTATTGTTGTGTTGTAACAGCATAATCAACAATAAATTAAGAATAACAATACAATTAAAAGCAGAATTGCACTTCTGCAGAGCCAGACACTGAATATCAAATAAAGATATGTACAATATGCACATCCTGCAGCCGTGCCTTGGAAAAGTCTGTCCTGTGGTTTCCTAACCTGCCTGATTGTCACAGTCATGCCAGGGAGTCTGGTCATCCCTTTTGAGGTTGAAGTTGTGGGATTGTAATCAGGGAGGCTCAGGGAGGACAGCGAGGGCAAAGCCGGGTTTATTTGGTGTCTGAGACGATGTGAAGGCTTGTCTAGTTTGGGAAGGCCCAGCTGGAGGTTCTGCGCTGAACCTGTTAAAAAAAAAAAAAAAACACAGTCAGCTCAAACAGTCTTTGATGTTGAAGCCTGTAATCTGCTTCATGCCCAGAGATGTCTGTACATATCGAACTTCTCGGCAACAGAGTGAAACTTTTGTGCCAACGTGCAGATTTATTTTGCTGTAAATTTTCAGTGTAAATGTGCAGAATATCAGCTTAATTATCTGGTTGTGTGACCACTAGAAAATAAATTAAAAAAAAAAATCCGGCTCCTGTACTGTTCTGGTAATTGTCAGCTAAGGGTATTTTTTTTTTTATAACTTCCTTTATGAGTCACAGTGTTTATGTTGTTAGCATAACTTTGTGTTAGAATATGCTAATTAGCATCATTCACAGAGTACAGAGGTTGATTGAACTGCGATTAGTTTTGCCTGCCAGCTTTTTGGACACAATAAAATGTTGACAAATCAGGTGTCATGGCAAATGGTGTAATACTTAATGCCCTTCCACTAGAGGGAACCGTATCACTATCGCGTGTTTGCCGTGTTGTCACGTAGCTTGACGAAACCAAAACCTGCGTGTTTTCAACCATGTGCTTTATAGGAAAATGAAACCATGTGCAAACCAACGTGGTTCAGGTGAGGACAAAAGACAACCTCGGTTAGGGTTAGGGGAAAAACCACGTGGCTAGGGTTAGAACAATAACAAAACAAAACAAAACAAAAAATAAAACACTTTATCACCTCCTGGATTTGAACCCCATCAAATGCGTGGCATTCCGGGACGTGCCTATATTTTCGTACATGTTATTGTCACGGCGTAGCTACCACATCGTTTGCTTTAGTGGACAGACATGTGTATTACACGCTTCACCGTTATACCGGGCTGCACGATGACGGTTCCAGTTGAAAAGTTGAGGGTCGTTTTTACAGTTCATCCTGAAAGGAACAGGAATGTGTAAGCTCACAAGGCGATCTATCCAATCCAATGCTGACGATGAATGATAAAGATATCACCAAAATCATTAAGGTTCATTCTGTGGGTACCGTGAACATCCATACAAAATGATGTTCCATTTTATTTGCTGTAGGCACTGAGATGTTTCACTCCAAGTAAAACCTCTGACTTGATGACAACACAAGAGGAAAAGTCAGTTGGCTTCATGTCGTCTGACCGCCATGATTATCAGAGCCAGATTTCATGGCAATCCATCTCATAATTAGATATTTCAGTCTGGACCAAAGTGGCACACCGGCAAACGTCACCCTCCATGAAATACTGCTAAAATGGCTAGATAACATATTCTCTCCCGTGATGTTTGATACGAGTGCGAGCTGAACTGAATGTCTGACCTGCTGAAATAATAGGTGTCTTATAAGCTGCAGAATTGCACATAATTTGCTTTGTGGTGGAGGAGAGCAATACAGGCCTGTAAGTGCCATTACTCAAAGTCACTGTGCTCATTTGATTACTCCTGTGTGGCAGATGGGGCCTGTGTAATAAACAGGAGCAATTATTTATGGAAATGACTTCATGGGCAATTAGCAAGATGTGAGTGTGGGCTGGTAGTCATCAAACTAATTTTATTTTCTGATTCAGAGTAAACAATAATAGTTTTTCCTTCCTCTAAAAATGAACTTGGGATGTCATTGCAGGCTCTCTGCAGACAACATGCATAATTAGATGTGTATTGTTCAGGTTTGTGCATTTCAAGATTATATTGATCTGACTTCTCTGTTTTCTATTCCTGACCTGCAGAATATTAATCAATTAGCCTACACCACCCTCGAGCCTATCAATAACATGTAAAGGGTGGAAAATTAAACATAAAAATAACAGTTTTAATATTAAAAGCCATAATTTAAAACATTCCTCTTTAGGGAAGATGTGAATTTTTTTTTTTCTAGCAAGCTCAGAATACATTGTACAATATGTGCATTCCACATGAAAATCTCTATTTAAATGTAGACTTTACCTATAAAGCCATTGTTGTATTCTAGGAAAACACACTGGCTCATGTCAGCTGACTGTGGTGAGATTGCATCTTTGAACCCAACACGATGATATTATTCCTGTAATAAATTCTAAAAACTACACAAGTAATATGAAGCAGCAACAGGACATTAGTGTATTTATGGCGATTTAATGTAACAGAATGGATCATCACAAGTCAGTGAGGCATGTACACTGCAGCAGCATACTGTTGATCTTCTTCCACCCTCCATCCCTGCTTTATCATTGGAGTTCTAATTGTACATTTGTCCAAGTGGTCTAAAACATGAACATTCATCCGCCTCTACTGTTAAGATCAATAATTAAATCGGTTCTTAATATATATATATATATATATAGACTTACAAACCTTATTTGCGAGTAGGATATTTACTTAGAGAGACAGCCAGCTGGCTGCCTCTTTCTCTGACTGCTAAGATGTTTTTAACATATTGAGAACTTGAGAGATGCATCTCGTGTGTTGACTAACGGAGCCACGCTGTCAGCAGTCTAGGCCTGATAATTACCATCTGCTTTTGGAAAAGAAGTTTGGCCAAGAATATGATGCTTCTTTTACTATTAATGGAAGCGTCAAACTGCAGTTTAATACCTGGTTTAAAGGGCTGTTAATTAATTGATTTTGTTTTAAATAAACAGTTTTATCCTCTTTTAAAGATCAGATACTGACCGCCTGTAGACTTATAGGTTTATACTGTAGTTTTCCTCCCAGGTAGAGAAGCGCAGCTGTTATCTCTACACTGTAGGTTGTTGTGTACTGTGCAAGCAGCTTGTTCTGTCCCTTAGTTACATTTCATTGTGACATGCTCTCAACGCTCTCTGGTGACCGTTGTAATTATCAGGAGGGCAAAGGAGGCGGTGAGATAATGTAGTTCTAGAGCCACAAAGTCTGCGTATTCAGAGGTTAGAGACAAATGACCTATATGGTTCATCGTATAGTGATGACCTATACAGTTTATATTAAAATAAAATAAAATAAAATAAAATAAAATAAAATAAAATAAAATAAAATAAAATAAAATAAAATAAAATAAAATAAAATAAAATAAAATAAAATAAAATAAAATAAAATAGTGGACCGCAGCTTTGGTTATTTTTGATAATCAGTCAATTACACTGCCATTAAAATTTAATTCCAGTGGTTTTTATGATAATTAAGTCAATACTGCGCCTGCAGCAAACGGTTACTTTTGTTATTGATTTATCTGCTGATTAAGTTGTTGATTAAATTGTAAAACATTCCCTTGACGGATTCTTGGAGCCCAAGATACATCTCTTTAGATATTCTTTTTTGTCAAAAGGACAATCCCAAACCCAAAGATATTTAGGATATCATATAAAAACAGATGATAGTAGTCAATCTTCACAATTTGAGAACCTGGAACCAGGGAATATTAGATATTCTTGCTTGAAAAATGTTAGAATAAATGATTGTCAGAAAAGCTGCAGATAAATAATCTGTTGATTGACTATTCTGTTAATCAACCGACTGATTCAGCTCTGATCAAAACATATTTTAAAACATCCGCCGCAGCTCATGCAGCAGATTTCTGCCATAATGCACCATATCAGTCCCTATGCACATTTTGTCATTTTCATTTTACTGACTGAGTTCATGAATACTGCCGTTTTGTTGTGCAAATATGCACAACAAAAGAAACAAATCTTAAATATGAGGTAAAGGTTTCCAAGCTAAAATAAAAAAAAAAACATGTGCTTTGCTCTCCAGTCGTAACCAGCTGTATGATGACTTACAGCTGTAGATATCAGAGGTCATAATGAATGTGCTGTGATTGTAGATTCCCCCTAAAGGCTGCTATTTCTACAAATAAATGATTATACCAACATTAAAAACCTGTAATATCTGTTTGGTGGATACACAAGATAAATTCATTATGTTGCTGGATTTTACAGTGCTGATGGTCCCTTGGAGAATCTCATCAGTTCACTGAAATGTAAGCACACTGCAGTCATTTGGTAGCTTTAATTCATAAATTGATGTTTCATTGTAAAATATGGATTTTGCAGACAAGTAATCAATCCAAGTTGAATGTATTGCTCCACTGACAATACAGTAATCTCTCGCCACACATAGTATTAAAGCTAGAGGAAGCAAAAATAAACGGATGATTTCAGCTTCTTAAATATCTATATTTGCTTGTTTTTCTGTTCGTAAATTATTGTAAATGGTGAATATTTTATAGTTTGTGTTTAAAAAAAAACCCTCTTTTGCCTCTTTTTTTTCATTTTTCAATTTTTTTTTTTAATAATCAAGAATATAATCTGCACATTAATCAATCTGAGAATAATATTTTCAGCCCGAGTTCTTTGTCATATGCCCAACATACAGTGGCACTGCAGGTCTGTGGCTTCTACTGCAGTGTATTGTTAAAGCTGGTGTACTTGTTGTCTTTGTCCTTGTGTGACTGAAGCTAATCAGTTGCAGTTGTTGTTCTTCTGGGGAGAGCAGCCTATTATCAGCCACAAACTTTAAATAGCTCTTGTTAAATCTGTTCACTGGTTAAAATAATTGTCAGCCTAATTAGCAATGTCTTGGCTGCCTTTTTTATGGAGACAAGGACAACAGGAAGGGAGAGTCCTTGGAGAAACGTGGCGACATGATTAATGTAAATGTATTTCTTTCATCATGTGGTGCAATACAGACAGCTTGGAGGCTCAGTGTGGGGGTTGGCTTCGTGCCGGCTGCCTGTGTGTCCCTCATTGGGCATACACAGTATGGTTCTGCCACTGTCAACCAGGTCTCACACTTCCTGGAGGAATCTGGTCTCACCGTAGCGGTAAAGACGCACTGGGGAACAAGAACAGACGTGATTATAATGTTTGTGTCCAAAAATTATGTCTATGCATGTGAAAATGAGAGACGTCCCCCTCCAATGTCAGGGATGCAGCTGTACCAGTGGAGCTGCTTAGCTTCCAATAGAGATCCTGTAGTTTTGAGCAGCTTCCAGGCCTGAATGTGTCTGACCGTAAAACAATGCAAGAAAAAAAAGACTACGAAATGAGGACATTAGAGACAGCATGTGGAGGCAAGTGAGATTACATTGCTGAATTTGTCAACTTCAGTGGTGGAGGAGAAGCCTGGCTCCGTCCGACTATCGCTCATAGCTTCAGTTTTCTTTGCTGTGTCTGGAAACCCTGTTCTCATTAACGTTTGCTCAGCCACTTAAATGACGGACCAATCAGCGACTGGTGTCAGCAGTTAAGTGCAATGACGTTGAAGTTGAGCGTTTTTTTCTAAATGTAGTTGCACTTGTGGAAGAGTTTTGGCTGTTTTTGTAGCATTCTGATTGGTTAATGCTGCTCTGATAGTTTCAAAATTAACCCAAGGTCTACACCCAGGATGCAATGACTACACACGATTCCCTACAGAGTGTACCCAGATCCATTTTTGAAACATGATACAATTGTTTTGGCAACCCGTGCTTTAATTACATGTGTTTGTATTCATATTTATTGCCTGAATACATTCGACCTTGTCGGGAGTCTTTCCTTCCTTAGAATTCAGGCTCGTCGTTCACAAAGATAACATGTAATTGCCTCCAGTGTTTAAATATGTATGTATGAAACATTGCTTAACTGCAAAAAAAAAACCACCCAGTCAGTTCATTTGCATTTTGATTGACAGCCCGAAAAACAATCTCACTGTTTCAAACTAACAATAAACAAAATCACCATGGTTGAAAACTTCAATTTTTTCAACACTGTCAAGTAAACTACTACTTGTCTAAGATTGAAGAAAATATCTAGTAAACAGCTTTTGTATTCAAGACCACATCAAATTCAGAGGATCTCTATCTCTTAGGAATCAAAACACGTATAATTTAGGTGCAGTCAAAATCGTAAATGCAGGTTTCTAAACACCAGATTGTGCTTGCTTCAAAAACAGGAAAACTAAACAAACATTTATCTGCCTTTAGAACATAGTGATGAAAGCAGAAATACTCGCTACACACCTGTGCTGCAGTAAAAGCCAGAATTCTTCCGTATATGCTGTAAATAGTCACAGCTGCTATCAAACTTTACCAACTGAAACCTTTTCAGCATAAACCCATTTTACAGCAGCAGTGCTGCCTCAAGCCAGAGTAAAGGGGTCAATTTAAAAACAGCCCTGGATTACCACCAATACACCAATCAGACTCGACATTAAAACAACCTGCCCACAAAATTGTTGTAACTCCCCTTCTTGCCGCTAAAACAGCTCTGACCCATCGAGGCATGGACTCCACAGAGCTCTGCAGGTGTCTTTTGGTGTCAGGCAGCAAGACGTTAGCAGCAGACCCCATACAGTGCATCCGGAAAGTATTCACAGAGCTTCAATTTTCCACATTTTGTTGTTACATCTTTATTCCAAAATTTATTAGATACATTTTTGCCCTCAAAATTCTACACATAATACCCCATAATGATAACGTGAAAAAAGTTTTGGGGAAATTTTTGCAAATCTATTAAAAATAAAAAACGAAAAAAACACACCTAAGTAATCACAGCCTTTGCCATGACACTCAAAATTGAGCTCAGGTGCATCCTGTTTCCACTGATCATCCTCGAGATGTTTCTACAACTTGATTGGAATCCACCTGTGGTAAATTCAGTTGATTAGACATGATTTGGAAAGTTATATTTTCGTTCTTTATTTTTTAATAGATTTGCAAAGATTTTAAACAAACTTTTTTCACTTTGTCATTATGGGGTATTGTGTGTGGAATTTTGAGGAACATTTTTTATTTAATCCATTTTGGAATGAGGCTGTAACATAACAAAATGTGGAAAAAGTGAAGCGCTGTGAATACTTTCCGGATGCACTGTAAGTCCTGAAAGTTGTGAGGTGTGGCCTCCATAAATTGGACTTGTTATTCCATCACATCTAACAGATTCTCCATTAGACTGAGATCTGGGCACCCTCAACTCTTTGTCATGTTTCTCAATCCATCCCTGAACAAATGTTTGCACCATGGCAGGGCGCATTATCCTGCTGAAAGAGGCCATTTCCATCAGGCAACACCGTTGCCATGAAGGGGTGTATGTGGTCTCCAACAATGTTTAGATTGGTGATACGTGTCAAAGTAACATGAATTCCAGGACCCAACGTTTCCCAGCACAACATTGCCCAAAGCATCGTACTGCTTCTGGCTTGCATTCTTCTCATTGTGCTTCCTGTTGCCATCTCTTCCCTAAGTAAACAATGCCCACGCACTTGGCCATGCACATGATGGGAAAGAAAATATCTTTCATCAGACCAGCTCACCGTATTTCAATTCTCCATGGTTGAGATCTGACGCTGATGTGCCCATTGTAGGAACTACCCAGCCTCGTATTAAGGTTTTCATTCAGTAGCTCTTCTGTGGGATTGGAGCACACAGGCCACCCTTTCCTTTCCACTCGCATCTATGAGTCTTGGCCCCTATAACTCTGTCACCAGTTCACCTCTTGTCCTTCTCTGGACCACTTTTGGTGGGTCCTAACATCTGCTTACCAGAAACCTCCCCCAAGACCTGTCGTTTTTGAGATGCGCTGACTGAAGCTTTTGTAATTCGGCCCTTGTCAAAGTCGCCTTTTTCCTGCTTCTAACACATCAATTGCGAGAACTGCTTGTTCACTAACCGCCTGATACGTCTCACCTCCTGACATTGTAACAAGATAATCAATGTTATTCATTTCATCTATCAGTGGTTTTGACATTGTAGCTGATTGGTGTACACCTCTGTGATAGGTACTGTGTAGTTTTCTGTAATGACAGGTTAGATGCAAAATAAGTCCCTTGAAGCACCTCTAGTTGTTAAAAAGGCACTTTTTAAGAAAATCAATGCATGTATAAAATGTCCTAAAAAGTCAGTGTACTGAAATCCCTCAAATTTAGTTTCCCTCTTGTGGTTTCAAGCCATGCACATAGTTTTGGTTTATATTGTCAGAGGCTTTGAGATTTCCGCTGCTGAGACTTCTGCTGTCACCCCAGTACAATTGAGAAGAATGGTATTTCATTCGTGGGGCTCAAAGCATAAAACAATTAAATTGAAAAACCCAACAGTGCACAGTGCAATGCCTTTCCAGAAACAATGTCCCAGATACTCTGGATAATCCACAAACCTTACTATGATTACCAGCCACTATGCTTTAACCTTCACCACAATAAAGACAGAGGAAAACGTAAAGGTATGTGTAAAAGCTGAAACATTCATCATGGGTAAGATAATAAACTAAATTTAAAGCAGTATCTCCAAGAAAATGATGACAGTATACATCTTGATGTTTTACCTTCTCCACTGGAGAAGTAGAGATCCTCACAAATCCTGGCTTCTTCAAAGCTGTAAATCTCAGCAGAGAGCAATAAGTGGTGCGTCACAAACGCTACACTGGGTTGACAAATGAATATTTATGACGGTGAGAGCCATAACAATTAGCATTAGCTTTCATCAGGATTCTGGGTTAAATTACACCACTCAGGAGGCTCCTCAAAGCTTTTGAACATTAAAACACTTAATTGACGAGGAAGATGGGCCACTACACAACAATCACTCTGTAGAGACAACAAAATTGGCATGGGTGTTTTAAGGTAAAGTAATTTATCACTGGGTATCACAAAGTATTATCAAATAATAACATCATAAGTACACCATACTTATTTTACTACATGATCACAGTTTTTAAAGATTTAAAGGTTTAAAGAGGTTTTTTTTGTCACTTTTTAAATAATAATTCATCTTTAAAATACCCTCAACCTTCACATTGAAGCCACATACTGCTTATACAAAACCCTCTCTATACGCCGTACCAATATTTTACAATATACTGTCTATCAATAATCAAAGAACATATTTTCTTCAAATTATTTTTTTGTATATTCTCTTTTCATTCTTTCTAGAAATGGTTTCAAGCATCCAGAGTTCAAAATACATGTTTGTAAAGTTACTGCAAATTAAACTTGACAGTGAGAAACATTTTTTCCCCTCAAAATGTTTACTTTAAATTTTTTATTTTTCCAAGAACTGTCTGAAGCTGTCTGCCTACCATCTGCTGTTTGTTTTTACCTATCCCAGCTGTAAGTTGCTCCCCATCTCCTTTGTGTATTGCATGTTGTTCATCACAGTAAAAATTCAAGTCCCTTTAGTCTGCATACTAATATATTTAATTGATAGCCGTGTAAATTTTGAAATAAAGTTTTTCTTTTGTCATCATTCTGTAGGGTCAAAAATACATTCACAAGGGAGAGGAAATTAGGCACAGCTAGTCTCTACCGCTGGAGCTTGTAAGCTGTCACACCGGATGTCAGTTAGTGCTTGTCAGTGGCTTTTTGTCCTGTATAATAAATTTAGGCTTAAAAAAAGCAACTCTCGCTGTATTGCTGTGGCACAAACTTGTGTTTTTAGACACCTGGGATGGCATCGGTTTTCCAGACAAAAATATCTGATTGTTGCAACGAAATTCAGGCATTCATGTTTCCCAGAGGATAATTCTGTCTTTTCCCCTCTAGCGCCGCCACAAAGTAGACATTTTTAATTGAATATCTTGACAACTATTGAATTTGTTGGCATAACATTTAGTACAGATATCCATGATGCCCATAGCATCTTAATCTTAAAAAACTTTGACTCAACCTCAACTCCCACTACGAGGTTGACATTTGTGGTTTTGAGGCTTTTGAATGGTTTGTCATCTATTTTGGTACAGATATTCAGGTCCTCTCAGGATGAATTGTAATAACTTATTACTTAACATTTTTCGTGGCTTCATTAACAGGTCAAAATATTTTGTCCAAGACGAGTAAAGATCTGCTAAACTATGAACATTCACATCAGTCTCAGCTCTTCGTTGTGTTTAGTCATTCACAAGGATGTGAGCGTGCTGATGTTAGCATTTAGCTCATAGTACTGTAGTGTAACCTCATAAAGCTGCTACCACAGCATCAAAATCTAGCCTATAATGAGGCGCTTAAATGATAAGCTGATCGATCAGGAACTTTTTAATGATTAAATAACGGTTTTAGTAATTTTTCACGCAAAAACAGTGAAAAAAAAATGGCAAAACCTTTCTGCTTCCAGCTCCTCGAATGTGACGATTTTTAGTCTCTTTGTATAATTGGGTTTTAAACATTCACTGAAGTCACTTTGGACTCTGGGATGGATTTTTTTTTTTTTTTTTTTTTGCTGTTTTTTGTGACGTTATTGATTAAAGGATGAATCAATAATGGAAACTGTTTAGTTGCAGCCCTACTATAATGCATCTTGTCAGCTTTGTGTTTTTTTTTAAAACCTCTGGTGTGACCTTCATGAAAAAAAAGCCTCAAGCATGAAATTCCCACAAACCAATGCTACGGTATGACGTGCATAATATGGAAGTATGCATGCAGTCTACCTGTCGATTCTCAGCCCTCCTACTCCTGACCCCTGAGCTGAATGTGTTATTTTTAGAAGTATTAGCTGCTGATTATGCATTTGCGTTCCCTTCTGGGCATTAACAAGGTGTTGGGGAAGCAGATGAGGCCGGCCTGGCAGACCTTCAAGTGCTGGCAGTGCAGTGTAGCACAGGGTGTTCTGACAAGCTGAGACTGGAGCTACGTAGTACTCTGTCTGAGGGCTGAGGCATCTGTTCAGTGCACACATGGGTGAATCTATGTCAGGAAAAACACACCATACACTCTCCAAGAGTTTCACACGGATAATCACGGCAGAAACACACAGCATAGACTTGCTCAGTCACTTACTCATTCAGCATTTATCGTGAAAATTGATTAAAAAAAAAAAATTCTCTACCAAGATTCATAACTGAAAAGATTGGCTTCTCACATTACTATAAGTAATCTAATTAGAACCTATAATTGAATATGAATATTAAATGGCAGCATGGTTGAACTAAGGGGTATCATTTCCATAAATCAGAATCTAGTTAATGATCACATACGTTTTAATAATCATAAAATTAGATAATGGCAGGGGACAAACCAGAATGGCTTTCCATATTGCTGGATTAACGCTGTCCAATTGGAAGTCTTTGTGCTGCTGAACACGTATACTGAATACTCCTTTCTCTAAAAATAAGACTATATTACAGCCTACTTTCTCACTGTGATTCACTTTCCAGTACATAGACTTTCCAAAGTCAAGGATGTGAAAGGAAACCAGACGGTGACACAGAAATGCATCATCTGTGCTGCTTCTCAGGGTTTCCCTCCCCCCAAAAATTTTGTCTGCATCGAAGAGAGCTGCTTTGGTTTGTTGCAAAGCAACCTTCCGGCTGTCATTTCCATGAAAACCAAAAAATGTAAGTTCATGAATGAGTCCCTCAATACAGATTATAAAAAAAAAAATAAAAAAAAAATAAAAATCAATCTCGGCATATTGGGCAGAACAACTTCATTCATATCTTCCATGTCTTTGGCCTGCAGTTCATAAAGCTACAGCTAGCTGACACAAGATACAAGTAGAGAAATAATGAAGGAGGTGGGAAATGATTCAGCAATGGATTCTTCTTGTGCTTCCTCCAGCACTCTTTTCCAGTTTCAGTTAAGGTTAAGGACAGTTAAGAGCACAAGGTTTTAACATTGATGATATATGTGTGGTGATTTGTGTGCCTTTGAAAGTTTGAATAATAGGATTTGTGTTGTCTGTAGTTCTGGTTAATTCTAACAGTACATACGAGAAATGCACGATAATACTGGCACTTCATCGGTATGGGGTTTAAGATGAAATATTAATCTTTAAATAAACATTTAGCTGTCTTTGGCCTGCTAAACGTATATCTATAGATATACGTATATCCATAGATATACGTATATCTATAGATATACGTATATCTATCTATATCTATATCTATAGATATACGTATATCTATAGATATACGTATATCTATAGATAAACGTATATCTTGTTTGAAAACATTGCAAAAAAAAAAAATAAAAAAATTCTGACCATGGAAACCTGCACTTTATACAGATAATATATACTGTTGAGTGGCACGAAACAAAAATGATCTGCCACCAATTTTTGTGGGCATGATGAGAGTCAGGTACTTCACCATTAATTATAAAGAGTAACACGGCAAGAAACAATCTTTCAAATCCTTCCATAATGTCTCCTTTTCCTTCCCTTTCACCAGAAACCCTGAGGGAAAGTAACCATGTTTAACAAACCTTGAAAGTGTGCCGACAAGACCTGAGAGGGAGGAAAAGAAAAGGAGGTGGGGGGAGCAGAGGGATGAAATTAAGTCTTAATTTGAAGGGCTTTATTCTTGAAAAAAATAGCTACAGGGATGAGGTGTCCAACTTACTAAAAAAAATTGTGAAATAGCTCAGCAACTTGAAACTTTTCTATGTCAGATGATGACATTTCAGGGGACGTGTTTGTTTTGAAAACTGCGTGAGATGACATTGTTGTTCTAGAATACATCTAAGGGATTTTGAAGAGAACTCAGTGATAGGTGATAGGTGGGTGTAGGATAGGTGATAAGGAGACCGAACCTGTCACTTCACTGTTTTTGTTATTGGAGAAGACAAAGCAAAGCTGCCTTGAGTCATTATCATCTACTATTTATGCGCTGACATTTTCCTTCTCTGAAGTCAGACATTTTGTCGCAGAAAATCAAAACTTTCAAGGGACATTCAGTTTTCTCTTGTGTTTATATAGTAAAGACCTCGCAGTACCAAGGTAATGAAAAATGATCAAGCCTGTAATTAATGCAGGTGACGGTTATGTTGATAAAGCATGGGGAGGTTATACCGTATAGCGCATGCTCGGTGCATTATACCAGTAATGGCTACATTTCCTGTAGATGATTTATGTGTTTTTTGTTACTAGTCTTAAGGTCTTTTGCATGTGGAACATTATAAACAAATACATGTCTTGAAAATGTTTGCATTTGGCTGGTGAGATGCTTCTTAAGAGTTATGTTGAAGTTTTTGTGTCAGCTTAAATGAGCTGAGTTGTCAGTCTTTCAAGGGACATTCAGTTTTCTCTTGTGTTTATATAGTTTATATAGTAAAGACCTCTGAAAGCAACTAAATTGTGAGTTGAAGACATGAAAACAGTTGAAATGTCAGTTAACAGTGAAGTGCTGAAAGTAGGTGAACTGTAAGTCAAAGACGCCCCAATGACAATGCAGTTGAAATGTCAGTTGATGTGAAAGGGGTGGGAACACTTGAATTTTCAATTAAGGTGTCTGACTACGTGATATGACAAGGTTTGTGAACCCCTACTTTAATTTTTGTTTTTACCATGAATGGCGACACATTTCTTCTTGAAAGTTTAAGCAAAATTACTTTGTTATTTCCATCTTTAATGATTTTTAGAATAGCAAAAAAGAAAAAGGGTTGGAATAAAAAGTTTGAGCTCGCTCAGTTAAAACTTGTAAATACTTTTTGTGAGTCTCTTGACTTTCTAATTGGGGGATTTTTGCCTATTTTTCCCTGCAGAAGGCTTCTAGTTCTGTGAGATTCTCTGGACATCTTGCATGCACAACTATTTTGAGGTGTAGCCACAGATTTGTAATGATGTTTCAGTCAGGGGACTGTGAGGGCCATGGCAAAACCTTCAGCTTGCACCTCTTGAGGTAGTCTATTATGGATCGTGAGTTGTGTTTAGGATCATTATGTTGCTTTAGAATCCATCCTCTTTTTATCTTCTTTACAGAATTAGTGATGTTTGCTTCCAAAATTTGCTGGTATTTCATCAAATGCATTCGTCCCTCTACCAGTGAAATGTTCCCTGTGCCCCTGACTGCTCTGCAAGACCAAACCGCTATTGATCTACCTTTGTGTTGGAGAGTTGGAGAGGTTGTTTTTTTTTCAGGAAATTCTGCTACGTTTTTCCTCCAAAAATATCTTTTAACTTCTTGTGAACACAAGACGTGTTTTCAGAATGGATCAGGCTTGGTCAGATAATTCTTTCACATTTCTGAGGCTGAGTTTTGTGGTGAGAATGTAGGAAATGTTTCTAATGACTCTTCAATGAAGGTCCTGTTTGTGCAGATGTCTCTGAACAGTAGAACCAGTGCACCACCAGTCCAGAGGTCACTACATCTTCATGCAGGTCTTTTGCAGTCAAACCGGTGTTTTAATTTTCCTTTCTACAATCCTTTAAACAGCTCTCTTAAAAGGCTTCTTTGATCTTCCACACCTCAACTTGACCTCCACTGCTAACTACTAGATCTTAATGAGGAAACAGCTATTTGAAAAGGCTTTGCTATCTTCTTATAGCTATATTCTGCTTTGTGGGCATCAGTAATATTCATTTTCATAGTGCTAGACAACTGCTCACAGGACTTGCTGATTGTTGGGACAAGGTTTAAGAAGTTTGTGTTTATAAAGCTTTGAAATTTGCATCACCTGGCCTTTTCTAACAATGATTATGAACATTTCATAGCTCTACAAAGCTAAGCAAGGTCAGAAATATTGGTAAAAGTTATTAGAAAGCTCAAATCTCTGGATTTTTTTCAAACTTTTGCTTGGTGCTGCTTTCATTTTTTCACACTAAAATTGTACAAAACCAAAATAATCCACCAACCTTGCTTAAAACATTGACAAAAATATTTCATGTTTAAATTTTGGAGATCAGTTTGTTTTCTACTCACTTCACTATTTAGATGAAAATACATTTTCACTGTTCACTGTTTATCTGCTAACGACCTTTCCTTTCCTCATGTCAAATATTGAGCAAACAACCGAATATTAATAAATATAAAGTCATGTTTTTGCCAATGAAATTCAAAACTGTAGCCTGTAATTAATGCAAATCACAGTCGCCTTTTCACAATTTGGCCCAACATTTTGTTTTTGTTCCCTTATTTTCTAAATTGTCTTGATGTTGAAAATGAGAGTAGGTGGACTGCAAGTGGAGTAGATAATGGTTTTACATCAAAGGAATGGCAAATAATATTTGAACCAGATATCCATGACATGCCAGTTATTCCCCATAAAACTGCTGTCCTGTTAGGGTCGGCTGGAGGACGACTGCGACAGCGATAGCTCTTCTTCTTCGTTACACATCGACTGGAGGTCTTGCCAAGTCAGACAGCAGCCCCAACATTTCTGTTTCTGCTGCCCTGCCTGGTTTGCCAGGGAATTTGGGTGAAGCAAAGAGGGGGGGGGAAAAAGAGGGGAGGGGGTTATTTGTAGTGTTTGTCCTTCACTATTAGTCTCAGGTGCTTTCAAATGGACAGCTATCCTCCCATTAATGTCCCCGGGCAAGCGCACATGTACAAATCATGCCCTTCTCTTTCTGCTATTCTTTTCATTACCATGCCTGAGCTGAGGGGGGGATTGGTCACTGTAAGCTGCAGGCTGTACCTCGGATAACATTTACACATTACACTGTTTAAACTCACACACCTTTGCATTAGTTCTTTTTTAGGGTGTCAGTGAGATTAATGTCTCCAGATCAGTGACATTTAAGATACCGTTTTTCAATTTACCATTAAATGTCAATCATGTCAGTAATGCATGCTGCTTCTGTTTAAAGCCAATGTGAAATTAGGATTCAGATGACAGCAGGTAGAGCTGAATCATTTGGGAAGGATAATATTAAATCTTGCTTTGTTGGCCTGATATACTGAGAGCGGTGCAATGGCTAAAACCCCATTAGTCATTTTCTGGTGGTGATTGCTGGAACATTCCACAACCCTGAGACGTCCCTCTTTAATTAAATCTGTAATGAACTTCCTGGAAGCAAATACCGAAACAAATGTAAGCAGCAAATTAATAAAATTTCCTTCCTTTTTTACTGCAGGTTGATGCTTTGAAAAGCTGCTGTAGCTACCTGCTGTCAAAAATCCCAGAAAAACAAATAAGCACAGAAAGTAGGGCATTTGTTTTTTGTAAACAAGACCAAAAAAGGACACAACAACGGCAATTGTTTTAAATGTACAAAGTTTGCACAGGTCTTTTTTTTTTTATCAGTATTTGAAAATATTCAACAATGAAAGTTAAATCAAACAGTAAGAATAAGTAATAACAATAATTAATATCAGCAATAACTAGACTTAAAATCATAACTTTTTAGTTATTTTTTCTTTTTTACTGAAACACCTGAGGGAAGCAAATCAAAAAGAGAACCCAGAAAAAATAACCACTGAAGTTTAGAACCCAAAAAAGAAAAAGGAGACACGAAATAAAGTCAAGACAAGCTCATACAGGGGTCACTCACTTCATCTGTATGTACAGCACATTCGCTCCACGACTGTGCAGAACAGCAGTGATGAAAAGAACAGTGAAAATGAAAACTCCTCTCTGCAGTCTAACAGCCTTTAACATCAGTATTGGCAGCCGTATTGGATTCACATGTAAAGGCAGGGTGAGGCAGAAAAACTACAACAGAAACAGGAAAACCCATTTGGAGGTGGTTAGCAAATATGTTATTTTTCCTTTATGCTTGGATTACAGTTGCAGAACTGACAGTACTCCGTTTGTTACTTTGATCTGAAAGGCTGAGAGGACCGAGAAGCGCTGTCCTGTTGAAAACATAACCCAAGCGTACAGCGGAAACCCAAGCCAACCATCATTTTTCTTTTTAGAAATGGTCCCTGGATGCATAAGACACAGCCGCTTTCCTGGCACCACTGAACTTTAAAAAAATTCATTCAAACTTGTTTCAGTAAGAAACATGACATCAACATTAGTTTGGAGGTGGATTTGAGAGTCACATTTCATGTTTGTCTGTACATTAATCAATATTCAATTTTAACCCTCTGTCAAATCTCACCAAAAACACTTCACTTTAACAGAGGGACATACTGTAGAAATGCAAAGAAACCTTTGGTCAAAGAGTGAACTCACAAAGGAAAAAATGCAATGACAAGATCTAAGGAAATCATTCATCACTCAAGATTAACAAAACGACAAAATCAAGGAGCAAAACTCAAGTGGTTTTCTATACGTTTCTCTCTCTTTCTAACAATATGGCCCATAGTTCAACCCTCTGCCCATACATTTGGGTCTGCAAGATATACCAGTTTCCTCACAGAGGAAAGAAGGAAAGAAAAAAGGTGCTCTTTTCATGAAAGTCATGTTTGTCTTGATTGTCCACAAAAAAAGAAGTGCCAGCAGGAAGTAACCCCGGCGATAAGATATACAATCACAGCGTAAAACGACAACATCCTTTACTGAAAAGGAATCGAGAGTCCATGACACGCTCCTGAAAAGACTCTGAACCTGCACTGAATTGGTGTTTGCAATATTTCTGTGACTCTGTGTTTGTGTGTGCACATGAACTGTGTCTGTAACTGTCTCAGTGGTCGGGTAGGGTTCAGTCTTATATTGAGACCGTCTTATCCTGTGTTGCTTCGTCCTGCAGGCAGCTCCTGTGGATGACGGGCAGCGGGTGGGCTTCTGTGTTGAACACCCAGTCCTCCAGAGGGAGAAGGTCGTCATCAGAGAAGAGCAGGTACAGATACCTGAAAATGTGAATATAACATTCATAACATGAAAAACAGTCATTTAATTTAATCAAAGTCAAGGCTTTTTGAATTATTTTGAATTGTAGTAATGGACAAAGTCATCCTTCAACCTCGACACTCCACAGTTTCTTAAATTACTCATTTTCTAAAGTTAAGCTCGTCCTATGTTTTCTGATTGCAGCTGCTTTCCTGTATTTTCACATTAGTCGTTCGGATTTAAAAAATCTCCAAGAAAACTTTCACACTGTGCTTTGCTAGTCCAGAACATCTGAATTATTCGCCAGCAGTAGTGACTTTTCTACTGGTGCTTTATTTGATCCAAATTTTATAAAATGTTCCCACACAAACTATGGCTAGATTCTACGATTTACCGTTGGTCCCGAAATGCCTCACATGGAAGCGATCATTTGACACTACAATTTACCCATGTCCCATGAATGCCTCACATGCTATCAGTAGACTCTAGCCAGCCCGCTGCGCACAGAGAAGCCTCCAATTACTGCAGAGCACATAACTCATACAGGTGCATTGACAAAGATTAGTTTAACTGGTGAAATAAGGCATTTTAATGTACGATAAGTTAAAACCAAGTCATTTTTATTTATGCTGGTGGACTGCCCATGTAGAGGCTGCATAACAACTGCTATGGCTCACTGACTCAAAATACTGTGTTTATGCATTTTTAAATACAAACATGTTGGTGTGGATGTAGCAAAGGTATCGAAATATCATACTGAATAACAAACCATTTTTTGGAGTCTCATACTACCAAACGAATTCGATCGCTGCCATGAAAGTATCGAACTTCAGTACCCAGCTCTAACCAACAGAGATGTTTTGGTATGATTTCAGTTTCAAAGTAGCACATTAGGAACAGTTTAACACTGGGAGGCAGCAGTAAAGTGTGGTGACTGCTGACCTGAATGATTCCTCATGCCCTGAATTCACAATAGCAGGTCAAACAGGTCTTTATCATCCACTAGCTGTGATACAAAGTGGTGACCTCTATGGTTTGCACTGCTTAATGATCCAAGAATGAGGGGAGGTAAAATTGAAGTGCCTAACTGCACACTATCTATTTGCCATCCTTGTTTCTTTTACAAGCAAAAAAAGAGTCTTGTTCAAAGAGTGATTGGAATCCCCTGTAGAATAGAAGTAGTGTCTCTTTCACAGCGCAAGTGTGCTTCATGGACAGAAGAGATAATAGGTAGAAGATGAATCCTCGGCGTCTGTACCTGTATTACTTTCATATCGATGATGGCTTTATGAATGTAGGATATATAATGTAATTTCTTTCCCCGTTGAAGACATCGAGAGGAAACGGCACTCACTTGAGTGTCTCGGAGAGGAAGAAGCTCTGCTGCATGTTATCGTGGCTGACGGTCATGGTGTAAACGTCACGGATCCCGGAGAAGCCAGATTCCACTCTGCAGTGCTGCTCCAGGGCCTGACAGAGGGGAAGAGAAGGCATGTTTAAATATGGACAAAATAAAGACTACTTCCACTTTGACGGGACAAATTGAATAAATAATAGTTTTAATGAACGAACTCTCACACAGGGCTCAAACATTGTGCAAGCTGTACTTTATAAATCACAGTGTGTGAGTAAAACACCATTAGGTGTTCCAGTGATATAGTTGTGCAAAATCTTTTCCTTAAAACGTCCACCTACATAACGAGTAAATGATGGAACTTGTCGAGCACTTCGGCCAGCTACACAATCGAAGCCCAAGCAATGCTAAATCTGACAAGAGCTAATGGAGATGTGGCTGAGCAAGCCAAGCGGATTAGCTCATTATTACCCCTGCTACAAAGGGCTGGCTTATACGTGCTAATTAACAAAGACCCTGGCATGTTAATGCTCGATGTTCATGAAGAGAAGCGCCGTGCACTGCTTCTAACCTTTGTGCCCGATAATTAAAGGCCCGTCAAACTCGTCAGCCTGATCTCTCCACTTCTGCGCGCACTAAATTAATGCTAAATCTATCACACCAGCCCTCTGCAGTTTGCTACAGTTAATGTCCTGTCTACCGCCACATTAATAACGGTGATCCCCGCACAACCTTCACCTCCCGCTAGCACGACTGCTTGATCTACAAGCTAATGTACAGTGCCACACAACATCAAGGAGGCTGGTCGAGGGTAGTTCAGGGTGCTAAAGGGGCTTGACATAATAGGTGAGCACAATTTATAAAATGATCATCTGAGCCACCACTAAGAGAGAAGTATAGGGCACAAAATTACACTGTACAGTTTCTCCCACTTAAATGTAACACGACATTATTTTTGTACTGCTCTGACCTGAATTAAAGACCATATTTCTTTCTGGATATTTAGTTTGAAAAAGCGGCGGCTGTATCGTATTTGAGGATGACACGTTCACATATTTACAACAGCAGATGCTTTCTTTGAATGAAGGTCGTTCTGGTCACTACGTGACATTACACTGAGTAATTATTGGATTATGGGCTTTTTCTACACTTAAGGCCTGATTTACGAAAGCTCTGCATGTGTAAAATCACGTGCAAACTTCACACCACCTGCAAAAAAATGTCCGAGCAGATCTACTGACGACGTGCAGTTAAGATTGCGTCTTTTAAATGTGCAATTTAACACACACTGTCTGTTTTGCGTGTTTGCCTGAATGCATATGTAATATTGGGCGTTTCTGCTTGAAGGTGCAAAATACTGGGAGTTCCTGGTAACTGTTCAGAGGCAAGAAATGGCTGGACACATAACCCCCCGGAATACTGTCTCTTATGCCCTTTGGTTTTTGTACAGATTTAAAACAACATGTTAATTAATGAGCTTTAAAGGTACTTGTACGGGCGATTTTGTTGTTTTAGATGGGTGAGCTGTTTCTCAGTGTGTCCATCCAGTAAGCTGTTTGCTGTAGCTTCACATTTAATGGACATGTAAGGGGGTTGTATAAATCTTCTCATCTAAAGCTACTCCAGGAAGCGAGGTACTCAAATGTCCCAAATATGGAACAAATTCTCCTATTTGAAAATACACTTGAACAAGATACATGAACAAGGGGTTTAGACTCTACTATAGAGGAACAATTTCCTGTTTTCCTCTTTAAAACGATGTAATACTAATAGTATAGTAATGCTAATAGTATCTTATGGAAATTTTCCCAAAAGAACTGGTCTGAAATGTTTTGGAAGTCTTTTCCTAAAAACACATCTTATATTCAGGCCTATAAGGTAACTAATACTGTATTGATGATCTCACCTCAACAGCCTCCCACCCCCAATCTCTGTACTTGGGGTCGTGGGTCAGTCTCCACATGTACATGTAGCTCTCAATGACTTCTGGTCGTAAGATGTAATATCTGTCGCTCAGTCTGGTTGCTGTGGCTTCGGCTCCGCTGTCGAATCTGAACGCTTCAGGTCCCAGTTTAGTGGCTGACAGAGACAGAAATAAAGACAGGTCGTTGGGTGACTTTGTCAGTAGATATAAAAGCCTTTTCATCTGTAGTCAGTTTGAAAACCCATGGTTCACTTGCAAAAAAATAAAAGAAATAAAAGACTTGAGGCACAAATTAAAGAAATCTCCACAGCTGTCCAGATGGTCCGTGGGCTTCTCTGTCTCTCCTCATTTGTCTTATTCTTCTCCCTGCTTCCATTATATCTCTACCACAGTTCACAGCTGCATAGCAAAGAGATTCTGTTCAAGATACACCACAAAGGAGTCTGTTCTCGCCAAGGTCACTACAGATGCACTTGCATGGCAACATCATAAATTTAGAAACATGCTTGAAAATGCGAGGTTGGCTCTATTTACTCTGGCATTTTCTCCTCATGCTTATCACCTGTGATTTAGCCGAATGTGTGGTCATTTGGAAAATAGAGACTATGGTTGGAGTGAGCAGGTTTTTTGAGGTCACTGAGGATTTGCGAGTAGATGCATCCAATTGGACCAGAAAATCATCTTGAAATGAGAAGTCGCTGTGACAGGCAGCAGGGCTTCCCAGTCAGCTGGATCATTATAGTGTTTAAGTGAACATGCAGGACAAAGGAAAACATCATAGTAATACATGGTTTACTGTTCCACACAAACCCACAGACTATATTATACATTGGTCACTGTATAAAGTGGTATTGAGGGAAAACTGTAGTTTGATGCCAGTTTTAGGTCATTTTTATTTATATTCTAGACCCTGAAAGGAAAACTTCCCAACAAAACATTTTTAACAGGGGAAAAAAAGAGAGGAACTTAAGGAGGAGCAATAAGTATGTTTATTCACAGAAATATGGAGCCTATAGATTTTCATACTGTAATGTTTGCAGTGTAAACTCTTAAACATTTGCCAGAAGTTTTATCAACCTCAACTGCAGAGAAACCAGAGCCTTTGTCAGAGACAGATCTTTATTATTTCTCCTGTGTTAGTCTTACTCGGGAACCTAATATGAGCCAGAGATCCTTTGGTTGGTCTTCCCAGGTTGAGGCTAAAAAACAGAATATAACGAGCCTTTGCAATCACAACCCCTGTCAGAGGAGTTCAGACAAGCTCACACTTCATCTTCTAAAAACACAGTTGGCCATATTTTAATCAAGCAAGTGCAACAACAAGACAGATGTGGTTCTGAGATATCAAGTAGTATAACAGTAAATAAACCTGCCACGTGCTTGTGTCTCTCCTCCCAGCTGTGCACCGTTCGCACCAAATACCTCAGAGACAGACAGAAAAAGTGCTGCTCAAATAAAACCCATCATTTTAGATTAGTATTTTCTTCAATTGCTTTTATTCTATTCTGTTCTGTCTCTTTTTAAATTTGCTGTTGAGGCTTTTTGCTTTTAATAAAAACTCAAAAACTCTACGTTTAACTCCCATTCAGCATGTTGCACAACAACTTAGAGGATATTTTTGCCATTTTTAATCCATTGTTTTTTCTGTTAAATGACCTTTTTTTCCCGAACAGATGTTGTAGCTATCACAAATTTGCATCACTGCCGACATGAATTGTTTTGATCTAAAATATTTGCGGGCGAGTATTTCACATTTTTCATTTAGTGTCCCATCCACAGACAGTACAGGCCTTTAGTCAGTCATATTGGCTGCTGGTTGACTTCACCATGTTGACTTCAACCAGAGGTCAAGATTAAATGGGTCGATGTTTGCCTGCATTGAGTGCAAAGACATACACGTTTTTTGATAAAACACTCTTTCATTTTGAACTGTTAGAATTTAGAATAAGAATTTACAATCAGTTCTTCCTGTTTCTCTGCTGCACATCAGCTCATATAGCTCATCTCAAAAGCAGAAATTAACTCAGCAAAGTCTATTACAAGTCTATTATAACCTTTTCGTCTTCTCCATTTCCCTGCATCAGTCTGTTGCTGTGCAGGTGGCAGAGATCCAGAGCAGCAGCAGAACAACAGTCTTTACGGTATCAGTATTTAAGACCCGGCTAAATAGCAGCCACTCTACATATATGCAAGAGCAAATCTCACTTCACTCCCTTTCCTGCAGACAGCTAATCCATGAGCAGCTAAGCACTATCCAGTCCCTGCAACAAGTAAACCTGGTGGAAGACTATGAAAGAGAAAGCCAGAGGAGCCTTTTGGGCCCGCAGATCAAAAGTATTCAAAGCGTATCAAGGAAGCTGTTATGTGATGAGTCACATGAGCTTACTGGTGAAGTAAAGGCGAAGGAATACTTGAGGATGAATCGTTTCAGCCCACCCAACAGTGGAGGGCGTAAAAAAGAAAAAAAAAAAGGAATCCTTGAAATTAGCAGAGAAGAGAATATTGTCAGGGCCAAGACAGATGCCAGGAAGGAGATCAAACAGGGACCCTCCCCAAACATGTGGGCAGACTTGCTCATATGAACAACTCCTGGGTGCGTCTTCGGTTTCTGAAAACAGCCATAGTCATTCTGTTTCATAGTTTGGAGCCACAGCAAATTTGCCGCCAGAGTTTTTATCACAATGTTTACTTTTCTACTTCTGCTGGATCTCTATTCCCTCTCTAGTTTCTTTCTTCACACTAAATTACAACAAACTGTGATTATCAAGTATCAAACACATCAGAGGGTCCACGTCTGCTGCCTACAGCTGAGAGACATTAGAGAAAAGTTTAATTCTGTGCTGCTCCTTATTAGACCTGCCGTCTCTGCTTCCATTTGCCTCTCCTTTTGATTCAGGGCAAAATGAAAACGCTGGGGGCCCATTTAATTTTTAACATTGCTCTCCTAGACTAAACCTTCTTACTCTGAATGCCAACGTAACCTTCCATAACAAGACAGTGCACCACAACAGTGATGAACCAAGAAAATGTTTCTACCTTTTTTTTGTAAGAACCAGTGATATATATGTTGAATTTGTGATAAAAGAATCCTTTACTGTTCAAGTAGATCCTTTTTTAGTAAGAGTTCACCAACAAGGGGTCATGTTTGGGTTTGGTTTTGGGATATTTACAGTTTGGGATTATTTTCCATTGAAATGTAAAAAAAAATGCTCACTTTCAGACTCAACAAATTGTCTGAATGGATGCGTATTATGTTTTGGGAGTAGATACACAATCCCCACGGGGAGGCGGGAAGAGAGATAGAATGTAGCCAATTAGTTGCACGGTCCGGGGCGAGCTGGTGATCAGCAATGGATGAAATAAAGCAAAAATTTGGAAGAGGGGAGCTTGTAAGGAAGCGGAGTTATGATTTTGAGATTTTACAGTGAAACATGCTGGTACTTGACTTTAATGTCTGTAATGCTACTAAACCTGTTGCTCACAGACTAGTAGAAGTTATGTTTTCTTTTTGCTGTTCTATTAGCATTGTTCGATATTTGATAGTTGTAAGAAAGCCTCTACAAACTAGACAAATAACTTTGTCTTTGAAGAGTAAATTAAAAAAAAAAAAAAAAAAAAAAAAAAAAAGCATCTGTCTTTGTTGGGGTCTCAGATTCAGTAGTACTACAAAGGGTTCAGTAGGGTCTGGAAGGCAAAAGTATGAGCCAGGTCAGATCTCTAATTCATCCGCTTTACTCCTGAATTGAACTATTGTACAGCCTTTCACTCTAAACACCCCTCTTCATTAGCTCTGACATTTCCACTCACCTGAGCGAGTGTAGCTCTCGTGGCATGTGTGTGTGACCTCAGCAGCAAGGTCCAGGTAGTGCTGCCTCTTGTCCGGCGCTCCGTCATCGGCCCCGATGCCGATCATGCCCCCAGAGAAGCAGGCCAGGTGGCCCATCTTGTGGTCCAGGATCCCTCCCCTCCACTCAGCCATGTAGGTGAGGCCACCGGGGGACTTCTGTACCAGGTTGGTTTCGATCGCCTGTGTCACAGTGAGGAATATTTGAACATTAAGACTTCATATTACTGTATTTAGGCAGATATTCTACAACTGGTATTAGTTTTGTTTGAGGCCAATGTACTCACTGTGATCTAAAAGAGATAACTACATCTATTTCTTAAGAATTACTTGAGTTTGGGATAGGAACACTGAAAATGTAAATAACTTCCACAACATGGAGTTTGTGAGGGCTGCATTTTCATCCGTGCTACAGCACGTGGGCTTCACTGGAGCGTGTAATGAATATGTATGCTTCCTAGGTTTTTGCAGTATTTGGTAATTTGTCACAACAGTAGTAGCTTGTGCCCAGCTGCAGTACCAAACGGGCATAATAAGAATCACCGCCGACCATGACCAAACTGTGACTTACAACAACCTCACTATGCTGCAAATAAGCTAATAAACACAAAGATGCCGTCTATGATTAGTTCTGATCAGACACTGGTAATTTAAAACAACAGCTTCAACAGTTGATTCATTCAGGCAGAACAGGAGACTGAGCAACAAAAGATGCAACTAATTAACCAATTAGAGGCATAAGCACCTGTACTGTTTATAAGGGCAAGTCCAACTTGGCTGCTGCACAGTAAAAGTCTGTATTTACTGTATTTGTTAAAGATTCCAGTTAAATCGCTGCCAAAAAGACTTCATGGAAAAACCTAAAAAAAATATGAACTTATATTTTTTAGAGAAATCCGCTCATTTCGGTTTTGCACACTTGTGCCTCTTTGTAGTTGTTTCTTGAAAGTGCTCTATGTTTCATGAGACAGAAAGTCATGAGAGTATTTCTGAATGACTCATCATTCCCTTTCTCATCTCCCTCTCACCCGTTCTGTCTGACACGCTGCTCAATTTGACTTTGAATTTTGGCATTCAGCAGGAACACCACACAAAATATGAAGTGTAAACTCATTCTTTACCCGCAAGTCAGGTATTTTTGTAACAGCTCTTTGAGGATGAACTTGGAAATTAAACATCTTTCAGATGAATAGTAGCGAGGTATATTTTAATCCTAATCTAACTTCCCTTGTACATACTGTAGTATGAACAGCAGCTTTCTTTTTAATTGTTCCGTCTTCCCACTGCTGTGTATTGCATGGGAAACCTTTCATGCCGAAGGGTTGATAAAGATGTAACGAGCAATAACAAAAAACAAAACAAGGTAATGTATAGATTACGAAGGTTTATAAATACCTGTGTTCTCAGAAAAATAATTTTTTCTTGAGGGTTTACACTGATGAATGTCCCACTACTTAGCTGTTGTTAGCAGTAATCATGGCATAGCATAATTGGAACATGTTATCTCATCCAACACTTTGTTTTAATTAGTAGTCTACTTTTAGTTGAATGCCAACGATAATGAGTTGTGCTGTGCCCTCACCTTAGATCTCTGTATAAACATGCATCATATAACTTAATCTGATAGTGCGGGGGTCTTTTTCCATTTAAATACCAAGTCACAAGAGAGAAGCAGAGTCTGTAATTAGTAGTTCTGCCTCTGGCTTGACCCTCTGATGAGAACTGAGAAAATCTCAATGGCAATCTTAACTTATTGTCTGTAATATTGTAATTGCAGCCGGAGGCAGTGTGCTTTACTCTGACATTATTATCTCCATTAAAGAGAAAAACAGACAGCTCCTGATGTACTTTTATGCATATGTATATCATGCGGCAGATTCACGAGCACAGATATTTTTCTGCAGATAGTGAGAGTGTTCCTTTTTTTTTTTTTTTAACATTACAGCATTTGAAAACATGTCCAAATCAGCTACAGTCACATTATACCATGTCTGAAAAAGGTTTTACGATTTTGTATCCTTCACTGAGCCTTCAACTATCCCCTAAAAAGCAACACAATTGCTGCCCTCTTGTTGTTTGTCTCTTATTTGTCTGGGGTATAAAGCACTTTGTTCACTTTGTTTGATCAAAAGCTTATGCAAATTACCGTAATTATTATTCTATCTAAATGAGCTATGCCAGAACATCTCTGTGTGTGCATTGAAAGATAAAGATTTCCATACCTCCAGCGCGCCGTAGTACATCCGCTTTGCGTCTTCGTCCATCTTGTCAGACATCAGATATGATTTAATCAGATACTCGTAGAAACTATCCCCGAGGCCACCAATGGAAACATGATCTGAGAGGGGAAATTAGAGGTAAACTGAGTCATTCAGCTGGGTCACACAAACACACATATTTTTATTAAAGATTTCCTCAAGACTGAATTCAAGTTCCTCAAAAAAGGTGATAGAATGTCTTAAATTATGTTCCTGTTTTCTGTGGGTAGGAATGTTAGTCTTGAAATATTTGATTGCAGCCTTTTGGAAGATGTTGGATACATTTAAAGTAAAATGGAGGTGGTTTTGAGAATGGATCTTGCTGCAGGAGGCTGTTTTTCCATCCCTTTTGTTGTGTTGCAGGTAGAACTATGAGACATGTGGCACTACTGGTAACCACACAGTAGCTGTGAAGCTCACTGAAGTGCAGGTATTTTGCAAGTGTTTATTTTAGGAAACCTTAAATAGCTTAATCATAGGACCATGAAAAGGGAATTCAGTTTTATTGAATGTGGTGTTTAAGCCTTGAAAAAACTTCAATTTCACTGGATGAAATCACGCCTATGTCTTGTCCAAAACTCCAGTCCTACTGTTTAGGCTTCACAACTTCACTCCTCTCGGCTTTTCTGGTTAATTCATAATTCAGAATCACATTGTGGGAAACCAAATGCTCACTGAGCCTGCTCACACCTGGCATTAACATAAATTGTACTGATCTGATCACAACTGGACAGCTCAAAGCACAGGTGTGAATAAAACAAGGATGCATTGAGATCCGATCTGCTCAGACTCCATTTGGAGGTGGACTCAGATGAATATGGCTACATTCTTTTAAACAGAATGTTTACCTGTTGGTTGTTTCATCAAAGCATCTTCTGGGTTTAGTTTACCTGCAATTTCTAATGCAAATCAGACACACAGCCGCCGCCCTCTTGCACAGTTCATTTATCGACCGCAGCGCAGAGCTTGACTCTTTCAAACCTGCTGGAATAATTCAATAATCTGAGCCTGAACCGATGTGATTGGATCACGCCTGACGGTTGAGGAATTCCAAACTCATGTGGTCAGACATTTACGAAAGTGAAATACGTCCTAAATCTTTACTGGACGGGACATTAAAATGAGGCTTGAGTGGTCGAGTGTGTCTCATTTTGTTAAATGCCTTGAATGCTGAGACTGCTCTTCCTGCATTTCTGTATGCGTTCACATGTCTATACACTTGTTTATTTACGTGATATATGTGTTCATTTGCACGTAGAGTGGGGAAGTGATATCTAATCACAAGTGGTAACTTGAGACACACATGGAGAAGCATGTTAATACCCAGATTTAACTGTGATTCTGTTCCCTGACGTACATTTTATTTTTAATTTTTTCAAAAATGTAAAACCCATATTACGTAACACACTATAAGCTTGTCGGTCGGGAATTAAAACAAGTGTCTGTTGATTTTCCTCTTGCCCATATTCAAATTCATAAAGACTAATGTGACATTACAGGAGACAGCACGCACGAGTTTTTATCTATCCACCCATACTCACTGCATGTACATACATCTTTTCTGACTCCCCGCAATGTTATCACAGTGAGGCTGTGTTTGTCCTTGACAGACAAATGAGGGAAAATTGTAAAGCTGAAGCGTATTTTTTCTTTTCTGCTGATATTTATGTACAGTTTTGTTTCCCTTTATGATCACCCACAACAATTAACCGCTGTCATCATCCAGATTACTACCTTTTCAGTTCCAGCATCATCTAATCACCTAATTTTAATTTTTCACCTCCTTTTAGGTAAATTGGAAAGATCCAATTTCCTAAAGTAATTGAATTTGTTATCATTTTAATAACCCAGAGTAATGGCAGTCATATAGGCATTGCTACTGTATGAGGCTGACATTACAATGAGAGGAAGTAAACAGATGGGTGGATGACACAGACGAACAGCGAAAAGAGTTTTGATACGTGAGGTGACACAAAGGCAAAGAAAAGAGTGAGGAAGGTAAAAATGTGAAATGACAAACTCGGAACTTAAACTGTAATGTTGACCTGCAGTGGGAAAATTCAATTACTGTAGTACATAGTTGGAAACAAGAATGACCTTCCCAGGGCACCTCTGATACCAATTTTGAAGCTTTTGACCTTGGTCTTCACAAATCAAAAGCATTCAACACCGTTCCCTAGAAAACACATCCACCCAAATTCTTAGATGTGTAACCCGATTAAATACTCAGTATATAGTGATTATTGCACTTACGCTGGACCCAGTTGCCACTGACTGGACTGAGGAAGTTGGGGTACAGGCCGTGGGGTTTCTCAATTTTGTTCAGAAGTTTCCTGATGTTCATCACCTGCAAGGACATGTCATCAAGTACTGCCATGGTTCAACAAAATTAATTTGTACTACATTATCGCTTTAAGGCTGAAAAGCATTTTGCAGAGAAAACTGTGGTCATAAGAAATCAGAGGTCATAAAGAAATACTAGCATTTTCAAACTTTGGTAAGATTATATTTTCCCAACTACTAGTGTCCAGAACATTAGACATAGGCACTGAAACGGTCCTGCAAAGTAAAACTGGAAGCTTGATTCACAAGTCAAACCTTCTCTGTGTAGATGGGATTGTTGGACAGCTCGCTCAGATGCACAAATTCGAGGTGAAGGGTCCCAAACTCAGCCAGGATGCTGCTCCCGGCTGAGGCCCAGCCCCAGCTCCAACTGGTGCCACTGCAACAGAAACAACATTCAAACAGGAAGACTAAGTATCCAGCGGTCTGTGTCCATGTGTGTCATTAGGTAGATATGTAATACCTACTTGGAGACAAAACAGCTACTAAAAATACCCCATTTTCCAGGGATAGCGTTTGCATTGTGGAAACATTATGACCCAGTTTTGACAACAGATAAAAACGTCCAACCCTCCCTGACGATTCCTACTCTTGCAGAGGATCACGATTGTGCTGGCAGGTGTTTTCCCTTTCCTTGTTTTGTTCACGTCGCTGATACAAAGAAAAGGCCAAGTTGACTGACTAACCTTTAAGAATCATTCTTCTGAGTTTCTTTTGTTTTACTTGCTGGTAGTTGACTGCAATTTCAGTATTGCTGCTAAAGTTGAGGCTTTAACCTCATGCTGATTGGCCACTGCTGATGTAGTCAATGCTCGCCTATTGCCGTTTTACTCAAGCTATCTTTTCTTGTGAGAAAGCCTCTCCAAAGCACGGTAATATTTTGTCTAACAGCAGCACAAGGCAGGTGCTGTTGGGTATGTAATACACGAGCGCACAGCTTAGTGCATACACAGTCCAGTCACAAAAAGTAAATCATGAAAGCATTGCATTTGGCCACTGGAGACATACTGGGAAGGTAACAGGTTTTTACCAGCATCTCTTCACACTGTTAGTGTGATTGACCCTGCATTTGTATTCCGAGTCAAAAACACAGCAGCAGCAAAGAAGCAGAAGTGCTTTTAACTGTTATCTATGTGCTTCCTCCTTTTACAGTTTATGTGAATATTATGAACAGTAGGTAGTTCTTACTTTGAAGTGTAAAAAGCCGGCAGCAACAGATGTATCACAGCCACTATTGTTTTCTTTGTGACTGATTAACACAGTTACTGATAGCCAACAACATCCAGTCATCAAAACTCAATATATTTGTAGATTGACCTGTTTAATAAATTTATCAATCTAGCAAGCTGCTGACAAAGACTTGAAATTCTACCAGGCGACTAGAAGGATATAGTAGTAAGGAAATTATTAGGTTAAACTATTTTTAAGCAAAAATGTGAAACATTTACAAGTTCCAGCTTCTCAGATTTGGTTCTTTTCAATTAAAAATGGATTGTTGTTGAGTTTTTGATTGTTAGTTGGATGATACAAGCAGTCTGAATACATGGCCTTGATCTGTGGTAACATTTTGATGGGTGTTTTTGGTGATGGGCAATTAAAAAAATAATCAAGAAATAAATTGATAATTCAATTAATAATGAAAATAATCTGAAATTGCAGCACCATCAAATGCTGTTATCCAAATTTCTTTACCAGTTAAATACTCATATCAAAGTATGTCAAGGTCATAACATTCAGCTGATTTCAATAAAGGATGGTGCCTGACAGCTCATGACACTGATTTAAGCGAAATAAATGAGTAACAACACGTGAGCTAAATATTCCCAGTTAAACTCTCCGTGCAACAACAGTAGTGTCTCTGGGTAAAAAGCTGTGAAGAAGCTTCGCTGATAAAATGGGAGTTGGCAGTGCAACCTAACAGTGGATGTTTTGATCTTGTCTCACATTCCCGGTAGTTAAAATATATAAATTTAACTTGGCACTTGAAGTTGGCTGGCACACCAAAACCATTAATGACATGATGTCAAGCAAATTGAATTTCACTCTGCTGAAAATAAACTAATCACAAGTCTTCAAAATAACCTTTAGCATAATTTCCTATTCATTAAATGTATGGTTGCCTTTTGGGATTGATGTTTGTGTAAAGATTTCTTAACATTGACTTAAGACTCACTTCAACAATCACTCAATGCTGCCAAGTTATGAGCAATAATAACAGCCTTAAAAAGTTGTGTAGAAACTTTTACAAGGTCAGCGATACAGGACAAGATTCTGTTTTATCCCGTCATTTCGTGAGGCTAATGTCACCTTCCAAATGTAAATGTCAGTACATGTGTGGTGTACTCATGCTTGCCTGTGATTAGTTAAGGCAGAATGAATTTACATATTCCTGTAAGAGTTGCCAGTGGATATCAGATTTTGGATAATGAATTGAGCTGAATTGTTAAGAGGAGGGGAAGATAGGGAGTGGAGTAAAAATAGGAGGTGGCTGTTGTTTGAGGGCAGAGGCGATTCAAAGAGTTTGCAATTTTCATTAACGTACTTGAGGTTTTGGGGGCTTCACCATTAGGAGCTCTGGCTTGAGTCATATCTGATGTCTCCTTTAAGAAGAATCAATCTAATCTGAGGTGCAGGGCAGCAGGAGGTTTGTTTGTGTGTGTTTGGAGAAGGGTGGGGTGGGTTTAGTCTCTGCATCACTGGCACACATCCATTAACCTATTCACTCCCTTCAATAAGCACACGCTCTTCCACAGCTGTCAGAAATATAATCAGGTGTATGATGAAAAAAAAAGAAGTGAAAATCGATATCACATATTAAGTATAATGTGTTGGGGAAATGGGCATCTTTGAGCATTCTAACAAGAGAGCTCAAATCATTTCTGTATTTGATGTTGACTGGAAATATTTATCTTCTGATGAATTATTATAAAATCGGCAGCTCTATTTCTCCTGTAGAGTGTGAAACAAAGGAAAAGGCTTAATCCAAAATAAAGTTTAAAAAAAAAAGTAACCTAAAGTAAAAAAAAAAGGCTTCGCAACTAACCATACATTTCATTTCCAGTTAATCAAGTAATCATTTTCAAAGTCAATTCATAATTTGGTGTTTAAGATGTCAGAAAATGCTGAAAAGCCCATGGTGATGCCTTCAGATGGGCAGTCTTGTCAAAGCAAAGTTTAGATATTTAGTTTACTTTAACATCAAATAAAGAAAAGCACAAAATCACCCCAATTGAGAAGAAGGGAATTGTGAATGTTTGACATTTTCTTTTGGAAAAATTATATAAAAATACATAAACCTGTCAATCAATTTATCAACTGTTTCAGGTTGCAGTTAAAACATACACACAGTAACACACTAAGTACACCCTTATAACATTAAACACACTGGAAGAAACACATAACAACAGATATAACACAACATATTACATGCAATGAAAGACACAGGGAGCCACAGGCTGTGCAGCATAGCCTAACTCCCCAGTGTGCAGAGTGTTGACTGCCTCTTTATGTTCTTTTAAACATTGCATATGTTCACCTCTAAAATGAGGTGCGTTTGTTTAGGTTTGCTTTTGTGTGTTACACTATGGGCAGCATGATTCCTCCTGCCCATCTGTACCACCGGCGCATGTTGGTGATGTAGCAGGAATTAACTGTAAAATAAGGTAATTAAATCTGCCAGCAGCTGTCCAGCTTTGCCTGCTGGGTTAATTGGTAGCAGGTGGGTGACAGAGGTGCCAGGAAGTGTCTCAAAAGAAAATACGATAAGGAAATGAGAGGAAGACGGGGGAACGTCTAGCAAAATCTCGAAAACAGATTTCAAAGGAGTTTGAGAGTTAAAATTTGGCCAAATAATATCAGACCCAATTTCACAGGACACGTCAAAGCGTTCCCTTATCACCCTGTTGTTCATGCAAAACAAAAGAATAGTCGACCTGCAAGACTGGAGCTTAGCGATGATAATTAGCCTATCACAGTCACGACACAGTGATGATATTAGCATTCATCAGTTTGTCAAACTTTTTTTTGTTATAAGCTTTTCAGCTCTAATTTTCAGTCTTACTATAAACCCGATGGATCACAAAACAAAAGCTACATGTTCTCCCCAATCCTGCTTAAAAAGGCTCAAACCTGAATCTAAGCACGTACAGAAATAATGGTCAAATTGCTCTGAAAATGAAAGCAGCTTGAAGTTATGTTTCGGCATTAATAAGATCGTCTAGAGATTTTAGATTAGGAAGGCAATGGTTTGGAACAGATTAAAAATGAGTACCACTCATTTAAAGAGATGCAAATATTATTCATATCATCTTGCAAAGCGAACACAGATGAAATCTTATCAAATGTCATCGGCATAATAAAACTCAGCCTGCAGATGATCCATTGTTGTCAATAAACAGAGACACTGGGCCTGCTTGTTGACTTTAAACAATTTTCTATCCTGAGTTCACTTTTTGTACACAGAATGTTGGTACTATAGTTTTTGAAAATTCAAATGTGGCTAAAAATCTGTATCTACTTTTTTTTTTTTTTTTTACAAAATTACAGATTTAGATCTACTTTCTTCTTCCTGGCCTCCGTAGCACATGTGAAAGTCTATTTTTATGTGCCAAATTATCTTGAATCATCATAACTTTATGATAAAATTCAGTTTTGTTGCATTCAACCAAACTGAGCATTAGACATGGGTTGAATATTTGCATTTATTTAACTTCTCGACAACATGCACGTCAAACTATTGTCTGTTTTCAAGATGAACACAGTATTGTGCACTGAATAACACCAGCCAGTATGATAGCTGTGTATCATCTCTCATCCGGGATGAAGGACAGTTGGAGGTGAGGACTGGTGCTAATACTTACCTCCCCAGGTTGATGACTCCTCGGGGGATCCCTGTTGGCGTATTGAAGGCAGGCAGAAGCTTCTCTCCCAGCTCTAAGACTTTATTCTTGAACAGCTAAAAAAAAACCCAGAAGAAACATCTTGGTAAATAGACAAAAGACATACAACATATGTTTAAATGTTTAATCATTCCCTCTATTTATATCTTACTCAAATAATTTGAAATATGTTTCTCATTTTGACCAAGCTTTAAAATTCCTCTGTCAGACTGCAAATCAAAACCCCAGCACACATTTCTCCCCCAGTTTTCCCTCCAAAGCTAATTATGTGAAACATAAGGCCTGCTACAACAGAAGTGCAGCAGGATTAAAAGCAATCTCATCGATGTAATCTACAGTAGTCCATTTAAAACCGCTCCATATCTCCACTGGCCAGACTCTCTGAGGCCAAGGCGAGGCAAAGTTAATGTATCATCTTCTGAGCTGGAGTATCAGTCACAAAATCTCCATTAACCAGTGGGAACAAGAAAAAATAGAAGACAGTAGAGTAAGATCTTGAAATCCTGACAGAGAGAGAGAGAGAGACATCTGAGATGACATAAAGATAGCAGAGCAGAGGTGAGGAAAAAAAAAAGGGAGAACCATATAAGAGGCAGAAAGCCTCAGAGACGAGAGAAAGTGATTGAGAGGAGACCGACGTGCACGGAGAGCCTCATCAAAGATAAAGCACAGTCAGATGGAGTTTATGGAGAGCAGTGACTCGGCAGAAAAATGCAAGACGATGAGGGAAAATAAATGGCTGCTGGATGCGTAGAAACCACTGGCCTTCACTATGCGGATTGTTTATTGTACAATAAGTCTTTGCAGTGTCTACCTTGTAGTCTGCAGTGATTTTGATGAGACTTTCTGAGCTTCGGTAAGTATTTAACACTGCAGCTTGGAATAAAGTTCATGTTAATGGCTTTTGTCTTAATCGTCTTTATTCCATAAGTCTTTATATAATACATAAGTGAAGATGAAGTATAATCTTGCCATAGAGTTAGTAAATTAGGCTGCGGGCTACAATTTGAGCCCCAATGTTTTCGCCTATAAATAAAGTCTCATAATAAAATTATGCAGAACTGGCTATTAGAGGATCCTGCTTGCAAAGCAGACATGGGTGTGCAAACAGCTATCAGTGGATTACCAAGATACTTGAGGGAAACATAAAAACAAGATGAAGTTCTGTTATACGCTAATCTTTTTTCTGTGATTTCTAAACAGATACTTTTAATCGTGATGGACCTCAGAGATGATATCCTCTGGAGGTGTAAGCCACACTAAATGTAAAACATGCTAATTATATCTGTGTTAAGATCTGACTGTGTTGTTGGGGGTAAATCAGTGGGCCAAAGTACAACAACTAATTTCCTGTAGTTTTTAGAACACAAATGCACGTGTCGCTTTCAACTCGTGCGGCATCTTTGTCTCACGTCTCTCCCACCCTGTCCGCTGTTCCGGTGCCCTCATCGTAATTTGAAATCCTCCGAGATCACATTCTTAATTTTGTGGACATGTCGGAAAATTTGTTCTTTAAGAGCCCCTTCTCATGGTTTTGTACTTTAAAGCACTTTAAATATAAATGCATGTTAGAAACTTTTCATACAGGATCTACATACATATGCATTCATCATTCACAAACACACTCTTGTGATAATCCTGCCAGTTTTACAGCCACTAACTGCAAAATATGTTTAAAACCTACCCATAAACCTTTGCAGGAAACACACATGCACGCTATTACAGTGTTTACATCTTTACACTCTTTACTGTATAAGACTTTCACAGACAAGAGTAGTCACGAAGTGAATTACACATAAATACATGGATGAACGAATTAACAAACAGACTGAACACTGAGTTGAAAGCTGCACTTTCCAAATTGCGAGAGGCTGACATTTTTTTTACTTTTTCAAAGTGTTTCATGCGGGCGTCTAATAAGACAGTCTTACAGATCCTGTGAGGAGATGTTTGCTGCTGTACATGGAGTGCTTCACACACAAAGCACAAATTCTGGCCGAGATCCTTCAAAACTTTCACGCAGTTGACATATTGTCATGTTAAATACATGGATGAACGAATTAACAAACAGACTGAACACTGAGTTGAAAGCTGCACTTTCCAAATTGCAAGAGGCTGACATTTTTTTTTACTTTTTCAAAGTGTTTCATGCGGGCGTCGAATAATACAGTCTTACAGATCCTGTGAGGAGATGTTTGCTGCTGTACATGGAGTGCTTCACACACAAAGCACAAATGCTGGCCGAGATCCTTCAAAATTTTCACGCAGTTGACATATTGTATATAGCTGGGTATTGAATATCAGTACATTTTAAGAAAGGACTTAAATTTTTACCCACCACCAAATATCAAAACCTGCTAAAAGTTGGTACTGAATGCTAGGTCTTGTTTTTTTTTTTAAATTAATTGATCAAGTATTTATTCAAGTAAATCATAACTTTGTCAGTAGAGTACATACTGAAGCGGAAACAATGTCTTTTTTAATTGACATTTTACTGACATTTCTTGAGATCACATTGGACAACTGTGACGGATATTTGACCAAACGACTAACTGAGAAAATAATGTGTAAATTAATTAGTAATGAAAGTCATAGTTCGTTTGAGTGCTTCATAATGACACAGCAATGAGTTATTTGAGAAGTTTGAGAAGCCTTTTATTCATAAAAACAAAAACTTTTCTTCAAAATAACATTTACAAAGGTTTTGGTCTCAGATTTCACAGTCTGAGAAAATTTGGATATTTTTTTGTGTGTTTATATGGAGCCTTCAGTCCTTTGGCTGGACACTGCTATTTAAAGCAGTAAGCTGGGTACAGGGTGGCGTTAACATAGTCACTTGTTAATTCTGGCAGAGTAATACAGACCAGCCTCGGCCTTGATGTGTGTGTGCGCGCTGCGCTCCCTATCAAGCCCGGGTTCTCTAGTTTATCAAAGAGAGCACTAATAACCCTCCGCCCGGTCTCATCTCTCTTCATCGGTCCTTTCTACCGCCAGTGCTGCTCTGGCAAAGCAGAAGCCCACAGGCACACACACACACACACGCACGCACACACACACACACACACGCACACACACACACACACACACACACACACACACACACGTACTTGCTCTCACTTGTGATGTGAACTTGCTTCATTCTGAACTTCTCTGTACTTTTGTTCATGTAATCGTTCACATTTAAATAGACTCCCTCTCCTGCATTGAGAAACAAACAGACATGAAGCAGGAGCCGCTGTTTATATTGCATTCATTTATTCTTGTTTGCTTGTTTATACGTTACTTGATTAATTACAGTAAAACCCTTTTGGCTGGCATCTGCTCTGTGATTTACTGTACGCAGGACACAAGCTAAATTATGGGCCGTGTTCATAAATCTGTCTCCGCTGACGTGTCGCCGGTCTCTTGTGCCACACCGACAGCCTCCTCCTGCACATGAGCTTCATTATTGGAGTGCTAATGTAATTGCACTTTGTGTGTTTGCACCGCTTACCCGTCCATTCAATCATGTGAGGCTATCAATATATTCTCCGATTATTTTTTAACATGTCTCTGCCGATAAGGGCGTGAGAGTGGAGGAACTCGGCGTAGAGCAGCAGTGATCGAAGGTGACAGCAGACAGGCCACTTTTCTTCTCCTTCAGTTGTAATTCTCTGTCGGAGGCAGCACACAAATGGCTTTTCTATCGGCTCTTAACTGTTCAAGACACACACGAGGCATGCAGTCATCTCTCCCATCGCAAACATCATGAGAGCTGCAGTGGAGAGAAACTTTTCTTGGTCTGTCACTTCTGTTTACCAGTAAAACCTCTCAGTCCTCGCTTCAGAGACCCAAGAAAAGGGGCCAAGGCACTCTTTCGTACGTCCAACTGTCAGTGTAAAGTATTGTTGTTTAAGACTTGCATTGTTTGTGTATTTTAAGGAGCATATTGCCCCTCAGAATTAGAGGTTAAGGCTGGTGATATTTTGTATTTTTATATGTCAACAAATCCCATGACGAGACCATACCTGAAGACCAGCCTTCGCTTTATCAAACCTAACTGGTGCTAAAAAAAAGATGTAAATTTTGTCCAACTAGCACTATAAAATACACCTAAAAACAGAGTTGGAGTATGTGTTACCACAGAATATATTTAAACTAGTGTGCTACTGCCAAACGTGACACAAACAGGCAGAAATAGAGCATTATTTGGGAATTGTATTTGGTACATTATTTACAGTATTTACAGCATATGGGATGAAAGAAAAAATATTGCAGCATTCATGTTAATAAAGGAACATATGCCACATTATTTTAGCTCATTCATGTGTTATTAATAGCTTGAGAAAAGAAAATGGAGCTCTATGGCACTGAGGAATAAGAGATATCAGGATTTTTCTATGCCACAAATCCTTGTTATAGTCATTTGACTTAACAGACAAAAAAATATAAAATATCACCAGTCTTATTCTTAAAATTGAGACACAGCTAAGTGGCTTAGTCATGCAAAGTTTTATTTTGGTGTCTACTCTTACTATTTTGTGGCTTGACAACCAACTCAGCCAGGCAGGTTGTCTTACCTCTTTTCCATCTCTTCTTCACATTTAGGACATATCCCTAAGTCTGATTAGACAGGTGACAGGCACAGTGAAAATGTAACGTGGCAATAAAACAAATAACTGCACGACTTGTTCCTGATGCGTTCTAGCACAGTGTCACTGATTCTAAGGAAGAATGTGGGCTTTTAATGCGACAACAAAGCCCCGTTTCTTTTACACCTGCCATCACCTGCGCTTTACTCACATTACAGAGATTTTGGAGACTAAGTCAGCTGAAAAGCTGATCTGCTGAAGATGAGAAACACACGTCATGGAAAACATATCGAGTTTGAAGGCAAATTTCATCTGAACTTCAGAGGGCTGCATGTGGTTTCCTCGATTCTGCCCTCTAGTTCTGAGACCAAAGCACATGCACAGTGCATGCATAATGTTGTCTTGATGCAAGTCCGGCACCAACACAGCTACTTTCATGCAACTGGTTGCCTCTGTAGGAAGAGTTCATTTGGAGTCACTTCAGGTTCCTGTGCTCCACAAGTAATGACCAAATTTAAAAACGCAGCTGGTGACATTTTGAGAGTCTTCTGATGTCGCCTGGCTGAAAAAGAATACATTTTCTTTAGACCACAGGTACATAATTCTTAGTTTTACAGCTCGTGAACACAGATCTGCACACAAACCTGTTTTGCCTGTCTCTCAACTCCCCAACACGCACATCCACAGTAATTTTCTCATCATCTTTTTCCTTTGTTCCAAACGTCAAAGGACAGCTTGAGTCTTGGTTGAAACACAATCTATGAAGCAACTAAAAAAACAGCACACTGTTTGTTCTGTCCACAAAGGGAAAAAAAACTATGCTCAACTCTGAACTGTCTCTACAGGCTTGTCATTAACAGACTTACAAAAAGTGTCTTGCAATGACACCTGTGGATCAGTCCTGGAAAAACACATGAAAGTCTTTGTGAAATCACTTTGTGAGAAGTTTGTCTGCTGCACTGCATCACTTCTATTGCTGCTTAATCAGCCAACTTTTTTTTTGCCTTGATCAGTCGATGAAAAGACTTCAATCACAGCCTCCTAAAACCTAAGGGAACAACTTCAATTGTTTTGTTTGGACCGGCCAGCAGCAGAAAACCAAAACTCATCCCCTCTACTGTCACGTTAAACGAAGAAAAGCACCAAATCTTCAAAATGTAGGAGTCGGATCTTGGTATTGTTAGACATTTAGACACCTAATTTATATTTTTTTTTTTAAAGTAAATGGAGAGGGTTCATATCTAAGAAATGGAGAGACACGGTGTACAAAACCAAACCAAAAAAGGCTCCATCTGCAAACTACTGAATCATTATAAAACATGTTTCATCATGACATCTCTCTACACCTGCGTATGTGTGTTTGCTGTGTGTTTCTGAGAGAGCGAGTATCATTTTATTTTTGTACAGAATGTTATTCCTGCATTTGTGTTCACACCCAGGAACACATTAAACCGTGGTTCAAAAGCTGCTGCTGGCTGAAAGAAATCTGCAGTTTAATTCTGCTGAAGCCATCATAAGACACTCATTTGCTCGGTGCGAGATGACTGTAACAAGAAGTCGATTCTTTACACGCCAGCGGCTGCACCTTTGTTTAGCTTCTTTCCCAGCAGCATTGATCATTATACGGATTCTTTTCTTTTCTCTTCGTGTTCACGGGCCTGCTGGGCGAACACGGAAATATTTTTCGTGAAACGCACACTGTATAGGAATCTCTGATGCAGTCATCACTGATTGAAAGGAATATTACAAGTTTCAGCCTCCATTTTGTCCCCCAATACGTCTACCCTTTCAGCTGGATCTGGCAAGACTGACAGGAGGAGACTCTTTGTTGCACATTGATTTTGTTCTTCATTTCACAAGCTGCTGGTGCGAGCTGACGGAGGAGCCCACAGGTCGCAGCGCATTCACAGAGCTGTGCTTCAACAAGTCGAACGCTCTGCACATTCACAAGCTTTAACCCTGCTTTGAATGTTGAGCTGCTATGAAATAGTGGCTGTAGTGAACAGCATCAGTGGTGTGTAACAGTCATATTACATATTTAAGGTCAACATGGGCTGGATAGCAGAAAGCCTGCGGAGTGTCCATTGTTCTGTGGGCTTTCTGCAAACCTTTTACTAATGTTATAAACCGGAACATTACTGCATGTAATCCAATGATTTCACTGCAAATTTCTGCTTCAGTTTTGCACCTGAAAAGCATGTTTCACCGTCTCGATTGGCAAAGCCGGCAGCGTGACATAGATTTCTTTGCCGCTGGCTGCAAAGTGGCAGCACGCAGTCTCACATCAGCCACTCACCCCGGATGTCAGAAACGAAAAGTACTCTACATAAGTTATGCAGCATACCATTTGCCTGAGAGCGAGTAGGCGAACATGCTAAAACAGATTCAATAAATTAGCCATGAGGACTTCTCAAAACCAAAAACAATTAACAAAACAAACGCAGTGGTAAAATGAAAGAACGCACTAAAGCATAAATTGGAAAACAAACAAGTGGCGGCTGCGCAATCAATCCCCCGCTGGAAGGGAGCAGCTCTAAATTAGTCCACATTACAGCTATATTGTTAAGCAGTGTTCATCAGCTTAAACGTTCTTCTGTGAAGTACATGAGCCGCCCACAGACGTTCTACCCCTCCTTTTGACCCACTAAACTGGGCTTATACAAATGATTTCAGTTGGCTGACTGCTGCTGCCGGATAATACAGCAGGCACATTTCAGTGGTGCAGTTATTGTGCACACACACTCGGTGCCTTTTGCCTTAGCTCTTCATTTTAATACCAAGAGTCTAATGACTAGGACTAGTAAGGATGTGGTTGACTGTTGTAAACATAACAGGTCATTATTGAAATGTTTCAGCTTCGATATAATCTTTCCATATTATAGGCTAGCCACCGAGTGGCAGTGTATGCTATGTTTTTTCTGATGCTGCTGTTTGTCATCTAAAGCTGATTGTTGGGTGCTGCATGATTGCAACACCGCGCCTGCATGAAATGAAAAAGGAGGAAATCCAAAGAGAAGATCCCACCCATGTTCCACTATTGAAGATGCTACATGGAGACTCAACTTCTTTAGATATGTGGCTCTACCTCTGTACTACCCCTCACAGAAAAATCACTGCGAGTCATTGTCTTCACACCTTGACAGATTATTATGTTGACACTCTAGACCTTATCATCTACCCCGAATGTGCCACGCAGGAAAAATAAAAGAGCTTTTTCCAGTCACACAGCAACACTCGTATACCTGTTTACACATTGACGGATGTCATCCACGATCAACACTCGCCATAGCAACGGCCCAGACAGACCCAGTGACCCATCAATAATTCAAGCTACAATTTGCTTGGTGCCACAACCTTTCTGCTATCATTACTGTGGAAAGAGGAACAGGAAGAAGAGGGGGCTGCTGGGAAAGCTGCAGTGTTTGGAAAGGATGTCAAGTCCACTTCTCATTAGGGCCATGACAGAGTCTCGCAGGCCCAGTGTAGGAGGACAACAGGCACCTTCTGGCCCACTCAGCCAGACAGAGGCGCTGTGTGGGCATCGACAGACAATACTCCCAGAGAAAGTGCAAGAAATCTGAGGGATCTTGTTAAAGTGTCAAGAGAGAAAAACTGTGTGAGACTGTCTGTCAGTTACATGCAAATGGATGAGACATCGCAAGATCATGTGGGTGGTGGATTCAAGTTTTCACACATACTTTTTTATATTCAGTCAGCAACTTGCAACCAGCAAAAGAATGTAAACCACTCGCGCAGAGGCTGTAATGTTTATCCTACTCTTCAGTATAAAAGTGTTAATGATCCTATATTGTAATGTTACTGGTGCTTTATGTATAGTCCTGACATCCTCATGAAGATATTTTTGTGGTTTTCAGTGTCAAAAAAACATTTCAATACCATTTTACACCTCCTAAAGCCTCTCAACGGAGCTCTTCTGAGAACAAGCTGTTTTTAGTACATGTACCTAATGCTCATTAATATTAATGAATGTCTCCTTTAATTGGTTACCTATTTTCTGAGTAACACCCGGCCAGGCCAATCACTGGTGACAGACTGTGGCTCCCTAAAGTTACTGGCAAACATGACTTTATTGGCAGAGAAGTAATGGCAGTGCTGTTACTCATTTGAGCCGGATTCAGAAATGGCAGACGACAACCAACCACCTCGTCAACCGCGCTTAAAAGATTGTTACAGATTGGTAAATATTGTTTTTATTAACTTCCATAAAAGTCTGCAACATGATGTGCCAATAAGACAAACAAATCGACCTGCTGGTGCTGCTCGAAGAACATTTCAGAGTTACCAAAGTCATTAAGATTCGTCCTCTTGCCACCATGAATGTCTGTACAGAATTTCATAGCCATGCAGTTTGTTGAGATATGTCAAGAATATATAATTTTTTTTTTTTAAATCACTGGTAACAGTCACAGCCATGTTTTAGAACAAATGGTTCCAAACTTGTGAACAAAAGCAAACAAAAAAGACCTTTCTTTGAATCCATCTCTTGTTTAATAGTGAAAAAAAGTCCAAACTTGCTCCTTTTAGATATCTTTGAATTCTGGACAACAAACATACTGCAAATACGTGTTGCGTATACTCAAAAACAGATGAAGATGCAGCAGTGGATTTCGTGGGAGTGGTAATGAGATTGGAGGAGCACAGTGTGACGAGGGGGTGAGGATAAAGTGCAGAAGATAGAGCAGTCATAGCTTCAGATGGAGAGACGTGTGGAGAGAGAGAGAGAGAGAGAGAGAGAGAGAATGGGGGGAGGTTTTGTGTCTGAATCTGACTGGGATGAGGGGAGGCGAGGTAAGATGAGGAAGATCAGATTTGGGTTATCTGTGTGGCCTAGCGTGGCTCTGTGGTTCAGTTGGGCGATATGAGCTTGTTGTTTGTCGTGTGAAAGGGAAAGCGTGAAAGAGGGAGAGCGAAGTGGGGCTTCTTTAAAAGCTCCTGATAGCAGAGGCCGCCTTCAAAGCCCCGGCTGCCTCATCAAAGACTTGACTCAGTGAAGGATATGGACACTGTGATGCCATGCATGTGGGAGAGCGACTGCGTGTGCGTGTGCGTGTGTAAGCCAGAGAGAGACAGATGTTCGCCTGAGAATATGTTTATGTGTTTCTCTCCACTGTAAATTAAGACGCCATATAACATGCTTTCAGAGATTAACGATTATAGCATGGATCCTTCATTGGAGCTTCTGCAGGAAGTTATTGTGCTGTCAGTGGCTGACAACAAATAGGAAGCCAGGAACGTTCTGTCATGTCAGCGCCGGTAGCACATTTAGACATTGAATGTCGCTGGATACAGTAATGTCTATGGAGAAAAGTTGCTGCTCTGAGCACTCAACATACCAGCCGCAGTGGCGGGTATATAAAAGGAGCATATACAAACAAATAATGCATTGACCAAGCAGTTTGTGACATTCCACAACAGATTCAAAGGGAGCCTTAAGAGTTTAAGTATTTACTTAAAATAAAAAAGCCTACTTTGGAGATTTGCAGAAGGTGCCTTTGGTTTAGGCACCAAAACAAACGTGGTTATGTCCAGGAAAAGATTGTGGATTGGATTAAAATGAGTATGTTACTTAAGTTTTTGTACTTGCATTACCTAAAATAGTCCATGTTGACATGAACATCACTTTCCTGGGTGAAGGTTTGGTGTTTGATCCATCCAACCACCTCAATCCTCCTTCCTATGCAGACTTGGTAACTCTTCGTACTACGTAATCTGACTTCCTTCTTAGAATTGGGTGGTCACTGCACCAACACCAAAGGGCACCTTGTGCGTATCTCCGTGACACCCAGCGGCTTTAACAGAACGCCACCATTTAACGCTCAGCGAATGAGAGCGGGCTGATAATCACCAATCCTCAATAGAGTCTGAAAACAAAAGGCAATTCAGCTTAACACAGTGCACAAGCTGTGTAGCATAGATAACTGCCATTCAGACCCTCAAAATTTAACTGCAAAAATTGAAACGTGTAAGACACTCCAGAAACTCAATTTCACAAGTTCTTCAGAAAGAGGTTAGAGCAACGGCAGCTCCTCAATTGCTATAATGACAGATATTTCATCAGCGAGCTGTAATGTCACACAGGAAATTTAAAAAGCAAGAAAAACCTTTGATGTTGCCTCACATGGTCAAACTATATTCTTCTAGATTGAAAATGGGAATCTTGTGAAGACCTATAAGGCGTCAGTGAAAACAATTTTGGATCCTAATATATGCAATTATACTATACCATTGTCAATACATGTTTTAAGTGTCTCACGCTCTGTTAAATAAGAGGGCTTTTATTTGCTGCAGTCATATTTTCTGTGCCGTAAGAACAGTTTCATATTTAACTTGGCTTCCCACGTTACATCATGTGCCTTTCAATCTAATGTAGACAATGTGTGATAATGTTGAGGGTTTCGTTTCCACCACAGCAGAGAAAATAAAATTTCTGCAAGCAGGTACTTTCTGTAGATTCTTGTATTTCAGTGTGCTGGCAGTTTAAATCCTTTAGCAGATTAAACTACAGTTGTAAATCCCTTACCGTAAAAATCACCTTTCAAGGACAAGCCGTTTGGTCAACAAGGTAGGTTTACTAAATTAACTCAGGACTTCCATTCAGCTGCAGGTTCTGAGGTCAAGCATACTCAAGCGTCCTTGAGCGAGACATTCAATCTCCGTCAGTTGTTGTGAAGCTGATCTTGTGCCCTGAGGAGCAACGTGAAATAACAAATTCCTTGTGGGCAGCGGTAAAAGAAATACAACAAGGGAAGTTCAAATGAAGGGAATTCAGATTGTAGAGAGGAATCTCTTCGGCAAACTACACACTGTAAACTCTCTAAAAACACATCAACCGTAGACATGTCTCGAGGCTTCAGTCAGCTTCTGTTTGACAACACTACAGAGGCTTTGCTAATGACATGCCATTTGCCTGTGATCTAACTTGCTAGTTGCTGCTGCCTATATTGAATTATCCCCTCAGGACACAAAACATATTGTGGTAAATTTCTCTTTATCTTCCATGACCGTCATGATGGATCCTCCCGATTCTGTCAGCACCAACCTCCATCCATTGGGCTATCTTCCTCTCTGACTCCACCTCGGGGACCTACTTAGATGGTACTGCGTTTGTCTCTGTGATTGGCCTGGCGGGCTTCATGTTGCCTCGCTGTTGCCATGGTTTCGGCTGGGTCCGCGCTGCAGTGTTAGCTAGCTCCATCTGTCTTGGGTGTCAGCTGGGTGGAAAATGCTGTGATTCCACTCATTTTCTCAGCAGGGGGTGGCATCCATCCTGCTACCGCTTCTCTGTCTCCACGCTGGCACACATCAACGCAATTTCTGACTCGAGTTCAGACACACAGCTCGACTGCAAAGAGGATTGTTGGTTGGGGTTGGACATGCTTCATCAATTTGAAGGCAAAAATAATGCTAGGAAAGCCGAGCAGATTTGCTTAACTCCTGCCAAAATACCCAGGTGCGGGGTTCAGGCGCTGGAAGTGAGAAAAACAAATAAATACAGCAGAGCTTTTCTGAGTCCAAAGAGAAAGGAGGTCACTCGTATCGGCAAAATGTTAAACCATCTTAAATTCCATAATTAAAGAACATTGGCATAATGCTACATTGTCCTCATTCCAGTCTCCTTTAATCAACACAGAAATTCTTCATTTTTTTCCATCTCTGAATACTTTCCACGTTACTTTTTCATGTCAGAACATGTGCTGCCTGAATGATACAATATCAGAAAATAGCAGTGGCAACATGTCATGGTAACAATAATAGTGAATTGACTATTGTGTGCTCAGTGAGGTAATGCCAGCGCACGGTCATGCCTGAGGGCATCAAGCTTGCGGCTTTTCCACCTTAAATTATCACCAGTATAACTGTGAGTGCTGGTCCCCAACCATTTCTCCTGGAACACACCAGTATGGGCTCCGGTTCTTCCTCCGGGTGTTGATTTTGTGGAAATGCGTTGCATATGAATTCCCATCACACCAAGACGAATTAAGCCACAGTGCGATCACAAACTTGAGAAATAAATTGCAGCTGATGAAAGACAGCTACAGGCATGACCGACAACATAAATAACCATGAATCACTCCGACGCTCTTCATCGCAAGACGAGTTCTTGGGAGTTTTCACCTATCAGAGACTGGGATATCTCAGGCCCGAACACGCTGAATAATCTCAGAAGATGGGTGAGTAACGGTGTCTGATATTCCCCGGCCCCCCTCGACGAGCGAGGCCCCGGGGTCATCAGAGGAGATCCCCGTCTTGCCACAAATGTCACAGCTCATAGATATTGCATGGGCCCAGGTCTTTTGATGCTAATTAAATGTTACTGCTCACCGAGTGCCAAAGATGAGGAGGAAGTGCAGAGGTAGAGCGAACGCAGTGTGAGGAAAATGGAGGAAGGAAATTTAAAGGAAAATGTACACGTTTGCATGGAAGAGGAAGGGATCAAATGTATTTCTCCCTCTTGGTGTTGGAGCACTTTCTTTTGTATCGGCTCCATAAAATCCAACAAATATTCTATTTTTGATGTTTAAGAATGATGACTCAGTATCACTGTCAATTATGGTTTGCAGGTACATGTGACCAGTTAAGCACAAACACAATAAATAGCTACAGCCTTTTGAAATGACAGCTAAACTGATGTTGCTGGAGAACCTCGATAATGATGCACAATTGGTCAAATTTGTACTTATTCATCTTTTAACTGACGGGACTAATGGGTGGTGTAGGAGGCAGAAGTACAAAGATTCGGAAACAGCTCATTAAAGGCGTTTCTGCATCCACAAGTAGAAATGAGGCCGAGACTTCTTCAATGATAGTTATTAAAAAAAATATCACTTTAATTACGGGTTTTGGAATTCTGATGAAAAGGAGGTGTAACAAATGTCTGTGTAGAGTTTTATACCTATAACCTTAAGTTTTAGGAATGAGTAAGAGGAGGAGGGACAGAGGGATATGAGGGATGAATGGCTGGACATAACAAATGTAGAGCTGGCAAATTGTTCGGAAAGCCTAAATCAATATCCCCTCTGGAGCAGGACATATCTGTCGGCTTGGTCAGATGAAATATCTTCTTTTTACTCCTTTGTGAAGGAAAGACGAATAATCAGACACTGGAAAATAAAAAAGGCTTAAGGGGCATCCTCACATCCTCTGCACCTATTCAATGATGGAAGACTGTGTCGATGCCACATTCACACCCACTTCACACTGTGATTGGCTAGCTGTGCAGAGGTGAGAAAGCACGCTGGGTTTGAACCTCTTTCTTTAGCTTTTTAGATTGAACAACCAAGTCAAACACTGAATGTTTTTCTGGAGATACTGTTTTTTTTTCTGTCATCCCCACTTTCAAATGGTATTGTGCCTTGCTCTTCTCTGAAGGATTGCTTGAGCCGCTTCTTTTCTGCTTGATCCTGGCAGTTGAAATCCACAAACCGAAGTCATCGGGACCGGCACAGATAGGCCACATCTGTAGGAAAGCCAACCGGCTAACACCACCATTCACAGGCAGCCCGCTGTTTGTGAAGAACATTACGGTGTAAAAATGTGGACAAAAAGACAGCCTGTGATGGGGGGAGGGGAGATCTGACCTTGACAGGCTACACTGAGGCAGAACGCCACCAGAGAGCCGTCAGCCCGCCGCTTGACTGAGGGACAGCTGTTGATCGCATCAGGGGGTCCTGAAATCGATGAGCCAGCAGAACAACGCTGAACTGCAAACAGGGTCCTCACAAGGATGCGTGTGTGTGTGTGTGTGTGTGTGTGTGTGTGTGTGTGTGTGTGTGTGTGTGTGTGTGTGCGCGCGCGTGCGAGAGAGTGTTTGCTTGTCTGCACGTTGGCTGGATTTGTCACATCTGAGAGCCAGTGCCGTTATGTGGATCAGTGGTTGGGCCTCGGCTGGGACTCAGATGTCTAAATGTTATTTATTGATGCGTGGGAAACAATCAGCTTAGCACAGCGCTACATTACTAATTATTTGCCTTTCTGTGACAACAGAGCAAATCCTGCTTGGACGAGGAGAGTGGATGTGTGTCAGTAAAGTTGCGTTTTAAACTGTCAGGGTAATAAATGTATAGATGTGCTTATATTCTTTGCAAAGACACTGTGTGACTTTTCTGGCCAGGTTTGTGCTTTGTGAAAGTCACCCTGGCCTGGCAATCCCACTTCCCCAAGCCAAAGTCAGCTGTAATCAAGAGAGGGCTTCATGCAGAGTGGCATTTGTTAATGTCCCAGCCCAGTCAGGACACCCAGGCTTCGCTGGGACGAGTCGCAGGTTCTGTCACCCTGAATAAGCCCGCTGTCCCCATCAGGGCCGAGAGACCAGGCTGCTGGTCAGCTCGTATTAATTTCACCGGACTGCAGGGACTTGCCATGTCCATAGTGGTGACAACAGTAGAGCCAAGGTGTCTCCTGGGAAGGCATGCTGTCACTCCTGCCACAGTAATGTCCACACAGAAGGTAACATTGCTCCCCCTCCCCCTTTCCTTTCTTTCCTTTTCAGCAGCAACTGGCACTGCGACGGCTTATTTCAAAGAGTTGTGGCATGTGAGAATAGCTCACCTGTCTATGTGCGAGAGAGAAAAAGCAGGATCAGCGGTAGTTGGCAGCTCCTGTGTGCTCCCAGTATGAAGTGGCAGAAGTGCCACATTGTGAGGGCAGCTACCTGCTTGGCAGCTATGAGCCGTCTCTCCACAGCTTTGTTTGTCACTTGCCTTCTATTTCTCTCTGTTTTTGCGTTTCAGTGCGACTTCTTAGACCACTGATCTAACAATTTCCCGTCGCCTGAAACATCCCAATTAGCAGACGCTTACATGGGCGCCGTAACTGCTCACTCAAACCTAACAAGTCAAAGTATAAAAACTTAGGAGAGGCCATTAAATGTCTGGATTTAGTCAAGTGTGCAGAAAGGAGAAGCAGTTTTTTTTTTACCTGTGGATTGTAATTTAAGTGGCCTGAGTGTCTGACAGCAACTGTACCTGACTGCACGGCTTCCCAATTACAGCTTAATTATAAAAAAGAAAAGAAAAAAAGAACCTACTTCTCATCTTATTTTATACTTCTTTCTCTCATCTTACTCTCATTCTTGAACTTTACAGACACTCAGACATTGTTGACTTTCTTTCCTCAGGTTTCAGTATAATTTATGTTTCCACAACAGAATTAGATTACATTTACTAAACCAGTGAGAACTATTGGAGCCCTTTAAATGGTCATAGTTTATGAGTAAATAGACATTCAGGCCGGAGTTATCGTGTAACTAAAGTAACTAAAAACATTAGCTGAAATACTGCACTTTAGTAAAGTGTTGAGGCACTTGTATTTTAAAATATATTGTACACCGCTACATTTATAGGAAATAGTTACTTTGCTTATTATTTTAATGTATGTGTGGTCATTCATGTTCCCTTCTGGGCTAGTCCAGCAATCTGCCTTATTCTGTATTTAAAAACACTATTTATACTTAATAGAATTATTTTCAGACAAAATAATGTCGTCATGGTCCACTGAGTGAATTTTCGTTTCAGAAACTTAACTAACCAACAATATATATATATATATATATATATACTATATAGATATAGTATTTCAAATTTGCTTCCTGTCACTGAGCAAGAACCTTAAAATGTATGTTGATGCCAAGGTATCAATAATGTTCAGAATCTAATATATAAAATTATATAATAATAAAAAAAGGGGCCGTTTTTCATAATTACTGTCTTATCTTTTTATACATATTTTTGTTATGATACATGTTTGTTGTTTGAATGCCAGACATCTACATGTATTTTCATAGTGGCACTGCTACTTCTACTTGAGTACATTATTTGATTACACTGTATTGTCCACTATTGCTACCAGCTCACTGTGTGTCCTGTCCCACCTGAGACAGCTACAGAGGAAGAGAAGGGTTGGGGTGAAAAGTTTGGTGACTGGAGAAACATGAGAGATAGCTTTTTTTTTTGTATTTCTTCCTTTCTCTCAGTGCAATACCTTGAGCGAATGCCAGACTTCATGTCCGTGCTCCGTGGGTTGAATGTGAGGATATGGACAGTGCCAAAACACTGTTTGGCACAAAAAGAAAGCACTTCCCAGCCCCACTATACTGGCACTCTGCCCAGTCACTGCTAGCCTTTGCCAGTTTCAGCTAACTCCTCCACTTTGAAGCTGCGAGGACATTTTCTCCCCAGGAGCATCTGACAGGCAAATCAAGACATGTCCCCCCCCACTGAGCGACAACGTAGGTTAACTTGATCAATGCAATCACCGAGCTGGCGACAAAATCATCCAAAGATGAGGATCATTAAGGCCCAAATTAGCATGCAACTTCAAAGGGGAGCACCATGATTGTCTCTGATTGATATCATTATGAGCACAGTGATTGTGCAGCCACAGCCACAGTTGGCTTAACAAAAAAAATTATATGTATGTATATATATATATATATAAAGCTTTTTCTCAGGGAGAGAGGAAGTTTTGACCTGATGTGGTAGCAGGGGAACTGAGTGGAGGTCACCATGTGTTCAATTCTTGGCAGTAATGAAATGTCATGCTACAGAGAATTGGCCCATTGTCAGCCTCCAAAACCAGTTTGGATGATGGAAGAGGAATAGATGGCAAATTAACTCAAGGGGAGCAGAAACAGTGGAGGAACTGGCCTCAGAGAATTGGAGAAATGACTGGATTCACTTTGAGGCAATGATGTGGAGGAAACAGGTGGAGTCGGGTGGAAAAGTGAGGATGTTTCCTGTTGTCTGTTAATGTGTAATTTCAAGCATTATAGTACTTTTTTTTCATGTGGTCGCCTGGAGCAGTAGTTTCCAACCTGAGGGGGTTAGAGCAGCCACAAGACGTTTAACGTGGCGAGCAAGACGCTGAATTGTTTTCTTACTTTTCTCAGATTTGAGATTTGTTGGTAAAAAACAACAACAGTGTTTTGACTGTGAGGGACCTAAAAAAAAAATCAGACTTCATCACTTGTGCTCACTTTAATAAAAGCACTTTAGTTCTCAGACCTTAATCAGATAAAATTCATGAATTTACAAGCTAAAGTGTGTAGATTTCTTTGGTTCAAGTGCTTGTTTCTTATAAATGACTTAATACTTTAAAGTATGTTTTGTGCTCATTGTTACTTCACTCAGATGTTTAACAGAATGATAAATGTGCACGGTTAGATTTAAAGGCATTTTCACATCTGAAAGTTTGAACCAAGGTTCATGTTTTTGGTACATTTTGTTCATTTGATACAGTTACTTTTAGTTTCAGATTGCAATTTTGTAAATGCACTAAAGGACTTTGCATGAGACATCTGTGTACTTGTACTCGACAATGATTGGTTTGTAGACCGTGTGCGTCTTACATGGGTACGTTGTTAATTCAGTCGGTAACCTTTTCTGTTTGAGCGGAGAACAATTAATGAACAGATTAATTTTGTTGCCACTGTACATTTATTATTATGGCATTACTATCAGTACTTATTCTTCTCTCTTAAGTCATAGGTTTCAGTATTTGTATATGTATTTTCAAAGTTGACTTTTGATTTCTTGTCAGATCAAATTCCACTTACAGTAAATCCGCCTTCCTCTCCCCATGAGCTGCCAGTGCTCATTTATACTTCTGTTATGGTTGTTTTTTTTCTATTTAATGTGTGACAATAGCCTGCTTCAACTTCCTGTAATTAGTCTTAAAAGTTTTCACCATCCAAAGAGTGTTTTCCCGCTGCAAATGAACCAAACCATGGTTCAGCTTGATCTGGATCGAAACCACCTCATTTGGAAGTTGGACCAGGTTGGACCAAATCTTGGTCCTTTGGTCTGGACCAAACTGAAATCAAGATTTGTTTTTACATTCCCATAAGTTAACCTGCCAGAATGCAATATCAAATGATTCCTAGTACACTGTCTGTCTGGCATAATGTAACTACTAAAAATATATATACCTCAAACTTATTTTGCAGAATCACCATTTTGTGATGCCCTCTTTTCTTGACTTGTCCACAGTCCCCTCAATGATGAGTTTATTCCCCAAACAAATTCTCTTAAACAAACTAAAGTAACCCACCTGCTATTTTTTGAATTTCCTATACACCTGAATGTCCATCCATCCATCCATTATCTATACCCGCTTTATCCTGAACAGGGTCACGGGGGGACACCTGAATGTGTCTAGTATTTCTCTAGATAGAAATAAGGTGTGAGAAAAGTTAGAAAACAAACATATGCCCTCTAAATTAAAGGACAAAGTGTGTTGTTTTTTTTGTATGATAATGAACACTTCGGCCATGCTTTAAATTAAAAAAAAAAAAAAAGTCTGAAAAAGGAACAGTAGTCCTGGATGTTTTGTTGACCCCTCCGTCCACCCCACTGCTGCTTACATGGACTTTGCAGCACCTTGGAGAGGTCGTTATTATTGATCTAGGCCATCTTTGTCTGACGTGGACTATGGTCATACCGATCTCCGTTTAAAGAAACTGGCAAGTTTCGCATTCCATGGGAATAAATAAAAAAAAACTAAGGATGACTTCAAAGACATTGACAATGTGATCTTAAACGAGGAAACAAAGATGAGGCGGATGCATTCTGGTTTGGGACATTTGAGGCTCTTTGAAATGTCACAATGCTGTGAAAGAGAAGGGAAAGTGAAGTGGCCGCTGGCAGTGAGGTGTCCCTGAGCATTATGGGTAGACACAGTTAATAGCTGCCACATTCTTTTATGCAATGTGAAGACATCAAAACAAATATGCCCCGTCTCTTGGCTTCCAATTCCCTTCATCTCATATAATGGTCTGCCTTCTAGGTTGCCATGGATACAGGTAGACCATAGGCTACACGGAGGAAGAAAGAAGAGGATGAGGGATCGACTGTGAACTCACTTTCCCAATTTATCAGGTTACGGAAATTTCTCAGACAAGCACTTTTGGGAATAACAATGACTAAAGATAATTGGCGTCAGGAATTCAGCTTTTTCTTCCAGTCGCCATGGCTACATTTACAGCAATTCACAGCTGCGACAAGTAAATTGTCCAATTATGGCTTCAGAGCAAAAAGAATACAGAATTTAATGTATTCGTTTTGCTGCACTGTGCAGAACCTCGAGCTGAAAGATGCTGAGGAATGATCCAAGTCCTTTACTGATTGAAAATGTCAGTGTGAGACCCAGTTTAGCAGTTGACCCAACTTCCACCCTGTCAAACACTGCTTAGTGAATTCATCATTTTCATCTTAATGGGAACATTTGACTGACACCTGCCATCTCAAATCGCAGGCTCATGTCAGGATGCACAACGGTGTTCATTGCTGAAGTGTGTGTGTGTGTGTGTGTGTGTGTGTGTGTGTGTGTGTGTGTGTGTGTGTGTGTGTGTGTGTGTGTGTGTGTGTGTGTGCAGTTTTGTAAGAGGCAGTGAAAGATAGGAAATGAGTGATGGAGAGCCAGAAGTACAAACTTCCTGAGTATTCAACCAAGCATGGACAGTACTGTGCAAAAGTTTGAAGCTACTTTATATTCGTATCCATCACTCAGTACCATCGTCTGATTCGTCACAAAGTCATTCTGCAGGCTGATAACGACCCCAAAAATTCAGCCAGAGGAATAAAGAACTGGGTTCAGTGACAAGCAGAACAAGGAGTCCTGCAACAGATGGTATGTCTACCACAGAGTGTTGATTTCAACATCTGTCAGTCTGGGAATACATGAGACAGAAGAAGTTAAATCAGCCTAAATCCACAGAAGAACTGTGGAAAGTTTTCCAAGATGTTTGGAACAACTAACCTACCTATCTACAAGAATCAGAGATTAAAGGTGGAAAGAAAAAAATAATTTATTCATGCTTCAGCCACAATCTAGTCTGAAAAAAATAAAAATAAACTGCTGAATCTGATATTAGCTTAATTTAACCTCATTTAACATTGTTAGTTAAAATCCATCTTATTTTCCTGCTTCACCATTCAGTTCATCAATTGCAGATGAAATGCAAAAAAAAATGCCTATCACAATTTCTCAAGATCCAAAATGATTATATCAGATTAACAGTTTTGTCTGGTCAACATCAAATATGTTAGGGTTATTATTAAGAGAAAAATAATGGATGGAAATTTGCACAACTGAGAAAATGTTACCAGAGAATATTTGACCTTCTCAGTAATATCTGTGGCTTTATTGTTTTGTCTTCAAGCATTTATGCAGCCTGGACGTTTCTTTTTGTCTGTGGTAACACAGCCCTGCAGAAAATGCGTGTTTTTAACCGTCAACATACTTTATTCTTTCTTTTGTGCTCAAATACTACGCCAAGAACTGGAACCAGAGATCAATAAGAATCTGAATCAACAAAGCCTCGGAACAATAATCAACTCTTATCTTGTCTCTCGCTGTGTTGTAGAGCAGCATAAGATCTTTAGGCAGATTGTACGTGCCTTTGGTTTCCAGTTAGTGTGGGTCTGATTAACATGTCGAGATGGGCCGACATATTACTCCATTAGAAGCAGACAGATTGGCTCCTTGGTACACTTGCCTACTTTTTAATCAATAATTAAATCATATAATGTTACAGAATAATGAAAAATGATTTGTCCAGTCGACGTTGAAAACCAAAATATATTTAGGTAGGTAGGTAGGTAGGTAGGTAGGTATTTACTTTATTAATCCTCGAGGGGAATTTTTTTTTAAATTGCATTGCATTTACATTTGAGAAGCTGGGAAAAAGCTAATATTGGACATTATGACTTGATAAATAATGGATTACTTTATTTTCTAGAGATTTTATTCACCTTATATTAATGTCCCATAGAGGTTGCAAGCCTGTTCTACAAATTAAACCGGACGGCATTCTATGATTTTGTAGAGTTTCACCTTGTTGTACACATTGTAGTAATCGCCCACCAATTAGGCAACATTAAGCAGACAGTAAATAGTTTTCTCACCCTTTCAGCTTGGAGCCATGAATGAACAGAATCGAGCTTCTGTCAATACAACTCTTGCATACGAGTGTTTGCTCCAATTTGCGCTGCTTTGTAGAAAATTAAGTCTTCAACTCAGCGTCTTTCTATTGATTCTGTGCAAAATCATGCCACGTCTGAAATTCACTATGTTTCTGTCTAAATGCACCTTAAGAGTTGATTTGTGAAGCCGTTCTTTGTTCCGGATGCCCTGGTCACTGACATCAACTATTGAAAACTCCTCGTTGAGTAAAAACAGGTCTACATCCAAAGACAAGAAAATATTTAGTGCCGTTCACTACCAGATCAGGCTTACATTTTTTTAGGAAGGAAGGAAAACAAAATGAAACCACGGGGACATAACGTTTTTGAGACACTTTTAAACAAAAACAAATGGCAGCCTCCTGTTTCATATTAAATTTAATATTTAAGAAATTATGAGCAAACTGAAAAACATGATTCTTATCAATGTCCTGTTTCCTACTAGTTTGTAAACAGATGGAGGGTGAAAGCAGGCAAGTAGGTGTACGGTAAGATGAGACATGTACGGTCCTCTGAAGCAGCTTGGCAATATAGAGAAGACACCATTTTTCCTTTTAATGAGGTGGTGTGTGTGAATACTTTTGTGTATTTCTGCGAGTGTAATTTATATATAAGCTCGTCAGTGTTGCAAAATCCAGGCCCTTACACGTTAAGGTTTCATTCGTTTGTACCGTATTTGTACCCACTAAATGTGACATCTACCACCTGGCTACTGTCACCTGGTGATTAAATACCTTCCAGCAAAGATGGCAGTTGTCCTACTTTCCAGAAAAGACCAGGTTCTTTACAGCAATATTAATACCTGATCTACACACACACACACACACACACACACACACACACACACACACACACACACACACACACACACACACACACACACACACACACACACACACACACACACACACACACACACACACACACACACACACACACACAACTCCACGTGGGAACAAGCCCAGAACTGAGCTTAAGCCTGCATACATATTAACCAATATATCAAAGTCTTTTTCACCCCAGACTGTCAGAATACTCTATAATCCTATTTCTAACCTGCTCAGAGTAATGGGTTCACTATGCCAGGGCCACCAGAGAAAGTGAATACAAGCTCCTTTTTGTCAAATCAGCATCCATCTTCAACTGTACATTACAGCGGCCAGAAGGAAGCAGAATAGAGCCTGATATGAATGTCATACATGCTCTGCGGCACTTGTCCCAAAGTAACAAAAGAAAGAGTTCCTGTCCTTAAAACTCTGAGCAGTGACAGTAAATGACTCTCCTTTAGCTGAAAAAGAGCTCAACAACTCTCAGTTCGAGGGTACTGAGAAGGTTCCCAGGGGTGAGAGATCAAGTTAATGAGCCACATAGGGAACATTAGACAGATGCAAAAAAAAATAAAAGAGACTCAGCAAAGGAGAACAAGAAAAGGACAAATGAGAGCTGTATAAAAAATTAACAAGGAATTTTCACTTACGGTAAATGCCTGAGCGTTGAGTATGATAAATGTTTGTATTAGCGTATCACCATGGAATGCAAATAGTGGTAGAGTGCATTTTTCTTAAATATTCAAAGAAAAGATATCAAATATGAATAAAGAGTGGATGGGCACAATACAAACAACACCTGTATGATGTAATGTAATCAGATATAACAGCCCTGAAACAGTGTGAGTGTGTGGCTCACATTGTGTTTGTGTTTTGGCATGCCATGTTGCCAGGTGTTCCCACTGCTAAAACACACACACCAACACACACTCTTCTCATGTACGGCCAAAAACACCTTAAAATAAGAATGCAACAAATGACTTATTTTATAAATACATCTTGAGGATGTATACACGATTTGTTGTTTTTGTCATTTATTGTTTTTTCAAGCAAAAGTCTCCAACATTTTCTGGTGTCATAAGGATTTACTGCGTTTCTCTCTTTTATTATAGTAAACTGAATATATTTTTGATTTCTGGACTGTTGGTTGGACAAACGGACATGGTAAGACCTGAGAAATTGCAAACATTAGTCCCTTTTTAAAATTTTATGAGCATTTAATCAAGGGAAAAAACACTAAATTACTCAAAACAGAAAATAAATGTTAACTGATAATATCAGCTTACTTATTAATAAACATTATTTGCTGTGTGGCAACTTGATAACTCATTTGGATCATAAAATAGCCTCCAAAGAGTAAAACATGCCTCTCACAGACCCAAACTGATGCCTTCAAATGCTCGTTTTATCTCAATAGGATAAGACCTATAGTAATATTCATTTTATTATCACATAATTAAAAGAAAATACCAAAACCTCACACTTGAGAAGCTGAAACCAATAAATGTTGGGCATTTTTGCTTGAAAAAAATACTACTAACAACTGATTTATATCTGAATAGTTAGGAATTAAATTCTTATCATTAAAATAATACATTTATTGATTGATTACACAACAATGACAACCTTGAGTTTCAGAAAGTTGAGTTGAAATCCTCTGACATTACAAGCTTTACGGTAGTGCAGTTATAGTTGTGGTTTTGATTTTAACACACATTGCAGGTTTTGAACTTATATCACTCGTGTATGCGCAGCCTGTACGTAACAAAAAGCTGCAGCTTGTGTGTGTCTACCTGTAAATATGAAGCTGCCAACTGCCATTAAAAACATGTGTCCTCTACACTACAAGCTTCTCCTGGAATTGTAAAGCACAGTGTGACCACACAGATATTGTATTTCCTGCATGACTAGGCAGGCAGACTGCAAGCTCAGCCCTTGGCTTGTGACTGATAGGTGAGTTTCTTTCAAAACCCCAACACCGACTGTTGCAAGCTTCAGTTGTACAACACTCAGGATTGATTTTTTTTTTTGTTCTTTTTTTTTTTTTTTGAGTGTGTGTTTTTTCCAAGGGAGACCTTTCTTGATGCCTTCAAAGAGCGATCTGTGCTTGCCATAACTAAATGTGTTCTCTGACTTCAATCAGACCACCCGGAGAGATGGTGCCTTCTGTTGCAGGCAGTTATACAGGCCGATCACGAGCCGTGCGACACAAGCTGTATGTCAACAGCTGCAGTGAGCCATCAGTCAAACGATGGCCGTACTCGGCCCGACTGCACCATGGGATTGTGAGTATTAAAAGCATTTCGTGCAGAGAATCAAATCAAGGGGATCAATTCACAGTAGGAATCATAATTCTAGCTGCCAAGAGCCTGAGAGAAATCAATCAGGGGAAATCGCTGCAGAAGAGTCTTCTCTTTAATCTCACTTCTTCTTCATCCCGGCGGACTGCAGCACTGCAACAGATAACCGATATGGAAAAAAAAAAGTAGCTGCGAGATTCATAATAGCAGATAAAAGAGTTGGGAAGGAACAATATTTCATTTACATGCCAAACGTAGGGTTATAATTTATCAGCAGTGTACAGAAGTAAGCTTTCTTTGAAAAAAGCCTTGGAGTGTTTCTGTTTGAATGGCTTTGCTCATTCAGCCATGAGGGACCGTGAACTCAGATTCAAGAGATACCGTGACAGAAGCAGTCACCGAATGGGAGCAAAAATCGGAGAGAGGGCACGAATGTGTCCTGCTCAGTTTATTAAGCATCATGTTTTGATAATTGCCGCACTGTTAATTGCCAGCAGAAGCAGAGAAGTAAGATCAAGAGAGAGAACTCGATGTCACCCAAACACTGAGCTGTATGGACTTTTCCAGCCAAAGGCGTGCCGTGAACACAGACTCCCCCACAGGCCCAGGGGGACACTCTGTTTACGTCCCCTCTTTCCTCAGACGTACAGCAAAGCGTAACTACCTCAGGTGGAGTTTGTGAGCTGACTCCCGTATCCCTGGGCAATCTTATTTTGTGTGCAACTAAGAGTAGCACCAATCCAGAAGAATACAAAGGGAGGGGGAAAAGAGAAAAACCATGCATTCAGCTGGCAGCGACACATCGAGCAAAGCCACAGCCAAGATAAAGAAGATAAAGCTGAAGGGAGGAAAAGGGACAGAAATATAATAAAAACAGGTGAAAATAGAGCAAAGCCTTTTTTTAATCTTTCAAGTCACGGCCGTAAATTTGGTAAAAACTCAATATCGTTTTTTTTTTTTTTTTAATTTTAGACAGTTTATCAGCACTGCACCTCTCAGGAACTGATGTCTGGACACGTCCTTTTGATTGACGGCTGAAGGACGTCCCAGCAGCGAGACTGGGCTCCATTACCCGCGCAGTGAGCAAAAGGGCGTGCACCGCAGCTGTAATGATGCATTTGAGTCAGGAAAGAGCTATTTGTTGGTGAGGAAGCGCGAGGCTCAGCGGGGACGACCCCGGCGCCCATTCATCCTCCTCCAATCATCGGCTCCGTGGGGAGCGTTTCCAAATCTCTGCTCGCGTGCTCACTTAGAGGCCCGGCCCATTAGCTAATTGTGTTACGCTAAATATGAAGAAACAGATCAATTGCCGCCTCTGACAGAGATCACGATAATGCGTGTGTATGCGTGTGTGTTAGTCTACAATGTAGACTCTACATGTACCAGTGTGTGTGTTAACGTGTGCAATTTGGCTGTTCCACCCACAAACCTACAGTCGTCTGCAGTGAGGATGTTGAGCCAATAATTTACCTGAGCTGTTACACAGACGTTCCTCAAGGGAAGAAGAGGATGATAAATAATTGAATTTCCCGAGGCAGCAAATGGAAAGAATTTATTCATTATTTATCATCTAATTGATTACTGCATGTAGACTTTCTAACCTGTCCCACAATTAATGTGCTGCTTTTTATGTACCTAATTAATGGCCATCGCAGCTTCATGAAAAACACACTCAATTACATCTGGAATTGAAAAGCCGCGGCAGCTTGTGCTATACTGCAGCGCTGGGGATGCCAAAGAGACATTAATCAGATAAAATGGAATTCAGGAAGACAGATTTAGTCTTGTAGACCAAATTGGAAAATTTTTCATATTGCTGTCATGCTGCCTCTGTGGCAATATCGCAGCACAAGTTTTCCTCTTGACCCAAAAGCCACTACGAATCAACTTAGCTGTCAACAAACGTCGTTGTTCTGCCTCCCTCCCCTCTCCATCCCCTCCTGCTGTGACACTTTGTTGATGTTTCTGGAGAGAGGGACATCATATTCAACATGCTGCACCTCTCATATTTGGGGAAAAGTTATTGTTCTGTAAACAAACAATACACAATACATGTGCGCAGACACACGAGAAGCTGTACAAACACACACACGCGGACACACACGTTTATCTCTCAAGCTCATGTTTAAAGAGGCCGCCACCCAAACCAATTCCATGGGGTCTTGTTTTGAATAAAAAGCATTCATGGCCAACACTGTCTGAATTCAAAATGCATTTTTGGCAGTACGAACCACAGTTTGTGTTTGTGTGTTTGTATTTGTGTGTGTGTGTGTGTGTGTGTGTGTGTGTGTGTGTGTGTGTGTGTGTGTGTGTGTGTGTGTGTGTGTGTGTTGTGGAGCCTGAAAAGCAAATGCTATCAATTCAAATTTCAATGTTTTCTGTTTCCTTTCAGTCTCAGCATAATAATAGGCAAGACGCCTGAAAAAACTCAGCCTGGCTGTGGACTCCTTCATATCCCAATGGCAAATTCGATATTATACCTACTTCTGCTTACATCTTGACAAATCACTCTGAATTAACAGAAATATGATGTGAAAATATGAAAGAAAACAAGCGCGTGTACGGTTCAACAATCCGAAGCCGCAGCCTTTAAATCAATTTGGTAGCTCACAAGGGACTTTTTTTTTCTTTATTTTACTGCGACTGCAGAACAACTGGCTCTCTGTACATCACCGAGTCGCTACAGTGACAAATCAGCAGAGACTACACAGATCTCTATTTCCAGGAAAGCATTGATTGCAGAGCAAAGCCATCAGGATCGATAGTTTCACTGTTAAAAGCCGGCTCGTTGACCCTTTAAATAATGCTGTATAGTGTACTGAGGCTATGATGGGATCTCTTTTACGAAATCAAATTCTGTCGTCTTTCAGGGCTAAAAAAAAACATCCAATAGGGGAGGTTTGCCATTGGTGAAGAACAAAAACTTCTCAGCTAAGAACTCTTTTTCTACAAAGCACTTGCTGTCTGTGAAAAGTGTATTTCGAATACTTGGAAACGTTGTTTTAAATGTCTTCAGTTCATCCTCAGAGGCACAAATACTGTATAGGCTCTTCCTCTCCTTTAATTGCTGATGGACAGAGAGGAGCATTGATGCCTATAAATAAGGCCCCTCAGGCCAGCATGCAATAAGGCTGACATCATTAAGAACGGCCTAATGATCCCCTGGATTTGATTTGTTTGGCCTGTGTCACATCCTCTCTGACTGGCATGACTTGTGAAAAAAAAAAAAAAAAAAAAACCACCAAAATTTCATCAGTCTCTCAACAGGGCTTCGGTTGATGTTTGAGCTCATTTGGTCCAATGCCAAAGCTCTCAGACTGAGTCCAATTACTCCAGCAGGAATGTTATGTATGGCTAAAAAAAAACCTAATTGGAGGGCTTAAACAGGAAGAAAATGAACAGACTCACTGAGAAAAAGTTAGTACCCATGAAGGGCGACGACACAAAAGAGAAAAGGACCTTGTGTTTTTCTCACAGCATAAAAAACATTATTCGCATTCTTAATCATGTAATAATTCCAGCAGTTACAGAAACGTATCCTTAAAAGCTCACCTTGGCTGCAGGCCTGGAAAATAAACTGCGAGCTTATTATTGAGTGACAGATTTATTCAGTGAATGAGTTATTATTAGCTCGCTGTACACGGCCCAAACAAATATTAAATAAGCTGTACGCTCTGATGCATATAACATTTCAACAAGCTATAATGCAGGATGTGTTAGCTGCTGGTTATGAGACGTTGTTCTTACAGCGGCAGCAGTGCCTCTTAATTCCATAATAAAACTGAAAGGTGTATGATTGAGCTGAGCACAGTTATTTTAACTCTGCACAAATGGGATTAGGTGTTTGTACACAGAGCAGAATGGGGGTTTGGGATAGGGAGCTTTCCTTTTCGCGGCTAAGCCTGCGGCAAGAACTACGGAGCGCGGCAGGTTACCGTGCGATTATGATGATCCACTTTGATCTGAGGAAATGAAATCTCTTCCAAGACCACTTCTCAGCTCTTCAGTAAAAGGAGACAAACAGATCAAATACAGGAGCAAGTAACACTGTTGACACACAGGCGGCAGAACACACACATACGTGATACAAGCATGCACGGTCACTCCTGCCTCATTTAAACTTCCTGTACTATAATATTTGCCTGACTTCAGTGTTATAGATATTTGAACTACCAGGCTCTGTGTAAATGGATTACAGAAATGCCTTAATTAGGCAACAGCTGCAGAAGGAGCAGGATATTTAGTGACGCATTAGTAAATACGATGTGATGTCTAAGAAAATATAAACATATATGAAGAACAATGGTGATATTCCCATTTGGCGACAACACTGTGATTCATTCATTTAAACATACTACGTTACAAACAACAGCCAGACCACATGTAATACCTTTATATTTTGAGACCAGTTGCAACCGTTTCTGAACGAGGACCAAAACAAAACTTTAACATCCATGTTAGTAGCTCTCTGAGACTGGAATTGGGACCTCCCGTCCACATGCAGTCAATACTAAGTCGCTCCCGAAAGGCAGGCGAGCACCTTGCATGGCCGCTGTGCCATTATTGGTGTGTGTGTGTGTGTGTGTGTGTGTGTGTGTGTGTGTGTGTGTGTGTGTGTGTGTGTGTGTGTGTGTGTGTGTGTGTGTGTGTGTGTGTGAATTGGAAGCAAACATTTCAAAGCATTTTGTAGACTGCTGCGGTAAAACGGTGTAATTTAAGTGCAGACCATTAGCACTTAGTAAAAAGTAAAGCAGAGGCTAATGACAAATTCATTGATTTTTTTTAAATTTTTTTTAAATTTTATACACTTTATTAATCCCCGAGGGGAAATTTCTTCACTACAGCAGGGGGGCTCTCAGGGGGGAGCTGCTGCAGCAGGCTGCCACTAGCGCGGCGCCAGGTAACCTGACCTGAGGTGCATGTTTTTGGATGATGGGAGGAAGCCGGAGAACCCGGAGAGAACCCACGCAAGCACAGGGAGAACATGCAAACTCCGCACAGAAAGGCCCAGGACCTTTGGTCCTTGGGGACATTTTCTAATTTTGACTGATGTAGGAGTTAAAGTAAAAGTGGAGAAATCAACAAAGTTATTCAAAAAAATAATTCTGGGATAGACGTGAGTGTCTGTCAGAAATGTCAGGACAATTTATGAGAAACTTGTAGAGTTATTTTAACCTGGAAGAAAGTGGTCACATTGCTATTTCCGAAGTCACAAAGCTAACATTACTGAGTACAAACTGGAAGCAATCACACCCCATTTCTTTTTCAAATTTGTTCAAATTTAGTTAAGATGGCCACATGATATTTAAAACATAGCACAAACTGTAAGAGAGAATTTCACTTTTCCCATGTTCCCTGAAAGCTGGTCAGCATCGTTTACACAATTTATCAACTCCATCTAAAATTCCCTCACCTACAGCGGCTAACCATGCAGGAGCTATATCTCCCATTTCAACCACATTTCATTTTCCCATTTTTCTTCGCCTCTCAGCACAGCTTATGTAAGAGGTAGCCGGTGTGATGGGGGATGGGGTGTCAGAAAAGGCTGCGTACCCTTCAGCTGGCAGGAGAGTATATTCGTGCCTCTCCCTCAAGGAGAACTGAAAAGTGATCCTCTCTGTGCAAATTCTGATGAATATCAGCACTCCCTGGACCACTGAGGCTCAGCTTTATTAAACTCGCTACCCATATACGGTGACCGACTGTACTGTGAAAAAAAAAAAAAAAAATCCCCCTGGCATAGATTTATTCCCACTACAGCCCACCACTGCCTTTACACAAGGATGCCCAGTCACAGCACAGAGGTGATGGGAGAGAAATGAAAAGTAGCAGACAGACACAAAGGGCAGTGACTGACCGCTTCAGCTCAGACACATGGGGGAAGTTTCCCACAATCAGACTGGAGCAGCAGGGATGCTGAACTTGATTTCTGCACGACAGATTCAGAGAATGAAATTGCTGCAAAAGTGATTTTGAATGAGGTTTTTAGAGAGAAGTCCAAGAGATACCAGGGCACGGCAGAAATGAAATAACAATGAGGATCTGCTGCAGCAATCAGAGACAAAATGAGGCCAGGAAATTATGTGAGATGCCCTCAAAGCAAACAATGCATGCAGCACAGCCTTTAAACACGGCCAAGCTACTGCACAAATCTGCAAGAAACAGTGAGTTAAAAAAAATACAACTAACAGTTCTCCCAAGCAGATAAATACAGGAAAAATATAATTACACCAACGGGGTCCTACAAAGAAAGAATTCAAATAACATTATGGTCACTGAATCTGTAGCACACAGTTCAAAGCACACAGTCAATGCAGCATGGTGCAGGTATATATGGCCTGGCAGCTGACATTTGGGTACTACTGTGGCCAGAAGCGAGCGCGGCAACCGCAGCTTGCATAGAAATCAGGTCAAAGTAGGAGGAAACAATACCAGAAGGTGTTGTGTGGCCTGGCATAGGTCATGATGAAGCAAGTTACCTGTTTCCTGTTCTTTTAAAAGCAGAGTGCTTTGTATTGCTGCACTCCGATGTTCCTGAGCATAAATCATATCATAAATTAGATTAGTTGAGAGGAGATTTTTTTTTTGATGCTCTAGTACTAAGTAAAATGTTAAATTGGAACATCCATCTGTTAGTGACAAGCCTGCAAATCAGAATATGTTTAAAACAAATTTGTTTTACCAGTGATGTTGTACAAATGCTGCTTAGATTGTGTTAACAGTGGGAATAGGACATGATTTTTGAATATTCGAATAGTCAGTAAAATATCTAAAATGTATTAGTCTGTTCCCCTTTCCTTCCTCGTTTCTCCTGTTTTTACCGGCATCAAATTGTAATGCGCTACTCTCGTCAGAAGGTGGCGGTAATTCACCTACAAGCTGTCTACCAGCCACCAGTGAACAACATAAGAAGAAGAAGAACATGTTGCTACCAGGCTCCAAAACTTTGCAGGTAAAACTGTGTGTCGCTAAGGGATTAGATGTCCCGGTGTGAACAGCTGAAACATGCAAAGACGACTACAGCGGTCAGAAAGTTCTGAGTGGAAGTCCTTTAAAACATAAATGAAGATGAAGTTCAGTCAAACTCTGCAGGTAGAGCACGCTTACAAGTCTTTCACGGCTAAGCACCGATGTTAAGAGTGAAACACCGAGCAGATGGTCCAGACGAAATGAGTGTGATGTTGGACCTGCAGCGCAAACAACGGCCCTCATCTCAAAGATGAAAATAAAGACTTCTTCTAATCAGCTCTGTTCAAGGTGAGGCTTTTAGAAGTTAGATGGCATTTGTTGAGCCCGAGTTTACGGCGCAAGTGAGTCCCTCCTTCTTTATGTGTTTGTGTGTGTGCGGTATGGACTGTATATAAAAGTTCATGTAAAAGGTGTGCGGCCGGGGGGTGGTTCAGAAGCCATTTCGAATAGTAATTTTGTTTGAAATGGCCATCCCGAGTTGACAGGCAATGATTTCACAGTCAAAGGCAATGTTACACCACGCAGGTTACAGGAAGGTAGTCAAGATTGTGACAACAAAATTACTACAGTGAAAGGCAGAAAAAGATTGGGATTTCAGTTACATGTTAAAGAAGTTAAACACATTGTTTTTTGTGCTTCAAATCACTGTGGACCTCTTCTGTATTTGATCAAGACAAACCTTAACCGAGAGCTGATAACATTATAGCTCTGTTATTTTCTACCAAAGTATTATAGGAGAAAAAACATTTTACTGTTCAGTATCAACGTTTTTTTTGTCCAAAACTTGTCAGAAGCTTGTCAGAAACATTAAGCAACACTTTGTCATCGTGTCGGTATGTTTCAGTCCGTATGTATTTGCAGATCTGTAAAGATCTTTTTTTGTTTTGATCATCATGATCTGAAAACAGGAGCTCCGGAGTTATCGCCAAGTCAAATTTGCCAACATATCCTCTACAAACAGTGTGTGAGCTTTTGAAAAACATGCATTCATGTAACCGTTGCTTGTTTTATCTACAAAGTACAGCACATGAGTGTGTTGTGCAATAGCAGGTCGGCAGGCACGAGCACAGATTCCAGTAGTCCTCGACACCGAAACAGCACTGAAACCTCTGCTGAGCCGCTCCTCTCACTACGGTGGAGTCAGGCGCACAGATTTCAAAATTTCAAACAGGTGAGGGCAAGAAATAACTCGGGTGTAGCCCAAGAAAACACAACTTCACCGACACACAGGCTCCATCATGCACTAGAATAAAACTGCAGCCCAGAGGGTGGACTATTTATTCAAAATATCAATATATCCATAATGTTTTAAACATCTCATCTCAAACATATAAATTATAAAAAAATGAATAAGTCTCAGTGCAGCCATTTAAATTCAGCTGCTTTACCACAGAAAATGTCAGGGGAGTTGGACATTTTCTGCAAGCGCTGTAAGAACGAGACGCGGAGAGAAAAAAACGGCGTGCAGGAAAATCCACCAAGACAGATCATTTTCATATTCTTTCTGCATGCAAGGTTTTGATTGAGTTTTAAGACATTCTGGTTGACATTAGGCACCTTATGAATATCAATCTGGGCTGCATTAGTTCTCAAGCCGGTGAGCAGAGGTCAAATCATTCACTCTAACTTTGTTCCTCTGTTAATGCATGCAGCACACATTGCGGATTCACATGACAACGAAGTTCCCCAAGTCGATTAATGATGTGACTTAATGATGCAGACAGTGACAAACATAAGCAGAGACAAATAAAGAAACTGTCATCTAGGACGGAAATGTACTATTTATTGAGTTTTCTCGATGTGATGTGTGTGATATTTATATTGTCTGCGTGTGAGCGCTCTCCTGTGTTATGACCCAAAATAAAACCATATTTGGAGACAGAAGTGGGTCACCCGAATTAGAAGGAAAACAACATGGACTGGTACAAACATTATACCCCTCATCATCTCACAAAAAAAACCCAACACACATCTAAATTTATGGTATTTTACGATGCCATCAAAAAAAATAAAAATAAAAAATAACTCCCCCAGGCCATAAACCAAGACTGAAGTTTATGAACTTTAGTCGTGAAAAAAGGAAAGCCTGAAGTGTCAAAGGAACTCTGTGTTCAGCTCCAGTGCTCCGGAGGAGAAAAGGTTAGATTCGTAGCCATTACACACTCTCCTAAAGTTCACGAACAGTTCCTCCCACACTTCAAAAAGGCTTTAAGTGAGGTGGAATGAAGTGCCTCCGTTGTAATGGGCAGTAATATGACTGACTCAGAATAAAAATAAGCAGGTAAAAAGATAATAAAGTACTTATTTCCTTCAAAGGAGAACCACGGCACAGTCTCAATTCTCAGAAAACATATGCCTTGATATCTGGCGCTGTATTGTCTTGCAAACAGTGTATTTTTGGAATGAGTGCTTTGACCTTTATTTGTTGGCTTGACAAGATTGTGCAGAGTAAAATGAGATTCATAATGTGGCTGCTACCAATGATTATAATGTCTCATTCCTAATCCTGGCTGGTCTACACAACAAAAATATGAAATCTCGCTGGCGTTTTTTTTGTCTCTTCAATCTTCCTTTGTCTTGGTTGCTTTCCATTTGCCTATTTGGATCTCTTCTCCTCTTCCTGTGATTCTTCTCCCCATCTCTCTATCTTTCTTATTCTCTGTCTTTGTGGATCTTTCATTGACAGAAATAATCAATCACACAAGGGGACTGTGGGGGCTTTTCCAAGGAAAATTTGACTTTCTTACAAAAAGAAATATGCCTACAAATCTTTTTATTTTGACAGACATGTTGTTCTTTAGACCCAGAAATCATTAAATGTAAATTAGACAATTTAGCAATTCACCCAGCGAAGATTACAAATAAACAATACATATTATCACAAAATTGGATATGATTGGAAATAATTTTGCATGTTTCGAGATTAAATTTAGCTTGGGCTGTTGTTGTTAGCTTGTTAGGGCCCGAGCACCAAATGCTGCGAAAGCCCTATTTTTTTCTTACAAAAGAGTTGCCTATTTGCCGCCTTAAACATACTCAAAAACTCATGAAAGTTGGTACACAGTTGGTATGGATGACATACTATAGTATGACTTTTTTCATAAATTTGGACGACATGCTAAAGTATGACTTTTTTTTTTCATGTTTTGGACGACATGACATTTTTTGGACCAGACACACATGTCAGTCATTGGTTTGACTGAATCAAACCAATGACCTTCTCACTGAGATGTACCAGTGTTAACCACTGCACCACTGTACCTGTGATAGTTTGTCTTTCGGACGACATGACTTTTTTTCATAATTTGGACGACATGCTATAGTACGACTGTGTCATGCAGTTTTAATTTACTTTACAGCCACGTAACAAACGTTTGTCACCCTTTTCATATACCTCTTGAGCTGGAGTCATTTTCACTCTGTTTATGTATCTAAACAAAATATGTGCATGTGCGCACACCTGTCTGTCATGTACGGAGGGACTGACAGCTGTCTGTCTGCCATCACCTGCTGCAGATTCTTTAAACACAGGAAAACTATATTCAGAACTGCACCGAGCTGACAGACTGTCACTGGTCAAACAAACATGAGAATGTAGCATAACCATCTTTTGACAAAGTTTGCCATAAATCCAGCCAGTGTTTTACAGTTTTTTCCTCCACTATGTTCAGTCCTACCGCACACTATTATTCATGTAGCACTCGTGCTTTACATTTTCCCTTTACACAAATGACAACCAGAATAGATTTTTATATGCAGCTAACGTAGACACATGACTAAGGTCATGTCTGAAAATGAAAGTAATCATTTTTAACGAGTAAATCTGTTTCTGTCATGTGAAGTCATGTGACCAAATATCTAATGACAAATCAGCCAGATGGTTTCACAGCTAACACACATTACAATCCTCTGTGGAGGATGCAACTATGAGGCCAGGTTGTAAAAAGAAGCCAATTTATGACTTTTGTCTTTTCAGGTAGCCACAGCAAAACGTATCAATAAAATTGTTTATTACTGAGCTGCAGGTTCTTCCAGTTTACAGTGTGTTTAATGATCAAATTAAGTCAATTAGCCTTTAACTAGTACATGTGGCTTTGCATTTTTTACCATGGAAATCAAATTTATTTCTAATAAAGAACAGTGTTTCAGTGAAGGTAGTTTGTAGAGGTTTTATCTGATGCCCAAACATATTTTGTTTGTGTAACAAAACATTCAATATTTCCTTTGCAAACGCATAGAAAAGTATTCCTGCATTGTCACACTGATTAGATCGTGAATAAAATGGAGGATACATTTATTTTCTTTGCACCACGAGAAGGACTCAACGCCTCCCTACGACTACTTCTTATGACATCCTCCAGTTCTTTCTGTCTCTCTAACTCTGCAACTGTGAGAGTGCAGGAGAGGGTGATGCGTGGAGCATCACCCTCTCCTGCACTCTCACAGTTGCTGATCAGCATATGAACACACTTCTTGCGTCTTCCACACCTCTCCTGATCACTCTTACTCTATTTCTCCGTCTCCTATTTCCCCTTCCTGATGAGCATATGAACACAAGTCTTTCTTCTCTGCCGGCTGCTTCCTCCCTCACTCCCTGCTGTTTCAGCTCAGCCCACGGGCAATTTTCACACAAGGCTGATTGAATTCATTTCCTTTCCCCCTGCATCTTTTCTCCCCCCCCCCCCTCCCTCTTTTCTGTTCTTGCAAAGGGAAGGCGATGAGGCAACAGAGTCTCATCCCCGCACACGTTTACATGCATATAAATGGACACAGATAAATAAAAAACACGGCACGTATAGACGACCGCAAGCAGGTGTGCGGTGCGCGCAGGCTGTGGAGAATTGAGGTCGGGTAGATGTACAAACACACACACATGCTTATATAGAGGTGCATTCAATATGCACAAGCACCTAAAGAGACACGCATGCAAATTAACTTGTATGCATGGAGACAAACAACAAACTATACAAACAGACTGGAACAGAGATGTTGATAACCCACAGGGAGGTGTTCAGGGTGAAATGCATAGTATATTATAATATCTGAGAAAAGGAAATAATAAATTAGTAATGCAACAGAAAAATAACTGACAACTGTTTAATAATCCATTCAATATTTAACGTAATTTATGGATCAAGATTGCAAAACATTTGCTGCATTCACATTCTGCAAATCTGAGGATTTGTCTTGTTCTACATAGACAATTTTGTTTTCTTCTTGGAGTTCTTCAGATAATACAAGCAATCTGGATTCTTCTTCTGACCTCTGTGTGTGTGTAGGTAAACTGCAGCTGGTGTTTAAAAAGATTTCCAATCAAGAATGAGGACAGCAGTCGGTCTTTGTGGCTTTTACTTCAAAGAGTTGATATACTGTGAATACAGTACAAATTCAATGATTGTGATTACCGTCAGAAAAAGATGACATACTATAAACAAGAGTCAATGCGAGACCTCGGTACCAAACTTTGATACTTTAACGTCACTGACCAAATTTTTGCGGTATGATCTACTATTCTGCAAGAATGTTTCTGCCAGAGCAAATCTCGTCACCATCAGTGAGCAACAGCATTTAGCATTCGTAGTCTTTACTCTGGCAGCCCGTTTATGCAGATAAAATCACTTTTAGTTTAGGTAAATCTCTCAGGATTTCATTTTTAAAAAACGTTTTTGGTCACATATTTGTCTAAGTTGTGTGAAGAATCCGGAAGCATCTCTTCGCAAAAAATGACAGACATGAGAAGGAAATCGGTAAATTGTATTTTCTTACAATAACTTGCGTGAGGCATTTAGGGGACAACTGTTAACTGTCGCTGCAGTAAATAACCCAATTTACACTCACCCCCTCTAAACTGCATGAAAACTAAAGACTGGTACTATAATGCGTAATATCATTTTCTTTTTGTTCAAATGGATTTTATAAAATTTGTATTGAAGTTAAGGTTTTGGATCCGGTATCAAAACTTTTTGAATGATGCCAACCCTTATTAAGGCCCCGGTCACATCAGCATTGAATTCACAAAATGACAATTATTAGCAAGTGTCAAAAGTCTCAACATACTGCTCACAACTGAGTGAACATTTATTGATTGAGAGTGAATAAGTGAACAAAGCGGTGATTTCAGGCAAAGTTTCAGGAATTGTGATGGGTATTTTTAACTGATGTCTGACGTTTTATTAATTCAAAATTACATCAAGAGAATTCAGTAATGAAAATAATTTTTCATCCCTAACTTATAGACAATTGGACGTATAGGTAGACACACCACAGCGGGACACACACATCTAACACCGCAGTAATTGACACTTCTTTTAAAGCCATGTGGCCTGGCCAGGGACTGTTTGATGGTGAACGATGAAAGAGAGGGGAGGCGGCGGACGGACCCATTTGAACGAGTCATTTAATGCAGGAGACTGCTTCCATAAAGACCAACCATGAGCCCTTTGGGGCGCCAAGGAAAAGATACACATAAACAGTACGTCCCACCCGGTCAAAACAACAGTAGGTTATTAATGGTCAGGTGTTGCTCCTGTTCTGCTCCAAGCACTTCTCCAGCAAACTGTGTCCCGCAAGGAGCCATAATCATCACCTCCTCTCCGGCAATCATTTACAGTGGCACCAGCTGCCCGGTGTCCTCTGGTCAAACTGGACCCACAATCTCGTAATATTCTCCCACACTGTATTTCAGCTGATTTGAGTCAGTGACAGACCTTCAATCTGTTGGTTTTATCATTCGAATGAAACAGCAGACTCCGAGGAAAAGCCTTTAATGGGGGACTTTAGATGAGGTGGGGGGAGAGGTAGCTATAAATCTCACTCTCTGAGACCCTTCACGGAAAGCACACAAGCAAGTCATGTGATGGATATCTACGCCGAGATAAAGGGTATTGATACATCCGTCAGCAAACTGGGACGGTGTGCTCCATCTCGTGAGAAAGATGGTGGACTGTAAACAGTGAGAAACGCTAAACAAAAAGCATGTGGAGGAAGGATTGCAGTCGTTTGAACTAAACTTAGGGGCAGCAGAGATGGATAACGACTCTAATTACATCGACTGAGGTTAAAAAAGGACGATAATAAGATGTAAAAGGTAGCAGTGAGGTGTTTGTGTTACAGATTTTCTTCACCTAAACAACTAAACTCAAACTTCATGGAGAACACACTGTTCTTTCTTTGCACCCTCGTGCGCACTTATCTTAGGAAATATCATTATCGATGACGTATATAGAAGTTTCCGTGGACCAGTAAAGAGAGAAGAAGAATATTTTCTGCATGGCGTTAATGGCAGGCAAATGTGGAATAATGGATTCGACAATATATTCTGCTCCAGTAATGTATTCATATTTCACTCATCCAGCAGTGGTGGATAATTTTATGCTGCTCTTCCCTCAGCTCGCCCGGCCTGCAAATCAATGTCCATTAAAGCGACTGAGTGTTCATATGTCACTGGATCCTGTTTCCATTAATTCTGCTTCAGCACAGATTTCAGCCTCTTCCACTGACTGGCGTCCAAAACTGTACAGCTGCAGAGTGTGTGCGTGTGTGTGTGCGTGTGTGCGTGTGTGTGTGTGTGTGTGTGTGTGTGTGTGCGTGTGCGTGTGTGTGCGTGTGCGTGTGCACGCTCCAGGAGGCTGCTACAGGCAGATGCTCATTATGGTGACACATTGACCTCCAGTGACTTCACAATATACTGATAATGAACTGGACCATTTGTGCTGTGTGGTTGTCACAGGCAATTTTCAAACCTTTATTTATCCAGCCAAGGTTTACAGAGCGTTCATACTTCTCTTCTGGCAAGGCCGAACGTCACACTCGTCAAGTTTCACCGCTTCACACCTGGACGCTGTCCATCATAACCACGGGCTTTAACACGGAGCAACCGAGCGGCTTCACTGGAGCAACTGTGGCTTCTTCAAGGACACAACTGAGGTTCTCCAGCAGAGGAAAACAATACTGATTCACTTTAGCCTTCTAAATTTGACCGACTCATTTAATCTTTCCTCTCTCACCTCTGTGCACCATCTTTATACTGCAATGAAAATGCAATGAACACAGCATTTACATAGGGCTGAGTATGTTCAGGTTAAGTTTCCGAAAAAAATCTTTTTACAAATGGAGTGAATGACGTGCACAATACTCCAAAAACCCACTTATATAAAAAGGGGGAGTCCTGCAATGGATCTGGTAATGCAATGAGGTAATCACTACATCCCTCTCTACAAGTTACTTGAACAGCATTACTTTACTGCTTACGCAGCAGCAAACGAAAGGTGTTTTATTACTTTCATTACTCAGCACAGTTTCAATATAAACAACTTCAGAGCCGTCGCACCCACACGTCACCTCTTCTGTATTTAATACATGCAGAGACAGAAAATTATCAGCAGCCAACCAACATTTAGGAAGTATTCACTGGCCGTCAACAGCTAGCTTATTGTCAGCTTCAGTGCTCGCACTACAGAGGTCCTGTCTAAAAAAAAAAATGGAGGCTTCACAAACACTCCAACACTGACCTGGTTTGGCAGTGAGATAGCCAGCTGAGATAACACATGGGAATAAGACAACTTGGGATTTATCATGAGGTGTATAACGCCTCCTTAAATAGAGGATAAACAGCTTCCCAGACTTCAAGGCTCTGTGACAGGCTGCTATGTGCAAGGGCAGTCATCATACAAAGTAAGTTTCTTACATACCATACATTTTCTAACATCTGGCACCTCCTCATTATTAGACACATGTATATACAGTAATAAAAAGAAGGTTGTATGTGTGTGTGTGTGTATTTATTCATTGCTCTTATTTTTCTTATTACTGATCTTATTTTTTTTCTAAAATAATTATTTTTATCTATCTTATTTTATGTATACGTATTTGTAAATGTTTTCATATTGTCTGCACCTTTTTTGTGTTTCTGTGCTGCCGTGACGACTAAATTTCCCCACTGTGGGATTAATAAAGTCTAACTCTGAAGTACGACTTAATTTTTATGATTTCTTTGAATTTTCTATGTTTTCATAGCAGGAAAATATCTAGAAAATGAACTGTTAAAACCAGATATTCCATGTCTTTACTTCAATTGTTCATGTAAATATTTTTAGGACCGCTCATTTTGTTGTCACACCAGGTCCTTGATTACTGTGACACAACTTATGGACATATGTTGACACTTTTTTTTAAAAAGTTGCTTAAATTTGGTTAAAATTTGTAAAAATCCAAAACAATCAGCCTCGTAGTTTTTAGATAGACAATATTGTTTCGGTTGAAAAAACCCACAACCTTAAATTGCTTTTAATGGAAGGAGATAACTGTATGGGGGCACTGTGGTGACACATTAATACACATTAATACATTAATACACACCAACACACCGCTGTCACACGCAGGGGCAGCCTGTTCATCATTCAAAGAGGTGCCAGTTGGAGATAAAGGAGGAATCTCACTAGAGTAGAGGGATAACAGACATCTATTAATCTTACCTCCTCCCCTGTCAGGTAGTACGCCGACAGCAACCCGCCGACGTAACGGATGTTCACCTCAAAGAGAGATGCCTCGCCGTTCTGTTGAACCAAGAGAGAGAGAGAGAGAGAGAGAGAGAGAGAGATCAAATGTCATATTCAGCCAAGGCCTCAGTCAGAAGTGAAGCAACACAGTGGTATTTATAGACTAAAAATAGAATACACATAACAATGAGACATCGTGGATTATTTTTCTTACTCTATCGGAAGTTGAATTGTCCTTTGAGGTCTGCCGGGTATACAAGTCAAGATGTGTAGATAAATATTTCACACGCGGTAAACTGTAAAATCGCTGAGATGCATGATGTGAATAATATTTAGCACTTGCAGGTGGGCCGATTTGCTCCAGTATTTCCTCTGACATCTCTTTTTATTGGCTGTTTTCCTGATAAGAACCGGTTAGTTTCGGAGTTCCATAAAGTTGATTAAAGTAACAGGTTAATGCAGAACAACTGCTGATTTAATGACACATAATTAAGAATTTTGTTCTGTATACATCACACAGTTGGAAAAAAAATGATAATGCACAAACACCTCTGAAATGTGCTGATGAAAAATTATACCTTTGAACACTACCTGTGGAGAGAACAGAACAGACACATTTCGTATAAGAAATGCTGCTGCATGCTGGTGTTCTGATTGAAAAGCTGTTATATTACAGTCTGTGGATTTACACAAGGCCTAGAAGAAACTTTTTGAACAAGATTGTCTCAACTGTGTTCAACAGCTGTCAGTCATTAGGGCCCCGGCGGCTCCATTTACCTACATGCACGAAATTCGATGGACATGTGTATCACACCTAGACGTACAAAAAAGTTCCAACAGCACCATTACGTCAACTCAACAGGAAGTCCGCCATTTTGAATATAGTCGCCATTTTTGGCGATTCACACGTTGTACTTTAACGAACTCCTCATACAGACTTTGTCGGACCGACTTGAAATTTACTCTGTGCACTCTGAACATTAAATTTATCAAAATAATTAGTTTTCGTCGATCGGTGTGCCCATGGCATGGCGGCCAAAAAGTGAACCAAAAGTCATAATATAGCATGTCATCCAAAAAGTTTTTTTAAATTTTTTTGCTATAGTATGACTTTTTTTTGGACATGCTATAGTATAATTTTTTTTTTATTTTTTTTTAAGTCATGACAAAGGAGGGGCTCGAACCCCAAACCTTCTTGCTGGAGACAGTCTGCATTGTGGCAAATATTTGGCTCACTGCAACCTATAACTCCAGCGTCCACAAATATTATTAGATTAGAGTTAGAGCAGTTACCTCACAGAAGTAACTGGGTTTGATCCCCACTTGAGGCATGCATGTCAGTTCAGAAAAAGGTCATACTCCAAAAAGTGATTAAAAAAAAATAAAGTCATACTATAGCATGTCACCCAAAAAGTGACCCAAAATTCAATTTTGTATATAGCATAGCGAGGGCGATGCGGCTAAGTTTGATGTTTCGCCGTGACACAGTAAGTTGATGTTTAAGGTCAAACGATGCTCCAAACCTCACAAAACTTTGCACATGCATCAGGCACCAACTTTCATGTGTATTTGAAGATGTTAGTACTGTTTGCACCCTCGTGAAATTACGTAGCACAACCGCCTCAGTCTTCTTTGACTAACTTACTGTTTGCTGTACGCTATCGTTTTCGCCATAAAAAAATAACTACAAATTGCCAGTTGTCCATCGAGCTACACATCAATGGCTTTTCCCCACATAGATTGTTTGTACATTTAGCTTGGTATTAAGGTCAAGGCGGGTGGCAGGGCCATCACATCATGTCTCCACCCCCAAAGTTCCAACTTTTAGCACTCTCGTCAAATACGATCTCAGACTTTACGTGACAAATCACTTAAGTTACAAAACATAAAAAAAAAACATGTTTATCTACAATCTTACAGAATAAAAGCTTCAGTTTGTTTCTACGCAAAGGCAGTTTTGCAGTCGATCCCCCATGACAACAGCAGATGTGGTTGCTAGGAGATGACACAAAACCTCCGCTGACTGACTGAATGATTAACCTTATTATCCTTCATTAGAAAATTACATTGTATTTGTGAGTCTTTGACTCCATAATACAAGGATGATAACAAGCCAATACAGTCGGGAGAGTTCAGCATTAACTAACATCAAAGTGTCAATATTGGCACAAATACTCAGTCTAATTCATTAATAATTTTACACTTTGATTTTGTCCCTTTGAGTGATTTAAAATAACAAAATGTGATCTCGCTCGAGGGTTTTCTGGTTTGTCTGGTGTGTGATGGACACATTAGTCACTGTGGGAATATGACCGGTGAGCTCCTGCTTATGAGGAAGTCTCTCTCTAACCGCCAGGCTCGCATGCTCCCCTCCGTCTCCTTGTACGCTTGCTGTAATAGAGATTCCCTCCCCGAAGAAATCAGCGACCAGAGCGAGGCCAGCTTCAAAAAGTCAGGTTAGAAAGTTAAAGCCATGTAATCATGTTCCCCAGTGTTTTGTTTCCTCTTTTGTCTCAGAGTCTCTTACAACTGCAGGGCGGTATCGATTAATGGAGAGCAAGTTTACTGGTTCAACTTGAATTTAATTCAAGTGTCTTCTGCTGCATCATTTTAAAATGTCTTTTTTTTTTTTCTCCTTATATTTTTGTCATTTAGCTTTTGGAACTAAATATAACTCTATGAGACAATTTCAAGTTTTCTTATTTATTATTGGACAGGTAACTAATACTGTAAATTATTAATTAGTGGCTCTGACCTACATGTACCTCACCTGCAGGGAGAACAAGACCAGGAAGTGCTCAAATTAATTTATTAATGCCAAACAGCTAATGGAAGAAGTTGAAACTCGTGAATACAATTTCGGTTATTTCGGTTTTGCTAGTTAAAGTCAGTCCTTGTTATTACTTTTCTGGTGGAAGACAATAAGCCTGAAAAAGATGTGTTTTTGGGGGGGGCGTGTCTGTTTGATTGACAGGCCCGTAGTGCATTCAGGTTACAGCTATCGGTGGGCGGGACGTAGTATTGCCAGGGTTCCAATCAAATCGAGTCAGATCTTTGGCTCCCCCCCCCAGCGCGTCAAAAATATGGTCACTTCTGGCTCCAAACCGCACAGAACGAGCAAGATGTCGCCGGCTAAAATCCGAACCCAAGGTTTAATAACAGGTGTTCACAAACCAATGGGTGACGTCACTTGTTGGTGTCCGCTTGATTCTCATGCAGCATTTACAAAGAAGGCATTTTTCTATTGTGTCGCCACGTGTATATTTGGTCTACATCCTTTTCTAAATGAAAAATGAAGTAAGATGTACCACAACATGTCTCTTAATATGTCACTGTAATTATTGCCTCTTGTGCTAGCTGAAGGTTAAAGCAGGCTGGTACTCATTGACTTGGAGGCCCATTGAGAAAGAAATTGCTATCTCAAGTGTGGATGATAAGGAAACTGTAATTGGGTTCCAGAAAGGGCTATTTGCTCCACTCTGATGAGGAGGGTCGGGATGTGGAGCCACTGGTATCAGTTCAATGCTTTCATTTATCTCCACATATATCTTCTATTTAGAATATTTATATACTTACACCCATTTCATCTTACGATGCTTGTCATAAATCAATAATTGGCATGAAGTCATGAAATTCGTTCGTCCATTAATTTGATTACAAAAGATATCTTCATGTCGCCATATTGGCAACGAACATATATTCCATGTTGTCTACTTTAAAGGAATAGTTCTACACTGTTTGATTAAAAGATAAATATCAAGTTTTTACAGTAAATATGAAGCGGTAGCGGAGCTTAGCCACTGTTTATACACTTTGATTTTTTTTTTTTTTTTTTGATGAACAAACTTAACATAGTGTGTAGATTACAAAGCTTTAGAGGTGCTGGTAGGCAGATTTTGTTATCTTAAAACGGAGCCAGCTTTTCCTGTCTTTATTTGAATTTAAGCTAACCAGCTGCCGGCTCTAGCTTCACATTTGCGGTACACACATGAAAGATGTGTCAGTGTAATTCCTGTCAAGCATTTGAAGAAGAACATTGTCCAAATGTTAAACAGTTTTTTTCTTTCCTTTTTAAAAAGCGTTGTCCTTGTCATGTTTTACAGTGCGCTATGATTCAGGTAATAACAGAAGGGTTGTTGCACAACCAGGGAGCTGGCTTCAACTGTGAAGTCTGCACACCCGTGACATTTCCTGAGACAAAGCACCGACGCCTCTGGCAGGGCGGCCGAGCTGAGCTGTCTTGCCAACCCCGAAATGAGTGGCCCATTCAGTAATGGCACTACGATGGCAGTGATTAGGGAAGGAGTGACTATTTATCACCAGTGATCCTGGCTCTCAGCGAGACAGGCAAAAGGTATAGTGAGTGAAGACAAGTATCGCTGACAAAGGTTTTGGCAATCAGATTTTTACCTCCCAGTGCAGGCTCGATAAATCACTCAGCAAGCTTTTTATATCTGAAGTACATTTAGATACGAAACAAGCCTGCAGGGACAATTACTGCTCAAGCGGCTTTTGTTGATTTTTACATTTTAATCTAATGCATTTTTCAGGAACAACATTGTTTCAGTGAAACTGTTCCGATTTGACTCTATTAAATCAACTAAAAAAGCAAACCCTAAGGCTCTGAGAATGCACACTAAACAATAAAACTCACACTGACATAAACTGATTCAGTCATCACATCATAAGAAAGATATCAGGATAAAAGATTAAAAGCAATGTCACAGTCCTCTGAGAGGCTGCATTTGTTGTACAGATGATGAAGTTGAATAACTGTACAGCAGATTGGATTTCACTCTGACTGAAGCTCACTGAAAAACTGTTTTGATCTTAAAAATGGTAAACCTGCCTTGAAACAATAGTCAGGTCCCCATATGAACACTGAAACAGATTTTCCTTGCTTTTACCAAGTGGCATCCCACTGTTACATCATTGGTTTGTAAACTGCAGTTTCAAAGCCTCAAGTCTGGCTGTAATGGCTGTTACCATCTAACTGAGACTCCTTTGCCCGCCCACCTACATTGGAAACCTGACTAGGCTCCAAGCATGTCAATCAAACCAGGCACACCCCCAAACATACCTCTCTTTGAGGCCTCATATCTAATTAATTATGAAATCATTTTTAGAAGGACCACAAACAACACTGATCAGAAGAAGTGCATTTAGTAAATGACACCATAATGACTCGAGGGAAAAATGTATTGACTTTGTATTTCATGACAGAACTCTATGCTTTTTGTATGGAAGTCTATTGGAGCCAGAGGTTTTCGAAGCCAGCCCCTAGTGTTCCTCAGTGGAATTACACTTCAAGGCATCAGCTTCATTTTTCAGACCCGTAGGCTGTGTCTGTTTTTATGTAGTGTATGGTGGTAATCATTCCTCTTGTTCATACTCATCTTTGTGAAATATTTCCCTAACGTACCTTCAATATCAAGCCTGCCATCTCTGTATTCTCCTGAAAGTCTTTTCAATGTATTTTTACACAGAATGATGACTGTTCATTTAGTCTCCCATTACTCTCATTTAAATTAATTTTGGAACAGATGTTTTGACAGCAAACACAATCTACTTCTATATTCATCTGGGCACATGACTTAAAAAATAGTGAACCTATTGGCCTTTTTCTAAGCTTAACAGTTTAATGTGTGCAAATCAGAAGATTATGTCCTGTTTTTATTCAATATCCAAGTCTAGTATCTCATTAAAACACAAAATGATGAACATTTACCCACACCGGTTGGTGTCAAATATTGTAAAATCCCCCGTTCTTTGCACAATTGCAATTAAATTCTGACCAAAAATGAATAAAAAAAAAAAAAAAAAAAAAAAAAAAAAAATTCAGTCCTATTTCAGTGATCACTAAGATGGTTTTCTTTTTGGTGAAACCGATTTTTGCCCGGCTGAAAAAGTGAGATTTCTGATGGAAAAAAAAAATCCAATTCACCGTAAAACTCAATTTTGGGAAATGTCAACATGAATCATTCGGTTTCTTTTAAACTGTAGCTGCTTGGACATTTTAACTGTCAAATCTGATTGTGATTAAATCGTTTTTTTTCTCAGGTCAATGCAGTTTACTACAGTTTTAGGCTTTTAAAACAGGTTTACTTTCTTAAAATAAATGATAGATGAATACTAAGGATAAGGAATTCCTACATCCGTCTACAAAGAAATAATTTCCCACTAAGACACTAAAAGCTGCAGCACGCAGTTTAATTTAACTGTGCTGCTGCTCCTGGAGGCACGTTAACACACGGCTCAGCAAACATAACTGCTCTCCTGAAAGCATGACAAAGAAATCTGGTAAAATGAATAACACCTGCTTTTACTATTTTCCCTCTCGTCTGTGTTCACAGTGCTCAAGCTGAGGACCTAATTAGGAGACAGCACAGGGCCGCCAGTTGAAGCACAGTAGCCCTCACAACCACTTCTATCAAGATGCAACCCTGCCTGCAATTTCGATCTTGCTCTTCTCAGCCTCCCGCACTGGAAGGTGATGGAAGAGAATCTCTGAAGAACAATTTATCAAGAATAAAAACAAACATATGCTGCAACTTTACACCACAAACAACACACTGCTTACTTAAAAAAAAACATTTCAGGCATACAAGAAGCTTCTCCAATGAGGAAAAATGGGCGTAAATCTACTATTAATGTTTGTCCTAACTTTTAGAAAAAAGGTAGATCACTTTAAAAGAAATACAGTACACCGGCAACTGGTAAAATATGCATTATACTGGAAGAAAATTACCATTTTAATTGTTTGACATAATGTAATTATTGTGCTGAGGGAGCCACAGCAGAAAAGAAAAATTAATTAATGAGGGTAATGACTCACTGGGTACATTGCTGTCGAACCTTGTAGGTGTTCTGCTTCACCAGCACCATGCAATGTTGCTGACAGTGTTTGCTGCTGGTTTCCTCTGTTAATGAGTATTCTACATTCGTGGCAAAGATTGCCTTCGTAGACGGCCCAGATTTACTTGGGCCGTGAGCCTGATTGGCAAGGCCGCCGGGACGCTGTGTGCCAAGGAGCCAACGACACTGTTGCCCAGTGGTGTGTCCCGCTCAGACGCTAATCTAATGATACACTGCTAATAAACAGGCATCATTGTCACTGGGCAGATGACTGTTAGCATCGCCGCCATCCAGGTTTTTTCGACTGGCTCCCACATTTCAAATCCAAATTAGACTGGTGTGACAGACAGAAATGACCCGATGAGCCAAGGATAAAAATTAAGCAGATGATTGCCTCTTCTCCTAGAGCCGCTGCTTCACACTTACAGGCTGTGATTCAACTTAACATTGCTAATTAACATGGAGAAATCATGAAAGGGACCAATTTGATCGTGTAACTCTGTCAGTCTGGCAATCTGCAGGCTCAAAGCTGCTGCCTCTGCTGTAAGGAATTTCCCAAGACTGCTTCTTTCAACTGACTTACTTCTTTTTTTTCTTTTCCACAGTAATTGCGGTCTTGATCAGTGTTCAAACTGAGAGCAGTCTACGACATCAGCGTTAATGACCGCTTACTTCTGGTACATGCTAAACAGCCTTCTGAGATGGGGAGGGAGCTCTTAACTTTACATCAATAAAAAAAAAAAAAAAAAAAAAAATTGACCTCACGATTGATGCGCCCAAACAGCTCAATATTTAGATGGGTGACATCAGCCTAACAGTAAAGAGTGACTGGTTAAGAAAACTATTTTTTTTTTAGCTTTTAAATAGGCTAGTGTGTTGACAAATCAGATGCTACTTTTATAGATAATTACATTCTTAAACTTATTTAAAACTTAGAGAATTGTAGATAAAAGAGAATTATACTGTATGATGAAGTTATACGCATCGATCATTACAGTGTAATGGTTAGGTTCCAAGAGACTGACATCCCAGTTTCATTTGTATCACTCATTGCAGTCTTGTTCTTTGAAACATAAAATAAATGATTAAACTAATCAAAAAGAGCTCATGTTGCCTTGAGTGAGAAGCCCCGTTACATTGTTTCAACAACAATCACAACATCAGGGAATTGTGTCTTTTTTCTGAAGCCTTTTTTTATTATTATTATTGTGATAATTTGAAATGTTTTTGATTTGAAATTGCATTTTAACTGACAGCCATTGGATAGTGATGGTTATCCGTTGCAATACATCAAGCTAGTTTCTTTCTTCTACTTGACGGCTCCACTTTTCTAACATTCCCATGATGCATTTTAACAAACTGGGGGAGGAGGGGGTGAGGGGGTGGGGGAAGGGAGTGTCGCCTCAGTGAATAACTAATCCCATCTCAAACCAATAAACCGCGAGGCATTAATGTAGACTATTGGCTAATGATTCGAATCTCATCAGGTATGATTTGCATTTTATCTCTTCGATAACACTTATCCTTTAAAACCCGGTAATTATTCAGCGTCTAACATCTCCTGAAACATCATCAAGCAGGCACATACGCACAAAAGACAGACTGTACTCGTCATATCATAAACATCTCCACTAAACGCATTAACTTGTAAATTAAAAGCCTGGTTAATAATGAATCAGATACTGCCACGGTGATCAATTATAGCTGCGTAACAACCCAACCCATCACCTCTCCACGTATTTCACTCACATCCTCTGCATCCCATCCTTTGAGTTTACGACCGAGAATATTTGTCTCGCTGCATCTATTTTCAAAGCTGGTCTCTATCTTTTGATGCTCTCTCTGTATACATCTGGAGACACAAATATACACACACACACACACACACACACCCGCAAAATCACTGTGAGCAGCGTCGTGTGTACAGGTCTCGGCTCTCTCCTGAGGGATGCAGCAGCTCCCCACCGAGTGTTCCATGGTAATGCTCGGGTCTCGTGGGACTTTGCTACGCTCTCACTCGCCCATCATTATTCACCCCGCTGCAGTCCAACGGCCCTCTTCCCGACTCTGTCGCTCATCATATACCTCCCACTGCATTTGGCCTCACTGACTGAGCCACATCCTTCACCTTTTTTTTTTTCCTCAGCCGCACCGGAGGCTGCTCGCTCCCAAAGTGCCGACACGGAAAAAAAGAGGCACTTGAGTGCTCCGCTGTCTTCGCATTGATAAATTAAACATCCAGTTATGCAGATTAGGTCATTAACTGAACTAATTAATGCATCAATTATTAAAAAAAAAAATAATAATTCATTGCACTTTTCTTCACATCACTTTAGTAGTGTGAGAATGAGGTATTAATCATTTCAATATTTTAGAAATACAACTTGTCTGTCCTGAGCATTAGCGTGACGCGGAAGAATTGTAGTTTGGTAATTTAAGACAGCAGAATAAGTAACATTTTGAAATGGCTTCGATGTCCAGAAGTCGGTCTGGGAGAAACTGACGACACAGGACCTGACAAGTCAGACGAACCTTTCAATAGTAAAGAGGAGCCGGAGTCGCCATTTAAGGCGCTACCTCTAACAAGAAATATAAATGTATTCTTTGATCTCGATCAGGGCACTTTCTTAAATCAGTCAATTTAATTTAATCATACAAAAAACCTGCAGGTATCTCCAATGGAAGTGGTACTTGGGAAATTTGGTTTGGCACATAATGGAACATGGTCTGTAAAGCTTGGGAACCTGTGGACTACACGTAAGCCTCTGAAATGACAACTATTTCCCAATTATTCCCTCGCTGTAGTAACCAGAATGGAGTGTCCGCATTTGCCTGTGCCAAATGGGTCCGCAGGGACAAAGTGCATTAATGATTTCAAACGTGCTGGTAAATATCCGTAATGATGAACCACCCACACAAAATGTCCTTTGCCCTCCTTTGCAGAATGTCAGCCGAGCTTGACCTCAGCTCTGGGGCACGATGTCTTTGCTGAAGCATCTCCCTGCACCATCAATGACACTGTTTCCTCAGACGCCTTCATGACTGGGAGCAAGTTGGGCCTTGTTTAGTGCAGACAGGAGGTCGCGGGGGTCAAAAAAACAGCTCTGCAGAGGTAAACAACAACCTTGCTCCATGTCTCCTCGTTACCAGCATTAATGTCACTTTATCTTGTCCTCAAGTGTGAGCGAACATTTAGAAAACAACTCATTAACAACTGATTAAAAAATGGATGATAATGGACAGGGAAAAATACTAAATACTTCCCTCAATAATGTGATGACATGTTCAACTTAAAACTGCCATCATGAACATTTTCAGAATATGTTTTTTTGCTGAACATATTTCAGGATGACAACCTACACATACACTGTATATTTGCTCGAGGTGTTTGCAGAGTTCTTCCCTTGTCAACAACTTTTTCCTTGGCAATTATGCAAGAAGTCGTTGCCAACACATTTCTCTGTATTTCACTCGGTGCTATGCATGTGTGTTGTAGTTCAGTGCACACACACTCTATAGTTCGGTTGTTGGTAAGATGCTGCCGGCAGTCTCAGACGATTTGATGAAGTTCCTCACCCTCGTCGACTCTCTCACCAAACTTTCTCCTCTTTGCGAAAATGGGGTGAGAGTCTGAAAGCAAACTGTGCATCTGGACTGGAAGCACAAACTCTGCCTGGCCTCTGGGCCCCGCATCGCTTTGAGTTTAATATATTAACAGGAACAACAATGCACAACAATTCTGCCCTCATTCTACCAAAACCTCAATTACATCTGGAGTAAAATGGCACTGACCGGAACAAACAAGTTATTTTCTGTGCTGTTCTTTATGCTGCTGCAAAGTTGATTTGAATGTAATGAAATTGAGACCTCGTGCTAATATGTCAAGCTGACAGAGGAGACTCAAGGGAAATTACGTAATTTTGTTCTGGGATGTTTCCGGGTGATGCAGGCCTCTGTGCCCCTGACAACCTCCATAACAATCTAAAGGAAATACTCGTCGCTGCTGTAACGAACTCTTCACATGTCTGCAGAGTCACGCTCACAGCAAGAGACCACAACACTTAACGAGGGCAGGCAGGATAACAACCCAAAACAAACAAGACAAAGCAACAAGTCCTTCAACCCATACGACCGTACAAGTCATTTATCGCCACCCTCAAAGACAACCTGCGGGGAAGCACAAAAACTGCTCGCTTAGGAAAAGATAATGGTTTGGGTCAAAATGACGACTTGAACTTGGACCATGTTCACATCTTAGCTTAGCAAGTTATCATGCTCACATTTGCTAATCAGCACAGTGCAGCTGAAGGTGTAGCCTATTTAGTTTTGCTAAATTAACAAAATAATGTAAACTAAAAAGTGTGATCTGATGATGGAAAGTGTACATGGACAGTTAAGAGATCACACAAAGAAGGATACGTGGGTGTCTGTTCCTAATTCGACAGCAAACCAGCCAATAACTGACATTTCACTCAAAATCACAAATGTAAACCTCAAACAGAAGAAAAAAAAAAAATCTGGGGATGACCGAAATCATTAGAATACATCCTTTGGCTAATACAAATGCCTGCATTAAAATTTGACAGATTCAAACAGTTGTCAAGATATTTTAGTCTGGATCTACCGGATTGCATGTGGCCGGTGGAAAGCTGCTCTCATTCACTCACATGTTGTTTCATGTTACTGTCACCCTCTCGGCCGCCCTCACACTTAGCTTCAGAATAGTGCTGTCCATCCACTCCCACTCTGCTGCCTCTCTTTTTATGCACTCTGCCCTTTTTTTTGTGTGACACTTTGCTCACACATGCCAACATTTGCACTACTTAACTGTTCAAGGGGAGAAAAATGCAGCTCATGCCAGGACAGAACAAAAAAATAAATAAATAATAACACAGCTCCTTCCTTCAGTCTCTCCCAATGACACCCGCGAGACTTCACACTCAGTTCATCTTAGATGTGGAATTATAGGCCTGAATGTGCAAATTATCCAGTCACATTATCCATCCTGGTTTGGCTCAGGAGATCTTTCATTGTGGTGTATCAGAAGTTATTACCAGTGGGTGTTGCTAGTTACTCTGAAGAGGCTTCATGGGAATCGTCAACAAACACACAGGGGGACCTTTTCATTTATAAACAGCAACAATTGCACAATCACAGTCGATGGATTTTACTGGGAGGATGTGAACACTTCAGTTTCCATACAAAATAATTTACAGTGACAGCTCTTCTACACATTAACATATTGGCTAATACCACATGACACTAAGAGATAAAACACATGAATAGATTTTTTTTTTTTTTAAGATTATTTTTGAGCATTTCCACCATCATTGGATATTGGTCATTAGTGAATGGGCAGACAGGAAACGAGTGGAGAAGCAACGCAGGTCGCTGTGGTTACATTTGGCTTTAATCATTGGTCTACTGCATGTTTATATTTTCTAAAAGGAACAAAACCTTTGAGTTGATGGCACAACAGTACTACAGCCTGAAGGCTTAACTATTCTGTCATCAAGCTGAAAATACTTTGACCATAAATAAAATGACCTCGTTATTAAGTTCTGAGCAATAAAAATCCTTTAGCGTCAGCAAAATGACACCCATAAAACCAGAAAGGGCTGTTACCAGTTATTTTCATTAATGATTAAACTGCTTGATCTGCTCTTTATTGATTGATTGCTGTAAAAGTAAATGAATAAATTAGTAAGAGTAGTACAATTTGTGCATTACTATTGAAATATTTGTTTTGTTCAACCGACAATCTAAAACCCCAAAATATTTGGTTTAATATGAGAGAAGATATCCGAATAGAAACTACCTTTAAAAGGTTTTTGCATTTTTGCTTAAAAAGAGGATTCAAAGAATTCAGCAATCATGAAAATAGCTGCCAGTTAATTTTCTGTCAATCTCTTTCAGCACAAAATCTGGTTCCAACTTCCAACAGCGTGATCATTTCCAAAATGTCAAACTTCCAAAAATACTACTACTAAAAAAACAGAAAAAAAAACATGTTTCACTCTGTGTAGTCTACAACAGTAAAATAAACAATAAGCCTGGTTGAGTCACTCTCGGTGTAGCTTGTAAATCACAGCTGCATCTAGCATCTATGAATGAATGACCACAGGCTTCAGACTGGATAAAAAGAATCTTCTGAATGAAAATGTCTGTACTTTTTCCTTTTTTTCCCCTTTTGTTCCTCTTAGATACAGTGTGTGGCTGGATTAAGGCCTCCATGAACCCCTGAGAATGAATTATCTCGAAGGGCTATAACCTGTAACTATGTATGTTTTGATACCCTTTGAGTGGATGTCCTGTGCTGTCTATTGTTACTTTAAATCCATTTTTTTTTCTCGATTAAACCTTCATAACACAGATGTAGTTTGCATAAAACTGAAGTTGAAAATATGCCACCTCTGTGCAGAGCTCATCCATCTTGATAAACCAGTGACAACTTTTAATTTTACACCCTGATGGTGGAAATTCCAATTTGTTTTTAAACTAGAAAAGAATGAAAGTAAGTAGATGAAAAAGACAGATGCCTAAAAGACAGGTTAGGGTGAAATGATCAGAGCGATCTGTTCCCATTGTTCCGTTTTAATCACACACTGATCTAGTCATTTTCCTGATGATAAGTGGGAAGACCTGAGCCAGAATATCAATGATATGGCAAGATTAGAAATAACATTGAGTCAAAGAGTAGAAATAGAGACGTGGAGGTTCTGCAAGAGTACTAAGCTTTGGGAGGTGTACAATCCAGTCTTGTAGTCTTCATCAATCACTCTTCATTACTCTCTCTTAAATGAGAAGAAGTCTGCTGAGCTACGAGAAGGGAACTACTGTATTTTCTTAAAATATTGATCAAACTGTTGATAGAAGGTCCTCAAAATAAATCCTTCAAAATAAAATACTGAACAGTTATGTGATGGACTTGTGATCCTTTTGTTATTTGTTTTGTTTGCTGTGGTGTATTATGTCATTGTTTGTTTGTTTGAGTCAACCAAGATACCGAGTATGGACACTGAGGATTGTGAAGGGAACTTTATTCTCTGTTATTAACATATAATTGTTATAAGAGGGTAGGACTGAAAAAGTAAAACAAAAAACAAAAAATTAAAAAGTTGATATCCTTGATTTGATTGTTGTCTCATTAAGGATGCCTCTTTTTTATTTTTGTCTATTACTTTGATTTTGTTTTCCCTTTCATGCTCAATAAACTGATTAAAAGTAAAGCAATTAACACATATTTATGTCTTAATCAGACTCGAGAACCCCCACAATACTGATCTACCAAACACTTCAGTCTTAATCCAACAACAGCTTGCAGAGAAAATATGGCAAAAGCTAAACTGACACAGGCGGAAACCTTCTGGAGCTTCTTTTGTCTTGATAATTGCCTCAACCAGCAGAATAAGACAGTCTGTCAGCTGAGCTGCTCATCCAGATCTGCATTAAGAGCTTGCTGTTTGTTTCAGACTCGTGTGGTCAAGATGCATTTCAAAGAATGTAATTTGTTCATTTGGCACAGTTTTAAAATCTTTTCTTTCCGCCTTACTAAACCCATTTGTTGAAAATACAAATAAAAGTGAAGCATTTCACAATTATGTTTGGGTTAATTACCATATAAAGAACAAACTGACCATAATAATCAGCGGCGGATGTCTGAGCCTCTTGGTGGGCAGAAACGGGCTGCAACCTACCCGTGAACGCTGTCCAGTGTGTACTGTAATGTTGTCCTTGTCTGTCTGTCTGTCCTTGTTTCACTGCTAACAAGTTATAGACTGGCTGTCACTATGCATCGAGCTCCGGATGACAGACAGGCCTGAACAGATGAGTCTGACAAAGTGCTTTGCAGTGTGGTTGACTGCATCTGGTGACACCGCAATGTAATTAAGAACAATGCCTGCATGAAAGTCCCTCCTTGTGCATGCATCTCTTTCTTCTTATGCTACTGTATGTGACTGATGAAATAGTCTGTAATAATACATTATTCTGTGACAAGAACCTTGAAAAACACTGCCATCTCTGTAAAACACAACCTGCCACACAACACTGGATTCAAGACAGAATAATTGTTGAGTATATACAAGCACAGTTCCTAGCTGCTATAATTTTCCTTATTCATAAAACATGTTTTTGACTAACTCTGTACGTCTTAATCAGACTTAAATACGTGTGTATTTGTTCATTTGGCACAGTTTTAAAATCTTTTCTTTCCGCCTTACTAAACCCATTTGTTGAAAATACAAATAAAAGTGAAGCATTTCACAATTATGTTTGGGTTAATTACCATAGAAAGAACAAACTGACCATAATAATCAGCGGCGGATGTATAATACGTGTGTATTTAAGTCTGAATCAGATAGGGCAGGTATGCCGTATCTGCTTAAAACATTAAACACCAAGATCACCAGAATAAAAATAAGGCTATGTCAGGATAAATTTGACAATAAATGGTCTGCCACAGATGGGATGTCTTGTGTAGAACTAAGCACTGACCCAAAGATAAAAGGCATTTAAGCGCCCGACCTGAGGACATTAAAATGGCAAAAATCCATCTACTGAATACCATTACTTTAATGTAAAGCAAATAAATGATCCGCAATAAAATGAAAATGATCCTTGGCTGATGGAACACTTCTAACAAACCACACAGAACACATCCACATTTTAATAATCTGATTATATTGTAAGCTTTAGAATACTCAAATAAAAATAACAATTATAATCCAAAACTTATGCCTCAGTAAAGAAAAACATCTTTATCGTATTAAAAACAGGCAGAAGTGTCTAGACTTTGGGTTTAAACAATGAGCATACTGTTTGACTTCAAGTGCTAAAATTTTTCCAGCAGTTGCTTCTATTCTGCATATATTTCCTTAGGTGGTATTTTGATAAAATTAGAACATCAGAAAATTTCCGGAAGCTCATGGCAAGCTTGCTGAACCATTGCATTTGACAATCTGTATCTTGAGTCAGTGTCATTTCTTCGCAAGGTGGGTCATTTTCAAAATGATGATATAATGTGACAAATAAATGTTTGTCAAGAGGACTGCATACTCTCTGAGGCGTTGCAGCTATTTAATATCTAGTACACTACTTCTCTATGTACAGGAGACCTGCAGATGAGTGTGTGCGTGTCTGTGTGTGTGTGTATCTGCATGTCTGTCAGTGTGTTTCTGTGTTGCCATGCTTCACATACAAAAATAACCCCATCAAATTAATAAATGTGCATAGATGAATATTGAATTGAAATGTTGTAAAACTGCCTGATTCATTTTCAGATAAGATGACAGAAGCGCTTTCATTTGGCCACTGCCCAAAGATGTTCACATGAGATGTAAAAGAATCTGATGTGTAAGCACATCTTTCAGGACACGAAACTGCCCTCTAACTAGGACATGTAAATTATTTACCCTTAAAATATCCAAATATTTGGAGAAGGAATCTGAACTGTCATTGAAAGGTCACGTCTGATATGAAGAGGGAGTTCCCCCTCCGCTGATGCAGGGTTGAGGGGGGAGACGGGGTAGACAGATCGTGGCGGATGGCACCCGTGATGCATTGCACTGTAAAGTGTAAATCTGTATTTGTTGTCTTTATGATTGGGGACACTGTGGCTGTTTGTCAGCGGCTGCCATTACTGGCTGTCTCCGCTCAGGCTGACACAGCCAGTAGCTGCAGCTCCAGTCAAAGTTGATAATCATCTGGCAAAAACCACAAAGGCTGTCTTTTTGTGTGTTTATCATGCCTCTCTCCATGTCTCCCTTTCACAATGCATATGTATCTGTGTGTGTGTGTGTGTGTGTGTGTGTGTGTGTGTGTGTGTGTGTGTGTGTGTGTGTGTGTGTGTGTGTGTGTGTGTGTGTGTGTGTGTGTGTGTGTGTGCCATTAGTAAGAAAAATAAAAGCTGAAAACTGAAGCTTTCCTTTGATGTGTGGGGGAAATGAACACTAACTGTGCATTTCTTTATGGCCTTAAAACTGCCAGTGATCAAGATTGTGCTGAGCTCCACGGGAGAGAAGCACATTGCAAGAGTGTTTTAGCCCTGATTATAAACTAGGGCTGCTTTCCCAGTGGAATAAATATGTGTGCACAACTGCTGGCTTAATAATATTCCCACACAATTCAGTGCTACAGGCCTCATGTGCACACAAGTCCAATATAGTCAGGGCTTGTTTTCTTAGTAAGATACTTGAAATAAACAAGTGGTTTTAATGCAAATTGAGAAACATTTTGTCAGCAAACAAAGCAACAAAATTGAAACATTCAACATGCTGTCATATCAGGCAGTGAATTGGTATAATTACTGCCTAGCGTCTGCAACACCACATTGACAGACATTGTGACAGTTGTGTTTGCAAGCTTCGTGTAATTGCACAGCATTATGTATTTATTACAGTTGGTGGAACATGTGACTCAGAGGTGGCCCAGACATGACCTCTCTCATTTACACAACTTAAAAAACCACTGACAAACTGGCTCACACGCTTGACTGTTAGCAGCAAACCACACAAAGCCCTGCCCTCGCTGGCACCCTCACTGGCCTCCACTCAATCCAACATGATATCAGAACTGGCAACCCTCAGTTGTTCCCGACCTGGTCATTACCGACTCGCTCAGTGAAAGGGTCGTGGCCTCTTTGTGCCTCCTGTCTCCCACAATTTTTTTTATTGAAAACATCCTTTAGTCCCCTTCTCTCTCCTCTCTCCTTTATTTATAAAATGTTCTGGCCCATAAAGACTTTTCAGCGCGGCAGAGAATCCCATCAGTCGGTAACACGGCGTGGCCGGTGGCCACACAGGACGCTTTTGATTCCTGCTGAAATGTCCTGAGCTTTGGAAAACTGTCCAACTCAGTGGACACAATGTTGCTGTTAGAGCACAAAAGCCCAGCTTGAAATCAATCCAGCCTGCACTGGAAGGCCACTGCTGAAAACTTCATTATGTTGCTATTTGGTAAGAGCGAAGTTGAGCCTGATCTTGGGTCAGTGGTCCCAACTGAGTTTGAAGTAAGTGACAAAAATGAAAATGTATGAAACTCACCGAATTTAGGTCCAGGCTGGTCTGCACCCACTCCTTGGCATCATTATATTCTTCCATCAATCCCATAATGTACAGTGTGTCCAGTGAATCAATGATGGATGCTCCTCTCAGGCCACCTGCAAAATGGATGAGAACTGAGTTAGCACTCATTGAGACAAAGACAAGCCAGTGAGGAAAATCACATTTGAAGCTCTGTTTGTCGTTGTGGGCTTTTTTTTTTTTCAATGAAAATATCAAAACAATAAACGCAGTACATTTCCCCAAAATTCAGCATGCAACCAGTGCAACAATTTGCAACACAGAGCCAACAAAAAAACATTCCTGACAACCTTATACACACCCACATCTCTTTTTTTTCATGATGTCATGGAGGTTCTTTGTATGAATAGGCCTTATATGTTCAGATTTCTTCAGGCTACAATTTTCACATACTCTGTGTACACTGAAAGATGTATAGATTGCTGTAATCACTCCTCCTCTCCACACTGGTGAGAGGAAATACCTTCCTGTAGAGCTACTAAATTATAAGATAAGTTTAGCAGCAGCAAACGTCAGCTGTTGCATCGATAATATTAGCCCGTGTCCACTGCCTGCTGCTCACATCTACAGTTTTCACTGTGATTATAGCCTGAAAACCCTGTTTGCATAAAGGTTCGCTCAGCCACCCTGAAGGGTAGTTCAATCAGGGAACAGTGGGGGTGGCTAAGTGTGATCACCTTGAGGTTAGGGCGAGATGAAGCAAGACGAATTGTTGTAGCAATGCTAGCAGAGTTGAGGAATTGAAGCTTGAGGCGATGAGTTAAAGCTGCTCCAATAGCTTCAAAATTAACCCGGACCAGATACCTAACAGTGATCAATTATTCCTATAAAACACATCTATACACACAACATGCACACACATCCAACCCCATGTTGTGTAGTATTTGTTTGGTCTGTGCATCACATTGACACTAAGGTATTTCAATCACTAATCCCTGAGGTTGTGAGGGACCCACCCGCCTGATGTTTCCTCTGTAGAATTTTTTTTAAGAGACTTTTTGATAAGATTTATAAAAGACAGCAATGCAGTGAATGCAGCAAATAACTGATCGGATTGTCGCGCAAGTCGAGTTCTTAGAAAGATATAACTGCGAGATTGAACCCCAAACCTCTAATGTTCTGATTAGCAACAGTAACTTGACAGCTTGTGTGATAAAAAACAAAACATAAAAGTTCCTCGCACGCTGAGCTTCTGTAATTACTGCAGTGATGTTGAATGAAAAATAGCTTTGTGTGGCCCACATGAAACGCATCCTCTCTCGGAGATTAAAAGCCTCCGCTAAAAAGCATCCATCACTGTAACATGAAAGTCAAGTCATTTAGGAATCAAGCAGCAGAGGGTGAAAAAAAGGACTGATATACTGATTATTGCAAACATTTAGCAGCTGCTCCTGGATTACACAGAGTCGACGTGTTTCCACCGTTAAACTGTGTGTAAATGTCACAGAGTAGGAAATAGGTGTGTGTGTGTGTGTGTGTGTGTGTGTGTGTCTGCAGTTACTGTGTGAGTGTTTGTCTTTATGAATCTCATTTAAAGCTATTAATTTCTTTTCACCAACTAAATGAAAAATACTAAGGGATGTTTATTCCATCCTGGTGGCCTTATGAGCGATTGCACAGCCCATTTTCATTCTCATATGACCAAATATTATGCAAATGCAGCTGAGCCTCACAGACAGTGCGACACAAAGGAAAAAAATAAACATTATCCTTAATGAATTACTGTAAAAGAGTTGAAGGGAAAATTATGGTTTGGAAGTTTGATAACAAGAAACTGTGACTAAAATAGTGGATTAAACTGCTCCTGGGCTCAGATGGAAGATTAGTGGGGAAAAAATGCAACCGAGTGGAAACTGACCTGGTTAAATGAAAGAGGTGATGAAAACCTACAGTAGATGGCTGGATTGATCTGATGCAAGCGTTCAGCAACCTGGCACATCAAAGACTTCGTTTTTTTTATCAAGAATTATTTTTAAACCACTCCAAATATGCAAATGTTAACGATACCTCAGGGCGACAAAATACAAATCTGGAAAATTAAACAAGTCTCTTGCAGTCTTTTAGGATCCTGTTCTCGTCAGTCCTTACTATTTTCTAATTGTTTAGATCTAAGCTGATAATTTATCATCAACATTTTTGTATTCACAATGAATCAAAAGGCCACGTGAATGGATTCACTTGTAATGATGAACAGAAACATTTCATGAATTCTACAGTTTCCCTTCAGAGCACTTTAGCATCTTTGAATTCACTGTTTTGCAGTTATAGGCAGACATCTTTGTTGTTTCATTGTCGCTGCTCTTTTGGTGCCATTTTCACACACGGTAGGCAACGGTTTTCAAAAAGAAAAAAAACCAAAACTCTAAAATCTGGACATACACAACCTACCCAGCACAAAACAAAAGATAAGCAGGACTAATGGAGCATTTTTATAGCTCAAGTATCTGATATTTCCATCAGGAGTTGATGCAGTGCAACACTGGTCGTACGTTTGAACACAAACTTGATTCCAAATAAATGCAAAAGTTGCTCATATCTGCTGGATGTCTAAATGGACAACTAACTGCTGACAAGTTTGCCATTTTAGCTCATTAGCATAGACTTTGTTTGCTTAGTATAGTTTTTTTTTTTTTATACCTCCAGGTGGCAGTCAAAAGTCAATTAATGCAGGTTGAACCAGAAAATGATTTATTATGTTTTAACAAATGTCAGAACATAGAAACACTCAAGTTCTCAAGTGGGTTTCTTTGATGAAACTTGTCTTTTTCTGCTGCCTTCATGCCAAGAAACCAACAAATAGTGAAAATAATGAATTGTAATGAAGAGTTTTCTGTCTTCAGTTCATTTTAGTTGAGACAATGTTGAGACTATGATCTACAATTTACAACTGAAGTTGATTATGTCTAATGGGATCTAAATTATTGAGAACAAACATCAAACTCTGACTGTCGACGGGTTGGTTTCTGTCAGTCTCGATCAACATCTCCGCTCTTTTCATCCTCTTAAAGATTTTAATTCCTGTCAGTGTCCACCCTGTGACTCAAACTGCCCATACAGTATATGTAGCTGCACTCAAAACCCTCCACATCACCACTGACCTTTCAACTTATCGCTATAGCTTTATGGATTAGCTGATGAGGTCAGCTCGGACGCCAAAGGGCACGAGGGACGAGGGATCAATGACTTGACTTGACTGACTGATGGGTGTCATACTCTTTGGCGATAAATCCAGAGGTATTTCTGGTGTGGCGTGAAGCTGTCTCGTAAAGCCACACTGCAGGACTACTTTTGTTACAGTGCTTCACACCAAGCATGTTGGCTTCACAAGCTCGCCGTGCCAGTCGTCATATACCACACGCCCTTTGAAGACTCGTCTGCTGTCGTTTGCCTGGTGGCAGTCCACATCGTGTTGTCAGTAAGGGGGCAGCGCTAGCCTCGAGCTAGACCCATGGAGTCTACATAACTAGAGGACCATCTGCTGAGGTTGCTAACCCCGGCACTGTAACATACTGTATGTTGGTGTATCATATCAGAAAGATTTCCTGCATCTATTAATGTTAAGGAAGGAAAACCGAGCATATTTTCAGATGTAACTCAAATTTTTACTCTCTTAGGAGGGTAAGAACCTTTTTTAAGTCTTCTTATTGAGCAGCCCTTATCTTTATACTATGACAAATAGTGAGGGTGACGACTGAGTGGAGGGGTGTAATCAGATATCTAATGCCCTGTGGTTATCCATACCCAGAAGTGGCTCTCTGTGGCTGCAGGCAAAACAGTGTGTGGAAAATTCCTATTGAAAACACCACCGAGGCTAAGATGATTGATTGACTCTGAGGATAGACGGAGCAGATCAATCCATCATGGTGTACTCCTTCAACTTCCATGTTCTAAGACCCTATTTATTTCTGTAGCCCTTTGCTACAAATGGAAGGAGGCCTGAGGGATCCTCTGAAGACAATAGCGATAGGTGTGCTCTACTGTGTATTTATAAAGACTGATATACATGCACAGACTGACATTCATGACAACAAGGTCTCAATTTGCATCTCATGCATTCTAATGTCCTCCGTGATGCCCTTAGAATCATATGTAATGCCTAGCAAGGCTAAAAAATAAACAAACAGTAAACAAAATCTTTATTTAGAGACTGAGGATGCATCCGATAATGCCTGAACAAAACAGAACACACGAACATAAACAGAAAGCAGCAGCCATTCAAGTATTATCTACAAATACATAATGACCAACCACCCACAGAAAAAAGCTGGATAACCAACTGGGCAAAGCTGCCAACTGCTCCAAACTCTATGGGCTGTGAGTCAAATTGCATACTTCTGTACTTATACTTAATATTTTCAGTGCATTCAAACTGTCAAGTATGGAAACATGTATGAGTAGATAGATAGATAGATAGATAGATAGATAGATAGATAGATAGATAGATAGATAGATAGATAGATAGATAGATAGATAGATAGATAGATAGATAGATAGATAGATAGATAGATAGATAGATAGATAGATAGATAGATAGATAGATAGATAGATAGATAGATAGATAGATAGATAGATAGATAGATAGATAGATAGATAGATAGATAGATAGATAGATAGATACTTTATTGATCCTACAAGGGTACATTAATATAAAAATGTAGCTGATTCAAATTTAGCAACTAACTAATTCATCAATAATAGTTTCTGGACTGGTTTGAATGTTTCACACTTAAAAATGCAATATTCTCAGGCTATTAAACTAAATACTTGTTATTTGTAAGGTAAAAGGAGAGAAAACGATCAATACCCAATACTGATTAAAACATTACGTAACCCCAGTTTAACATGAACACGAATGAATACACCTACGTACTCATCTCTTTGAGAATCAGAAGTAGAAAGCAGAAATGAAGCGTGCACATGAGCAAGTGAGAAGTGTTTGAGTGTGTGTTTGAGGCACGCATAGTACATGGAAAGCCATTAGTAAGACATTGGCCGGTGGATGTTCATTCATCATTGCTGTCACAGGCCAGTCAGTGTCGGTCAGCGTGGTTACATTAGACGGCCCGCGCCCACATGATCAATCACTCGCTGCAGAATGTTTGTGTCCTGAAATTACTGGCTTCCTCTCTTTTTCTCTAAATGTTCACACACACACACACACACACACACACACACACACACACACACACACACACACACACACACACACACACACACACACACACACACAACTGATGTATATGTATTAGGGTACACGTATCTAATCCCCCAGGGGATAGTTCAGAGGCAACATTTCTGCTTTAATTTAATTTAACCAGCACATACTTTACGATATGAATGCAAAATATATGATGATATTCCTGAAATGAAATCCAATGACCGGATTGTAAATTCCATTGACTAAGTACACTCAAAGTGCAACATCGTTGACCAGATAAGAACAGATCAGATTTCAGAGATGGGGTATTTTAATACACCCACGGAAAAACAGAACTCAAACACAGTTTATTTTTTTAATCTGGGAATTTTAAGTTGAATTAATAATATAATACTATAGATGTGGTTAATACTGTAAAACGTCTCGCTAACGTCATCGAAGTGAATCTAATTGATGTCGACACCGGGATTCAAACTAATTACACTGCCCCGTTACCAGCAGTTGTCAGTATCCAATTATCAATTGCAGGGCCAATGAGCATCTTGTTAGCGCTAATGCTACCTGGCACCAGAGACACAGGATTAGCAAACTGCTGTGTCTGTGTGATGCTAAGGATATCTAGCTGTTTGTTATTCGAGGCACACGGTTAGCACCGCAGATCAAGTGCACTAAGGAGATGACTCTGTAGGTGAGTGGACTTTTGATGAAGAGCACCAACAGAGCAGCGGCGGAGGGAGAGGAAGGGAAGTTTAGAGGGAGTAGGATAAAGCAGGGTTACTGAGCATAACATGAAAAAGGCAGGGAGAAACAGGGGGCGCCAAATGTCATGTCCATCAATCAAGATGGACTTTTTTCTAGAGGGCTGGAATACCAACTGTGTGCATTAGTCTCCTTGAGGAGAAGATGTCAGATAAGTCAAGAAATATCAATAATGAAAGAGGAGAGAGGATCAACTGGATGTAGTCTCACTGTTGATGCATATTACGGTATGTAAAGTTCACCTTATCTTTGTACCTCAGCCAGGTTTTTACTGCAGCAGCAGAGTCGAATTTGACACAATTTCACTGCTGCTGAAAACAAAGACGTTTAGTTTGAGCCCAGTCGAGAATCACAGCGATAAAAGTTCACGCAGTAAGAAGGCTGGGTGGATCAGGGATTATTGTCTCTGACAGTCAACTCTGGTGAAGATGACTGTCATCATTTCTTAACGTTAACCAAGTGCATTGCAACCATGACGTCCGCCAATCTTCATGAAGTATTCATTTAAACCCAAACTAAGGTGTTGTTGTTACTTTAACAAAGATCTTTCTCTAAATCATGTTCGTGCCAAACCTAAGGCCACCTTCACCATAGAGATATAACCATCATTATTTTATAAAGCATGATTTACTTTGAGAGGCAAAGACAAACGACGTCGTCCTCCTAATTGAGTGCCAGTTCAGAAAGTGCTTGTGAATGTCGCTCGGTGCAGTTATAAACAATGTGTTGTGTAATTTATTTTGAAGGACCTCTTGTAAAATCCCTTCTGACAGACGAAGGTTGAACATATTCAATCTCAAAACCGATGTATATTTAGTTTTGATGTAGACATTTTTTATACAAGTTTTTGTTTGACCGCCATAATGTGGTGCGGTCTGTGAAAGTGCTGTTTAACCATAACTCACATTATTGGTACAGTGGATACATATATATATATATATATATATATATATATATTATTCCATGAGTATCTGACACACATGAAATTGTAGCAGGTTAAATTTGGTTATATTGAGTGAATCTTTGGTCTGTTCATCAAATCAACTTCAAACATGAGGACCGAACAGATATAAATCGATATGAAACTGATAACATTGAGCAGGCTTTGTAGATTTTGGTTCTATTTTATCCAAATCTGTCAGAGCAGGTAAAAAAAACCATTAGTCCAGAAAATCTACTTCTTTTGATTTGCAGCTGAGAAGATTTCTGGCCATCAATTAAAACTGAAGGAAGTTTTACGGAAAAAAAATGTGTTTTTGAAATTTTAACTAATACTTTAATTTAATTTTGATGACTACATTTTTAACATCTAACCAGCTCTACGGCATGTCTTTGACAATACTTTCAAATAGAGCTTAAATACTATGATATCAATACTAGGAGACAACATGTCTCATATTTTGGATACAATGTGGTGATATGGCATACGTTTTGTGTTTTTCTTGCCTTTGAAGGGTGCATTACAGTAAAGTGAAGCCATTTTACTGAACTTACCAGCCTGTTCTAGCTGTTCTGTTATTTACTTTTAGCCTCTTACATCTACATTATTGATGATTATTTATCAAAAATCAAATTGTGTCAACATCCTTACAGTATTGTCGCAACATTGATATCAAGAATTTGCCCAAAAATATCTTAATAATTGATTTTCTCTATACTGCCCAGCTACTTAAAATAAATTAATCCTTTGCATAAATTACTGTATTGTTGGTTTACTTTGGCTTTGACCTTGATTTATCTACCTTTATTTGCAGCTATTGTTCTATAGGCATCCCAACACACCCAAAGGTATCTCTGACTGCGGCTTGGTGATCACCCAAAGATAAGCCATCAGAAACAGACAGAGACACAATTAGAGGGAACCTTCTTCTACAGCAGGTAAAATTAGATCCCCACGTCCAGATCCTATCCTATCCTTGCTACAAGATGTAAGTCAGGGAAACTAATCCCACTGATTAACATTGTAAAGACTGTTCTTCCAGTGACTTCACAGAACAAGGGTGCATACATGGGGCTCGTTAGACATGTTCAATTGAATCCTCACTTTCAATCCAGACTGCACAATTTGTTCTTTTTGCACTGGACAAATTGTGCCTGCAAAGTGCTTCCAATCAACCTTTGAGAAAATCTAGTCTTAACACTGCAAAAATGACTAAGAGGGCACTGACGTCAGCTCCAAATAACTCATTACCTGGTCTTCAGTTTCATTTTTCTTTAGAGGCGTATTTAAAGCGGACCTGGAGGAGCAGGTGACAACCAGAGAGAGACAGAGTTGTTTGGAGAGGTCTGTTTACTGAAACGCATTGTTTAAATCATGAGGCTAAGCAAAGCTGACCCTGCTTCAAGGAATATGCATAGCTGTGTTGTGTGAGAGACATTGATGTAGCACCCCTGTCCAGACAAGTGCAGTGGAAGATGAAGAAGGGAGGTGGGAGGCTCAGAAAACAGCTCAGCTATCAGCAAAGTGGCCAAAAAAACAAAGAGACACAGGCTGCTGCACCACTTACTTGTAACGTGTTATGAACTAATACTGTATAGAGGCGGATTGATGACAGATTATTTATGTAAAAACCAAAGTTCCTGTACATTAAAATCACCTTGAACTCGGATGCAGGAATATGCTGTGTAGCCTTCAGTCCATTCACAACTCCTGTCTTCTGTTTTGTTCTAGTTTCAATCATTCGAGCTTTCGATCATATCACATGATCTTCATCAGAGGATGTCAGAGATTTATAATGTCCACTACCATATAACTACTATTTCTTCATCTATTCTGTTTTCCTGAAGTGTCCGGTGCCTCAGTTACAAAGAAGTATTGAACATAACTTATTAGACTGCTGACTGTCAATTAACAAAGAACATTAACCACAGCTCTTAGAGTCAGTTACTGCGTTGAAATGGGGTCATATTTACTGTGTGCACGAAAAGAGTCCATATGAATATCTTGTGGTATTCACAACGTCAGAACTCAAAAGACCTGAGCTGTAACATGTTTACTGACATTTACGGAAACGGCAAAGGCGATGGAAATTCATTTTTCGTTGGATGTTAAGCTAATATATTGTAATTTTATTCATGTAGAGTTTGTCTTCTTAACTTAGATAATAGCCTACAACGCAGGAAAATGTTGATCCTCCCAACAGCCCCATCTTTTCCCTCCATGCCTTTGCATTTCCAAGCCCTGTTAGCTTGCTAAACTGTTAACCTCTGTGGCCTCTAGACGCCGTCCACGTCGCCATTGCCAAGCAACAGCATTTTTATGCCTTAACCCAGAGGTCTTCAACAGGGGGTCTGCGACCCCTAGGGGGTCCGCGGGGATACTGCAGGGGCTCGTGAAATTTTTGGTTGATTAGACACTTTTTCATTTTTTTAAAAATAATTTCCCCAATTTTTTTCCCACAAATTTAAATGCCTTTAAATACACATTAACATGAATCCAACATATTGTAGCGAATGAATAAATGGAGGCAGAAATGTCAGAAATGCACACATTCAGTGACACACAGGAGCTCTCTCAAGCTGGACACCGGTTCACTCACAGCGCGAGACTAGCCTGGAGCTTAGCTTAGTATTGAATGCACAATAACAAGGTATGTTTATACATGGCACTAGGCCCAGTTTAATATAAAACACAATTTTATACAATATATATAGTAGGGGGTCCCTGCTCCATCTCTCTATCAGTTTGGGGGTCCTTGGCCTGAAAAACGTTGAAGACCCCTGCCTTAACCACTTAGTTCAGGAGATCCATTTGAACGCAGCAAGTACTACACGTGTCCAAAAAATTAAGAGGAATACTTCCTTGTGCTGTGAATGCATCTGTAAGACTGTCCTGCTGCCATGGCTACCACAACCACGCATATAAATATTATGCTTAGCATGTGTGCACATACACAACAAAGAAAATCACACGACTCCACTCCCTGCAGCACTCAGAACAGACAAAATTAGAGGCATCCAATTGTGATTGCACCCCATCTCACCCCACACAGCTGCCCCTCGGCCCCCGTCATTGTTTCCATTTTCCCCATTATGGTAATCAAACTGTAGAACTGCCTGGCAAAAGGACTTGCATGTAATGATGCTTTTTGCTTTTCAGAGCGACAGCAGTGTTCTTGGCGAGACAGAGGAAGGGACAGAGCATTGATAAATCAAAGGATATTAGAGGCGGAGTCAAAATAAATTTGTGCCATTATGAGGCCTGCAGACGAGGAGTCGACTGAGCCAGAGGCTTCAACTGGAATAGTGAACAGCAGGAATCCATTATTTTGGAGCATATCAATGTTTAGTCTCAGCATGTTGCACCAGGCAGATAAGTAGCAAAGGGAGATGGTATCAATCTGTCATTGACTCCTGCTGTACTTTAATTTATTTGAGGTGCGAAGCTTTAGAGAGATGATGTCAGTTTCAGGTAAGCCTAGAAAATTGTAACACAGTTATTTTGTATAACCTGATAGTGAAATTTCATAATTTAGAAATAGATAAGTTTTGTTCAGACTGCCAGCCCCAATCCTGTTTTTTCATATCCAGATTGTATCTGGATGGATTTTTGAAAGTCTGGAGAGCAGAAAAACATTTTATTTTTTTGTTAACCGAAACCAAGGCACATTTAGAGATGGTTTAAGATGCGATTCCAGTTGGATTTCTTGTGTCACTCACAACACACTACGTGACGTCATTTTCAGAGAGAGCAGAATCTCTGCTACCGCTAGCAGAGCTGTCATAGAGTGTAGATTTTGGCACTATGGAGGACAATGACAACAACAGGTGCTAGCTGAAATAAATTGTGTGTGGCCTCTTCCGTGTTGGAAAGCCGTGTCAGCCTAGCTGCACGTATATCGTTACCACAGCAATCCATGCAGATAGCTTGGTGATGTCTGGACACACTAGATCCGATCCAGTCACTTCTAACAGTGCAGACAGTCTGTCCTAAAGATCTGACCTGAGAAACAAATCTGATTTACCTGCAGGCTGAACAAAGCCTTGGACAGGTCATTTTTCTTTTGGAAATTGTGTAAATCTTTGTGGATTTTATATGACTAGCTGAGATGATCATGATCAGCTGTGGTAAAAGGGTGGGATAGATTCAACATGAAACGTGTGTACCGTACATTATACCGGTACAGTCTTTGACTTAACGTCCGAAAACGCCTTTGTTTTTTAAAAGTGAAAATTTAACAGCAGACATGAAGGCAACCATGTCTGCAAGTACAGCTCCAATAACTCCACCAAATATGCTGAATGTTAATATTTCAGTTTGGAAAAAGGATTAAATGTTAGATGACTAGCTTTCACAAGGATTATCAATACACTTTAAGTGTCAAAGACAATAAAGACAATCAGCACAGCATTTTACACAGATTAATCTCCTCCCTAAAAAAAACACACAATGCACACTGTCCAGACGTGATTAGAGAGGTTCCAGACTTCAAGCAGAACACACATCAATCTAATTGCAGCAATGTAATTTGCCACTCTGGGAGAGCGTGGCGTGTCAGTGCAGCAGTCCCATCTGATATGACAGCCTCTCAGATGAGATTACACACCGCACACAGTGTTATCGAATCCCTCGCCTCCTCCCTCTCCAAAAAGCCTGGCTTGCATTGATCAGCAGACATGGCGTGCACAGTAGGTGAGGGGGGATCATACAGCTGATGGTCTGTCAACCCAGAAAACCTGATTGGAGATGACAGCTAAAGCTAGAGGCTCCGATTAGGCAGTTGATAAAGACACTCGGCAGTAATAATTCAGACAGTCTTAAGGTCATCCAAGTTCAATCCAGAGAGTAAACAAATAGAAAAAAAGTCTGGAATATTCACAGTAATTAAACCTTAATAGACTTTGTTTGGCAGCAGAGGGAAGAAAGCACTACTTTTTCAGTCTGACGTTTCATAACCTTGACAGAAATCCACTTTGCAAACTTGATTTCGTCTGGATATAAAACAAGGCAGTGGTCTCCATCCTGAAACCAGACTTTATCACATCGGAATGTAGCTTTTTAGCTCAGTAGTTGCGTGCTGAAAAATGTGCAGTCCAACCTATTTAGGAGAAGCATAATAACCTGTTGACAAGGAGCACCCGTCAGCTGGAGAAATTAAACCAGCCATCTTAAAAGAGCAGCTGCTCTGCCTCATTTGTGCAGCACTGCAGCCATTCAAAGGTAGAGGAGGGACCGGGGACTAAGGAGCTTTGTGTGCTATGTAAGTGTATATATTTAAATGTATGTTTTATTTTGTATATCTAGTTCCCATCTTTTTGTGACTATCAGCAGAGAAAAGAATGCCTGTGTGGTTAAGGCAAACAGCAAGATTTTGAAAAAAAAAAGAAGGTCTTAGTTAAGGAAAAAAGAAACTTCAAAATTTCTGCTTCATCTATAATAGAAAGTTGATTTGGAGACCATTTGGTCATTGAAAGGTTCTGCTGCTTGGCACTTGCAATTTCACACTGAATCACAAAGGGAATGCAAACTTTCTAACAATATTTCCTGGAAGAGTGTGAGCTGAAACACTTGTCCACATTACTCAGTATCACCGTTTCACCTATTCTTCTGTGTACATCTGGGCCACCTCCTCAGGTGCCAGAGGCTGATTCTAAAAGTTCTCCGTGCCCTCGCGGCAGGTTGCACCAACAGAAGGAATAATTTCACACAATTTTACTTGTTAATTTTGCCACCAACTTCTTCCTTCCCCTCCACTCACCGCTCGGGAGTCAAGAGTCACTGCACAGAACTTGCGGCCCACCTTGCAATGATTTGCTGTGGGTACCTGGTGATGAGACAGCAGAAAAGTGTTTGCTGCACACACAGTTAGTGCAGGATGATACAGCGAAAGAGGCTGAAAGTATACCGCAGTGAGTTTGAGTTTGACCGGTGCTGACTCCAAGAGTTGGTTCTATTGCTTCGAGATGCAGTGCTCATTTTGCTCTTTGTGAAGGAGACAGGCGACATCAGCTCTGAGAGAAAACCACAACGGGAATATTCTTAAATGCAAATGCAACTCTGTGTTTCCATGGAACACAAAAGGCAACATCTGAAGAGTTGCCAGTGAATGATAGATGAGCACAGAGACAAAAACAAAATGTTCCTATGTACCTGACAGACAGGAGTGTGAGGGGAATTCAAACAGTGGATTGTCATTGAGGAGTCTGAAAGTCTAAGATGGAAGGATGAAAAGACGGGCGGATATATCAGCACTTAGAGGAGGAGTTATTGTGGGACTTAGTGAAATATTTAGGCTGAGAGACGAGACGGGCTGCCATGAGGCACAAAAAAAAAGACGAAGAAGAAAGTAGTGTATATTAATAGTCCCAAAAATAAGTGAATGAAGCTAAATCTGCTCCCTAATACTGCCACAAGCTTAAGAGCTTGGCAGGAAAAGCTTGTGATTAAAACTGCCAAACACTGATTACTACACACCAAACAGCATGTCTCGAGTTGCAGAGACGCCATCGTCAGTGACTCCGGATCTACGTCATCGCACACTGATCAGTGACCACGGATTACGTAAAGACGGAGGTTCTGGATCCCAACAGCACCAAACAAACAACACACAGCACAAGGGGTTGGGGCTTCATCTGGATGCAGGCGGGTTGACCCTCACCCTCGTGTCCATCTGCCTGCGATTGAATCATTACCGTAGCGCAGAGTACAATCCAGCATAGACTACAATCCCTTATAATCTTCCTGCTCCGCCATACATTTTGCAACCAGTTTTTCATCATCTTGACTATAATCCCTGCGCAGAGGCTTGATGACATGCCCATGCCCACCGAGGGGGACTTGTTCTAATCTGAGACAGGAAGAGCAGAAATTTGGTGGTGATGATCATGAAAGATGGCTTCGCTTCCATCTCACCATCCTGTGCTCTGCTCTGTGTTGCTGTAGAGGGAGGTTCGCTATCAGGTGAAGGAGAAATCCATGTCGACAACTATAATATACAGAAACTTTCTATACATCAGATGAGAGGACCAGCACTGAAAAAAGCCCCACAGCTGATATAGTGAAAGGTCATGCAGTGCGCATTCTTCCTTTGTTATCCCAACTGTATCTTTCTCTGTACTCTCATTTATTTCCTCTGGCTTTGCATTCTACAGTAGCTATCTATTCTTGTGAAACACCCTTATGATCTCAACCATGCTTTTACAGCCCTGTCTCTAGCTCTCGGTATGAGTGAGGCACTCAGCTCACTTTGGGTGTGCTCTGATGCCTGGCTTTGGTGCCAGCAGATGCAGAGCTAGCCAGCACCGTCATTACATGCAGTAGGACGAAACCTGCTCTGACAGCAGGTTCGCCCCCGGAGTGCATTATCACAGGCTCGCTGTCAGCTTCCTCATGTGCCCGCACCTTAAAAGCACCAGCATGCACCCAAGGTGAGGGTGAAATGTTGTCTTCACTCTTCTGGTTTCACTGAGTTCATGGAGTTCATACTATAACATCCAAATCATCGTTTACAATACTCACTACTGTTACAACATGTGTTTCCACAGGTACTTTTACTTCTTAGCATCCTTCAGAGAGGTGCATTAAATGTAGGATCTCCTGAAATTAATTTATGTTGAACATAGCATACTTTACATTGTGCACAGCTCATGGTTCTGACAGTCTGGTCATTTCCTGTAACCAAGACTGAACCCATGAAAAAAAGAAAGGTCGATGCAAACTAGGCCTTTCTACAATGTAGGACAAACACATCACTGTGTGCAGCAGGTGCGAATGATTCAACGGGTATTTAAATAACATGCAAAAGAGTAGCTAAAATGACCAAGAGTAGGCTTAACTACCCTCCTCCCTCAGAGTGAGCTTAAAAGGCAGTTTTCAACAAAAATGTTCAACATTTTATTCTCTTTACAAAAATAGAAAAACTGTATACAGTAGCTGCAGTATCACTAAACATAATATTTCCTCACACTAAACAAACTGCAGAGATTTTAATTTACAGTTTGAATTTGAAAAACCCGATATCATGGCAAAATGTGCAATACACCCACCAGTCCACTAGAGGGTAGCATCTCTGTGTCACATTTTGGGCTCGTGAACCATGGGGGGTTAGGAAAACAAAGCCAAGTGGTTAGAGTTACCCACCAAAATGACATTGCTTAAAAGAAATCCATGTCGCCTTCTCCTAGACTCAAACCCAGCCCTCCTGGGTGAAAGTCCACAATTTACACCGCTTTGTAATTTGTCTAATGAACTCCGTTGCATGATGTTTGTCACATGACCTCAGGTGTTGTGCGTTTTCTTTTCATGCCAAGGCAATGTCAAGCGCGACAAAGACACACTGCCCTCTAGCGGACTGGAGGGTGTATTACACACTTTGCCGTGATATTGAATTGTTTAACACAATCTGTGCAGATGAGATGCTCTATCTGAATATATGAAGGACTATGCATTAATGTTTTGCTAGTGAGAACTTTCAATACCTGACAACCAAACAGCACAGTGGATTTGAAACTTGTTTGCCGTACTCAGTAAACAGGATAATGTGAACACTGTTTCTCTATGAACAAGAGCCTGTTATCAGCTAATACCGGATTATCACAGATATATCATTATAGGTGTGAAGGTATGTTGAAAGACATCATGCCTCAAAAATCCTTTTATCTACAGGGCTTTACTATGTACATCCTCACATAACTTAATCGCACTGTAGGAAATGTAAATCCCTTCCAACCCCGTGCTGCAACTCTGATGATGAGAAATGTGTCAGGTCTAGAGTTTTTATAATATGCAACGTATCCGGCCAGCAGTTTCACTTTGAGACCTTCTTGGTCTCTGAACAAATAGGGGATATTGAATGGAGGATTGGGATGTGCTCTCTGGAGGGGTAAGGAACCAGATCCAGATTTGTCACCTGGTGCTGGTTCCTAGGAGGCAGATAATATCTACCCGATCATGATGGAGCCCATGGGGTTATCGAAATGGATGGGGTAGAAATGGAAAGTGGGTGGATGGTCACAACCCTTCGCTCTGCGTGCGACTCTAATGTGACAGGTGGTGATAGGCACCATTTGCGTAGCCCTTCGTTTAACCCTAATGACAAAGAGGGCTGCCACTCCCTCCTCTACTCTCTCTCACCTTCACAGTGCACCCTTCAAGACCAGGCATGAGGCCCGCTGGGAGGTAATTGCAAAGGAGGGGAAAAAAAAAATCGGTCTGCTCTGCCTAATATGTGGGCGGATGAGAGAGCAGGCAATTGTTAGTGGAAGTGGTTGCCAGCTGAATGCATTTAATAAAGATGTTTCTTGGATAACAAAAAGAGGAGGAGTTTCCAAATGAAAGGGGTGCATAAGCGTGAGTGTTGCTTAGTCCTAACAGCAGTATGCATAAGTGTTTGTGTGCATGCATGTGTGTCCCCTATGAGTCCCTTATAAGCAGCGTTGTCTTTACAGATGTGCTGTCGCAGAAATAGCTTTGTTTGCAGTATATTCTATCAAAAATCACATATGACAGTGAAGATTGGTGAAAATCCCTCATCACTTTACAGGGATTCCAGGACCATGAGGATCCCCAATTACTCTATAAACAATTTATTTCGCCTTTCAATTGCACTTCCAGCCAGAGAAGACTAAATAATAAATACCCAGTGCTTCCTCATTTGAGGCATCGATCCAAGCTAAATCAAGTTTTCAAACCATCTCCTCTCTCTCCTCCTCTGTTCTCTATCATGTAAGAGCACCTGACAGCACTTTACATCATCTGAAGAGCCCTTGGTGTTTTCTAATAAACGCTGCTGGTTTTAAATGGCCCCCTGGCACACCATGAGAGAAAAGGTGAAGGGTTCAGCCTGTGTCGCTAGGAGCGGCTCGTTTTGCCTGCCGGGACAACGCACGGCAAAACCCGCTGACCTTATGCTCTTTAATTGCACCTCTTGGGAAGAGGAGGGAAGAGGGAAAAGAAAAATATGAGGGCGTAGCGGAGTGATGGAACCAAAAAAAAAAAAGGATTAAATAATCAGAAGCAGCAAAATAGAAAACCATTTGTCCAGGCGTGAAAAGAGGACTTTACTCTCTCATTTGTTGCGGAGGGGCAGGGAGCTGGATAGCAGCATGTGGCCAATCCCCTTAAGAGCCATAAAACATCTATTGTTGATGAAAAATCTCTGGGGTGCAGGAGGGGCAGCTGTGACACCTAATGTAATGTTCTCGCTTTTTTCAGCACAATCGCAAGCCTTGTCCCCCGCATCTGTCGGACTACGCTTTTTGCATGGCATTTAATGTGCCGTGCGCCTCGGTTAGTGACCCACATATTCAGGCACGGGAGGTAATGACGTCGTTCACAGAGGGATGAACATCTCTTTAATCCCCCACTTAGGCCGTGGGACTGGTCTGGCTTCTCACTTCGAGCCCAATGGAGAAAGTGATAGTGGTACATGAGAGCTGTAAAGCGAATGGTGAATTAGTTGTGTCTAAACAAGGAAGAAAGGGAAATATAAAGAGAACGTGTAACGAATGTGAGATGCCTGAGGGCTTTCACTACATCTAAAGTAGTAGAGATGACACAGACATCTAATTGTTTCTTTAAATGATCACAGCGCTACAAAGCTGCACTAAACTGACAATGTATACCTAAGGCTGAATATCACACGTGCTAATACAAAGAGAACTGTCAAGTATGGTATCAAAGGTTGGCACCAGCTGTCTGCTCAGATTTGTAGTCTTTTTGGAAAATATACCTTTTCACTTTTTGTTAGAGAGAAAAAGTTGATATCGTGCTTGTGTCTTCAAATTAAATATGAAACTTGGCTCTATCAGGCAGTAGCCGAACTGCTGAACCATTTTTGTGTGACTTTCTAAAGTCTCAATCAAGAATTAATCTGGAATATAATCACCATCAAACACTTAAGGTTTAAATAAAAGAGATGGGATGCAAGTAAAGTTTGTAGTGGTCAGTTATCTTAGCTTAGCTTAGCACAAAGACTCCGACCAAAAGTAGTCAAATCTGCCTACTGGCACCTCAAATATGTTTTATATTTAATATTTTTTGAACAATTGAAAAATAAAGTGTAAATCAATGAGTTACAAGTGCTACTAGCGTCCCGTTTGTGTGCTAAGCTAAGCTAACTGAGTACTACTTAAGAGTATTTACAATACAGACATGACAATGGTAACATTCCTGTCATCCAACTCTTGAAAAGAAGAGTTGGATAATTTGACCAAAATGTCAAATTATTCATCCATTTGAGGTAGCAAAATGAAAAATGTTTCTACAGAATAGCAGTTATCTTTGTAAAAACATAGCGTATTGCTTGGTTTCGAGAAAATGAACACTGAATACTAAATCCAGCTCTGTTTGGATTGCTGTGGTGATCAGTAATAAACAGAATTTAAAAAAGGACCTTCGTCGGCATTTCATCTCGTTTTTCTCGTGCACTGAACAAAAACGGTACTTGATCTTTCGGTCTGTGAGGGTTTGTGAGAAGTTGTGTGAGTTTTTGTGCCAGTAGAGTTTACAGATTGCGTGCTTAAGCCTCTACTTTACAAGAGGTTAGCACAGGAGCCCAATCATCTCCCTCCCGCATCTTTGTTAAAGCCAAAAGGGAGTAAAAAAAAAAAAAAATAAAAAAGTCTTAACATTTCAAGGACATGAGACTGACACAGAGTTCACTGGAGGGATAAATTATGGAGCTTCTTCCCATACTGGTAACAAAAGGAAGAAAAAGGCATCCTGGAGACTGTCCAAGAGCCACATGCCCTCTTCACAATCGAGCTCTCCTGGATCAGCTTTCTTTTCAAATTAGAGAAAACAGCCTTGCTTATAGAGCTCTAGTGATAAAAGATTTAACAACATAAACAAGCTGTCCACACTGATTTGCTTCCAGTGGTGCGCTGGTGAATAAATTTACTGTACTGTAGAATAAACACACAGGAAAAAGTCTCACAAACCTCTTGAGGTGATCCTCCCAGAATGGTAAAAGCTAGCATTCATATAAATTAAAGGCAAAATAACTTGCGCATGCATTTATCTCATGAGTACAATAATAATTCGGAACAGAAAAACATTGGGCCTGGAGTTGTAGTTTTCAGATCAGGATCAGCATCTTCTTTTGGCAAACTTTGAGTGTGTCGTACTGCATGCCATTTATTACTACCTCTCCGGGATAACATGTTTGTGTTTAACATCATCATTTAAATTCAAGGCTGAGGGCTCCATTCGGTCTGGCTCACAGTTAAGCTGGATATATAGAACCATCGCTGCTGATACTTTTAGTTAATGCCCTCCACCATAAAAGTAGGGCACGAGAGCTCTGGGAGCCAAACATTGGAAATAATTCACTGCACCGAGGGGCTTTGGCTTTACAAGTCTTCCGGTTAACAAGTGTCCCTAAATTACTTTGCATCACTTTCCCACACTCTTTTAAACCATTTCATATCTACACATGGGAGTTAAGTCTTCCCCAATAGCCTGAAGTCTAGAGAATCTCGTATCATCACCTCTTTCTTTGCTCAGAGCTATCTGACGTTTCCTCAGAAGAGAGCCTTTCCTCGCCCGTTACACCAAACTGCTCATCATCTATCACCATATGAGCTGATCCATGATGTCAAAGTCCACCTCTGTTGATCTTTCGGACAGAAAAAGTTTCAGCAGAGGCACAAAAAAAAGAGAGAAAACAAAGAAGAGAGGAGGAATTAAACAAAACAGAAACTGAAACTAATGCAAACAAAAAAGAGACGCAGAAGTGCCGGCAAGCCATCATCTTCCAGATTTCCACTGATCCTTTCCCACATACCTCCATTTCCACGCTTCTTCTACTGTAATTAGACACAGTGGAGCATTTAGATAAAAAGATGGATATTTCTGTCAGGAGTCAATGGAGACAAAACACAGCTGAAGTGAAAGTGAATATTGGATTTCGCCCAGCGGCCAGAACCAGAACTCCAATTTAAATAAAAATGAATATCATATCCACTTAAAAGGTGATATGTTGATGTTCTGTTTTTATTTCCTCCCATGTTCCCCAAAAAGAAGTTATTGCAAGTTTCAGTCATGCATTTTAAAATCTACTGCAGCAGACATTTTATCCTGAAAACTCAAGCAGCTTTCAGACCCATATATCTGCAGCGATTCGACAAAACCATTTCAGTTTTAATACGAGTAAGCACTTTCTGCTTTGATATATTGCGCAGTCAATACCAGCATGCGAGTCATACCACACATCATCAGTTTGACTTCTTCAGGGATTTACGCCAGTCACGATGAAAATTGCCAATAAGCTTATCGTTAAAAGTGATTTTCACCTTTAAAGATTAAATATGAATATATCAGTTGAATTTATTTATGGTAAAAAAAAAAAACATGCATGAACCCAGCAAGTTAAATATTGCATTAGCATTCTTTAAGCAGTGAAAACCACAGTTTTGTTTAGTCTTCAAAAGACCTTTCAACATAGATATCAGCATGTAATTAATGTATGATACACAATTTCAAATCAACAGTATCAAATCTCATTCCCTTTAAGCAGTAGTTACAACTAGAATAAGTAGGCAGCTCTAGACAAAGTAAATATTGTCATCGGTCACATTAAACCACAATCCGACCTTGACCTCCATCCTTACATAATGCTACATGAGATTTAATACAAACCTGACATAAAGTAATAAAATCAAAGGGGAGCAGGAAACATGCCAGAGTTACGAGATAATACTTGATACTTAAACAATCAGCAAACCAATAATGTATCTATGAGATGCTTTTCTAGTGCCAAATTTAAAAAAAAAAAAAAAATCCTAATACAATGCTTACTAATAGTAAGACAAAGTTTTCTGAAAAAAAATGAATGTGCATATATTAACACTTTCGCTGCGAGAACACCCACAAAGTCTCAGCACAATTGCTGAAAGCGCTCTAAATAGCTTTCTAATTGCCCTGAGCAAAATAAACTTTTAATAAGCTCTGAAGATATACTGTATTTTATATGACACAAGTAAAATAAGAGAAAGTGTATCAGAGAGCCAACTTTTAAGTTTCGAGAAAAGAATTAAGAGAGAGACCGTTTCAGCCTTAAGGGTCACGACAAAAGGAAAGAAGGGAGGGATTATGGGAAAAACAGAAAGGAGTGCAGGGTTGAAAGAAAGACTTTAAGGAAGATTACAGTGAAAGTGTGACAGCGAAAGAGGTTCGGACTTCTCTCTGTGGTTTGGGGTTTTGCTTTTTTGCATGTTGAGCAGCAGGAATGTTTTGGTGACTTTCGGCTTATTGACAAGCCTCTGACGACAACGCCGCCCTTATACTGTGGATCCAATCTTGCGGCATCTCTGTTTACTCTGGGGATTAAATTAAAGAACACAGCATCCAATTTCATACCTGGCTTCCCGCACCACCCCTCACAATGTGACATTTACGCACTAGCATGATGCCCTTTCTCTCTTCCTCTCCCTTTGACTCCCTCCCTCCTGCTCCTCAAAGATAATATACTGTGTAGCAAATAAGGATAGTTGAGAGCAGGAAAATGATGCCAGCATTTAACAGGCTGGAAATATATTTTCTTAAGGGATTAACCGTATTCAGTTGAAAGAAGTCATTCCCATTCCCCCACGCTTGGAGACCGAACCATTTCTCAGCTGTGCTGCCACGGATAAATAGCTTATTATATCCAAGCTTTTATTGTTTGCATATCGGTTAGATCTGCATTATAAGGTACGCTGCTTAGTGGATAGCTGTGCTGCGCAGATAAAGACGGCAATTAGCTGCTGGAATTTAAAGATTGAAGTGCCCATTATGAGAAACCTTTCGCTTCAACAGCAGAATTATTTTGAAATTGTGGTTTCAAAATATGACATCTGTAAAAAAAAAATTATACTCTCTGTAAACTAACTAACAAATCTTTGTGTTGGAGATCTGACACTTCATATTCACGCAATATTCTTAATTTTTACACTCATTCAATTTTCACAGTAGTGAAAGGTTTGTTAGGATTGCACTGAATCATTCTAATTTTGGTTAACTAAAAAACGTGAGCTAACCAAACTCGGGTTGATTAGTTTCTTCAAAGTCATCTTATGAGTTTGGAAAACTAGCAAAATTAACATTGAGAAACTTTTTTTTTTTTTTTTCAAAACCATAAATTTTGCAGGTCACAGAATCCTAGCTATTTTTTCCCAAGAGTAAAGGGAGGATTTACAGCAAAAGAATATAAAATAGAAGATAAATCTAACCAAATATCGAGCAATTTCAGTCTGCAAGAACTGCGGCCAGCTTGGACTGCATTTGTTTCACCTACACGTTCATGAATAAAAACATAATGGATAAGCTGAAACAACATTGCAGTAACTTCCAGCTTTTTTAGCAACATAAACTAGTAAAACAATTCATTAACAACCAACTGTCTATACAGCAAACAGTCTCCTTTTCAATAATGACACATGGAAAACCTTTCTGCCTGTCTGTCTCTCTCTTCATCACACAGTAAATGATAGAATGTAAACAGTTACCTTAAGTTATTATAGGTAAATAACCTTATGACCTGTATAATGTACAATACGTCCATCTAGTGTCGTGGTTGTGTTGACAGCGGCCAAAATCTGACACTGACCTGTCAATTCCAAACCTCCATCACAGGCAACTACAGTAGGGCTGCTGTTGATCTCTCACATCAAGAATCCATCTTGCCATTTATACTGCATCTGTAAATACTATATAGTGATTGTTTGTTAATATGCTGGCAATGACAATTTAATAAGCCGACATCAAGGTTCACCGCTCTGAGTGTGTTTTGGTGTTTACTTTCTGCCCCCCCACCCACCTCGCAGTCAGACATCTCCTAATGCGGCTTTAACAGAAACAAATAACTGCAACTGACTCTATCATCCTCTCTATCATCCCTCAAGTTTTAATATTGACAACCGCACAGGCCATTAGCTTTCAGTGTCCTTGGCTGCTCCTTGCTTCTTAATGATGCCTTACATCACAAGTGGGTAAGTAGATGAAACCTTGATAACTCATTTCTAAACACGACCTGTGGTAAAACAAACAGATCTGCGCGTATTAACAGGCCATTCAACAAAATAGGCTTTCTGCAGCACAGAATCAGCCCCAATTAAGCATCATTCAACTCAATGTATCATTAAATAACAGTGAGAAGGAAAATCAATTAGGCTTCATTGTATATTCTGTTATTTAAACTGTTTTCAAATTATAATTTTTCTCGCTGTCTTTCAGTGACTGATGCTGCCAGTGTGTTGTTTGTCAGGGAAAGCACGGGATAACTGAATGTCAATAAAAATGTTCCGATGTAAAAATGAAGTTGTTCTGCTGATTTTCATTAAACAAATTTGACAATGCAGACGAAGCAAAAACGTGGCAAAGATACACTGTTTTGCGCTGCCATTATTAAAAACATGTCTGTTTTATACACACGCAATACCATGTCATGCTTCAAATGTTGTGTTTGATATCCGTTTTGGTTCCCGTTCTTACTGCAGACTGCCCTGACAACTAATCGTATTCCTTTAACTCAACTCCATATTAAGCTACATTCAAAACCTCACATATCTGCACATATTTGTCCAAAGAGTTCAAAAACTTTTTCTTTTTGTTTTCATGTCTGAAAGTTAGGTATAGCTGGAGCAGTATCTTAAGACATTCTCTGCCTTTTAAAAAGCTACTCCAAACTTCAGGCCAAAATGTGAGTTTTGAATTATTTTTGGGTGATTTTCATCAGAAATCAATCTTGGATTGGTTGCTTTGAAATACAACCCATCATGTGATTAAAGGGCTGTGTTTCAAAAGAACTCCTCTTCACTCCAACCCTCGAGGGAATATGAGCAGCAAAGAGAACACAAATTGTATGTTCAAAAGAGCTTGCATCATCTCTTTAATAATCCTGACTGCCTACAGATGGGAGGAAGGGAGACCTCAGGTATGGAAGACAGTACCCGTCCAAGTCTTATTAAGAGCTGATCCACCTTTTATTAAGGGCTTTATTGCGGGATTTCCCTCTGGCACAGCAGTGGGAACTGACTGATATGCTCCACTGCAGAAGACCTGAGGACCTGAGGACCCCTCTGGATCTCTCTCCAATTAGAGGCTGACAGAGACTGTGGCAGGTTGTGAAGTTTCCTGTGCTACGTGAAAGTTAAGGAAGATGGGTTGTCAAGAGCTCAGAGCGATACATTACCTCTCATATGACATCCTCATTATCATTTGTTTTGAAAAGGTGTAATATTATGTTATAGTAAATAATATTACAATTGTTTCTGAGTTAAACTACTGTCCTCAGTCTTGATTGATCAAAGTTTCTCAAACAACAACAATAACAACAACCAAAACAAACCTCCAACATTACCATGACCTTCAGAAAAGTCAGTCTTAGAATTAGGATTCACCACCAATGAATAATGAATAATTTAATCAATGAAACCTTTGATCTGTAGTAGAATAAAAAAGTGTGAATTTCTAAACATTTATTTAATATCAAACCACTTGCATGCCGTGAACCAACAGAGCTGAATGAGGCGAAACAAGCTAAATTTTCCAGCTCAACACAAAGGGCGATACGCAGAAGATGAATAATTTAGAGAAAATGTATAAAAATACTGGCTGCAAGTAGGACACCGAATGGCGCTAACCATCTTGGCGTCTACCACACTGCTTCCGTGTTAACGGATGAAAACATAATTTTATGCACACACACGTCAAATGTCTAATTATGGAAAAATATGTTCAGCCCACGCGTTCGAAGAAAAGGGTTAATATTGCTTCACTAATTTCTTTGAGGTGATTTAGCTGTCAATTCTGGTTTAAATGCATATCGAAGGGCAGCCTGCACTGTTCAGTTTTCCTCACTTGACTAAATTAATTCCATTGTCAGGCCTAGTCATGTTTGTTGCCATGTTACCAGTGCTGCCTGATGTAGAATATACTGTATATTTCATGCTTTAAAACCACAGCGAGTTGTTGTTGTTATTACGAAGGAGCTCGAGGAAAACAGGGGTTTTTTGGGGTTTTTTTGGTCATTCATCAGAATCAGTTTGTGAACTTGTAGTCCATCCATGCCGAACTGAGAATTTCCTGACCACGTGTCTGAAAAAACTCTTGTTTTCCTTCTCTGACACAAAACTATAATTTTTAAATCTCTGGTTTCAGGCTGACACTTCCATTCAGCATGGTAAAATTATCTGCCTTTTTAGTTTTAGTCTTAGTTATGTTTTCTGCATGAAACCTTTTCAGAAAAAAGGTCAAATGGCTTAAAAAAAAAAAAAAACACTGGATGACCTTTCTGGCCTTTTGAGCCTCCAGTGAAATGCCGACACTCACCAAACATGTTGCCAATATGGCCGTTCCTCGTCAAAGGCCGGAGCTCATTCTTGCCCCAGGCGAAGAGCTTGTAGTTGTCCCAGGAAAACTTCATCATCTGCAAAATAAACAAAGAGCAGACATACTGGTCAGTGGACTGATTGCAAAGCAACACATCTCCAAAGCCAACCGTAATTAAATTGGTATAGCTCAAGGCAAAGGCAATGATAGATATTGATCAGGACTGTATTAAGGACAAGCATGCAATTACAACACATAAACCACACTGCTAAACCATATGGCTGACATTTCCCCTGCAGCCAGTCCTTCAAATTAGAGATTGACTGGTGTCGGTTGATGAAAAGCAACTTTACAAGATAAAAACGCATGTTTGAGAAGAAAATCTTGATTAATTTCACTGAAACATTTTATCTGTATATGCACAGCGCAAGTAAACTTCCTCAGACGGATTAAAAAGAAAAAGCCTCTCTACCTTCGGTGACAGAGTTAGCTGAGAAGCATAAGGTGAAGTTTGTTAATATATTCATTTTCATCTTTTGTTGTAAACATAATTTAATGTATCGAGTTTTCCTCCAGCGACATTAGTTAGGAAGCAGCATAGTTTGGCTCATTAATAATCTGCTCAAAGACAAAAACCTGACAGTATTCTAATTTACAAATCACTTTCACATAACACTTCCACACCTTGCTTTCTCCATTGGTTACCTGTGTTTATGTCAGGCAAAGGAATCATACCTCTGTATACACCAGCTCTACAGATTTACTAGTGAGTCACGTACAAGCCTAACCCTAACACTGATCCCAGTAGTTTGAACAAGGTCAAGTATTTGGTCTTATTTGGCCATTTTTTTTTTCAACCAAAATTTTGGTTTTCTTGCTTGTATAAGTAGTGAAATCAACACAAGTAACTTTAAATCTGAAATGTAATTTTATATAACTATCATCTGACTGACAAATCTTCTGAAACATGTACTAGTAAAACAAGAGAGGCTGTATGACAATGCTAACTTGCTTGTGTTTTGCAGGTGTTGTGTTTTTCATATTCACCATTTTGATTTAGTATGTTAGCATAGTTTTGCCAGTCTTAAAGCGATTATATAATTTACCCTGAAGGAAACATGAATGTATGCACCTCTAAAATAAAAAATAAAAAACTTTATCCTCATTGCAACTCAAGAAAAACTGACAAGAACAACAAGTTTATTAACATTTCCTCTCTGGGGACCATGAATGTCTGTACACAATTTCTCAGGAATCATCCGTTATTTGTTGGCACATTTACGTCTGAACCAAAGTTGTGCACATTGAAAAATAAACACTAGAGTAATGCCACTACTGGGACTAAAAATAAAGGATGTGTTTGTGTTAAAGTGAATTTGATCTGCTGTAGAATTACAATAAATTGACTCTAAGTCCCTACATCCCCCACCATCTCATTTATAACAGAAGAGCAGCTGTCATATACGCAGTGTGAGAGGATGTTTTCTCCATATCATCATTGAAGAGATGCCATGATGCATGCACATTTATACAATGAAAAATGCTTGACAATACACTGAAAACTAATTCCAGCTCAAAGTATACTCGACTCAAGTGCTTTCAACAATGTCATGTTCATTAAATTCAATTGCTCAACACAATACAACAAACATAAAGAAAGTGGGCGGCCTTTATCTGTCATGAAGATGGACAGTTGGGGCAGGATTTTATTTGGGTTTTTTTCATCTCTATTATCGATACGATGTGAGACTCCTTGGCCTCTAGAGGTGGGCTCATGTAAGCCTGTGGAAAATAGACAACATGAATCCGTTTACCTCCGACAAAGCCTCCAGCTGAAAATCCTCTCACCCTAAAAAGCTCATTATATACACAGCCAAGAATACAGAGCTCCAGCTGATTCTCACACAAAAAACAAAACAACCACATTATTCAAATAAATGTTAACGTTACGAAAACACTGCAGCTACAGGTCAGAGGGCTACGATTTGATTACAGATAAACTTTCAGGCCTTTAAATATTTTGGAGACACAGTACCAGTTTAATTAGTGATATGGCATTTATGCAGCACAACATATGAAATCACTATGTACCGAAAACCATTCACAGACAAGCAGAAACAACACAGTCTGCATTTGGAAACTGATAGCTATTTTTCTTTATCTAGACTGATATAAAATCGAACAAAGCAGCTTCTTAAACTGGGCTTTTTACAATTCTACGAATAAATACCGACAATGAGCGCAACAGCAATCTCCCAGAACCTAACGAACAAGCATACAATATGATTTAGGCAAATAGAAGCAATGAATCTTGTGGTGGAAATATGTTCACAAAGGTAATCAGTTTCTTCACAAAGTGTTGAAAGAACAAAAATAGCCAGAGCCAGTCTCACCGTGTCCCGACACAACACTCTGCCTCAGAGTGAAAACCAGCAAATATCTCAAGTTTTATTTGAAATTTACTCCATCTTTTATAATGCCAGCCTGTCTCGCTTCCTCTGACGACCTTAAAAGCCAAAGAACAAAAGTAATAGGAAAAAAAGTGTTTGTAAAAATGGTGGGATTTGGTAAACGTTAGAACTCAGTGAACCTCTGTTTCTTTTGAAGGATGTTACAGACGGTATGCCATAGCGTCTTTGCAAAAGAATTATCAGATGAACCTGCGAGGGAAGCACGACTACGCACATCATCAAATAAATGTTGGGGAAAGTGGGAAACAGGCAGATGGTATGCTAAAATTGCTTGACTGTAGGCATTGAAAAAGTAAAAAGGCATCATTAATCAGCAATGGTTTGACTATAAAATGGAGGATTTATTGCAACTAATGTTGATTTTCACCATCCAAATTTCCCAATTTATGAAATGTCAAATATAAATGTCCAGTGCCCAAAGTGGCATCTCAAGATGTTTTGTTCCATCCAAATAAAAAAAAATGGTAAAAGCAGTTAAATTTAACACCCTTAAGCCAACTAATGCCTTTTTCATGGCTGTGATTTCATATAATTGTATTAGAACTGCTGTCAATCAGTCAATAAAAAAAAACTGATTATTTCAGCTCTAACTGCTAATAACAAAACATGATTTCTAATTTTCTATTGTTAAATTAAAATTATACTGCAACACAGCTGAAATTATTAGAAAATGAATTTGAGTCATTACTTAGTTGAACAAAAAGAAAATTAAAAATGTTTGACAGTCAATTACAGTCCTTCTCCTCACGTTGATTAAACATCTATAAAGGCATCCCTGGTTATTAGAATTTAATACTTAGAAGTATTTTCCAATTCCCCAAAAACTCCTTAATGACTTAAAGTGGTTTAGATGTAACTCGACACCTTTCCTTGCACTTAGTGGATCTAAAATAGTCACCGCCTCTTTCTCAACCCACCCCTCGATAATATTAAAAGACCTACCCTGCCAGCTGACAGGATTGGCTCCTTCAGTATGTGATGTATTAAACTCTAGCGGTTGAATCTCTGTTTTTGAGACGGTCAGACTTTCCAAAACTGAAACACTTAGCCATGGCATTAACAGCTTTTTCCCAAATACAGTATGTCTTCTGGCACATAAAAAACAGCTCATGGACATTTTAAGAAGATTAAATATTAGAGCCTTTAATAACTGCTGGTCTTCAAGGCATAATGCTGAACAATTCTTGATTTTAGCCCCTAAAATGTGAAAATGTTCTGCTTTTTCTTGTTTTACATGATTGTAAATGTAAATTATTTTTGGTTTAAACCATGTTGGTCGGATGAAACAAGCATTTTTAAGATGTCGAACTGGTCTCTGTGAAACTGTTGACAATTAATCAAAACCCCTTAAAAAAAAAGAAAAAAAAAAAAAAAGCAGATTATTGGGTTAAAATAATCATTAGCTGCAGCTCTGGATTGTTACAAAAAGCTGTCAACAAAATAATTTCCACGGTCGTGCTACACATAAAAGCTTTGTTTTCATGCCAAAATGTCAACACAATCAAACTCACTCTCCACAAAAATATTTGGCTCGGCCTCCTGCTGTGACACACTGAAGCTGTTTCTTTCCACCGGAGGGAAACAGATATCTGCCATTGCGTTTCATGTCTCTGCCGTTGTGCGCTGCGGAAGGTCAAAATGGGGGAGTACTGAGGTCACACAGCCGTAGGGAGTGTTGATGTAAGAGCCCATCATCACAACACACAAACACACGCGGTGCCAATCGATAGCTGCAGTCGCTGCCGAGCACACCACCCTCATCGCTGCTTCTCCAAGAGAGCAAGCGGATGAATGATTAGTTTCCAGGGGCACACAAAGCAGACAGACATGATCTGACAGTAGTCTGACCGTTCTTTGGTTAATCTAATTGGCTGGTTGTTGGGCAGAGGAGATCAATAGCTGAACACAGAGCCAGTGATTGAAATTAATCAGGGATACAACGTGCCAATACCACTACCACAGGTCAGAGGCCGCACGCTGCTGACCATGCTCTCGACGACCGTCACACAACATCCACAAGATCATAAAAGATGTTGCACGACGTCAACTGAAAAATATTTTATGGAGGAAGAGAAGTGAGAATATGAATTTCCCCTTCACAAAAATGCAGTGCCCGAATTTTTACTGAAATACTTTTTGTGTTTAAAAACACTTGGACGTCTGGATTCAGTATTTACCATGTTTCTAGTGTAGCTTGGAAAACTCCCTGAGGATATGACACCACAGGAGGAGCAGTTATCTCACTGATGCTCCTCTCAATTCATGGCAGCATTAAACCCAAACTGGTTTTGTATCGTTCAAAGCAATGAAAGGACACCTCAGGCGAAAAACTAGAAAAGTAAAAGCGGGAAACATGACCTTCAACATGTGCTGTGTCAAAACTAAATGTGTCGTTTGGGGCTAAATCCTTCAAAATCTTGACTTGCATCTTGATGTGAAAGTTTATTTCTAAGGTCACAAAACCACAAAAATATTTTGTTTCTACAAGTGCTACAGACTCCAGTGTTTTCCCTACATGCATTTAACAGCACGGATACACAGCATCTCATTAGAAGCTTTATCATTTCGTGCTACAGATTGTTCATATCCAGGTCAATTCACACAACTTTATCCTGAACTGATAATGAAAAAACGGGCAAAATGTCAACAATGAAGCAGCAAAGGAGATCACGTTTTCAGGATTATCATTCACCGAAGCGAAAACAGTCTTGCAACTGCTCATGAGTGTCGCATAGCAACGTTACCACAAACTCATTAATTTAAAAGGAAAGGAAACTCAGCATCTGTATTGGCAGATTCAAACTTCCTAAATCAATAACTCATTAACTAAACGCTGCTAAAACACAAACAACACTTCATTGCAACTGCAGGAAGCTAGACAACCAGCTACAAACAAATTTCAATCAAAACAAGTCGCCTTTAGAGATGAAGAAATAACAGTAGTGTCTGCGCACAGCTGGCTGGAAGAAGAAAAAGAAGAAGAAAAAAGTGTAACAATGGAAAGAGATCCTACAAAAATATCCAAGAACTTCAGTCTTATTCAGTTTAGTGTGACCAAACTTACTTCACACAAGTGATCTCTTGTTGGTTATACTACAATATTGAGTTTGGAAAACCTACGAGAGACCATCAATATGTGAAGTGTTTTTGCTGACAAGCGCACTGAAAACAACTGTAGTTACTCAATAGCTTATTTTTGCCCATAAAAGTTTCTCAAAATAATGTACCAGCACATTTTTTTTTAACTAAGAGTTACAGTAAAACCAACAGCAGATGTTACTGAATATTTTTCCCATAAAAAATTATTTCAAATTATGCGAAAGCTAATATTCCTGAAGTAAATGTTGTAGCATAACCATTGGGAGATCACTGATGTGTGAAGTGATAGAAGTTTATTCTGCAAAAAAGGACAGTTGAAAATGAAAAAGTGGAGGAATGAGTGACAGCCAGCCAGCAGCTGGCAAACAGCTGGATGTAAGTGGATGTAAAGGGTCAGTGGTGATGAGTCAAACAAAAAAACTCAATCAGTCAAATCTCGTTGATATATTTCATTCAATAAATATCAATAATTGTTGTAAAGATTATTCTCTTATTATGTTCATTGAAAGTTTATTTCCCTATATCTTGAGACGCCTTATATTTTATCTGGACAGACATTTCCCCTGCTCATTACTGTGCACAAATGTACTACACAGTATGTACTCAGCCCTCGAGAGCCGTACAGGCTGGCAGGTACATAGAACAAAACCGCACAAAACCTTTTTTTCGGATGAACAAAAGACACTTTCACATGCACTCGTGCTCTACCTCTGATGCTACAACTTCATCCTACAGGAAAGCACTGGACTCTCTCAGTAGTAGAATCTGTAGAATCACTGCAGGATTATTCATAAAGCGAGAGAAAAGGTATGTTATATCAATTGACTGAGTTTTGTTGAATGTGTAGATCTGTCTTTTTGTACACTCCGAGGACAAGGTGTTTCAAAACTCAAGGTTATAATCAACCATTCTTTGTGTTTCTGAGTCTGTTGGATCCACATCTGCTGCCTACATGACCATCTATTTGCACAAACAGAAACTCTCAAAAGTGCATAATCACAGCCTGCCAATGTCTGAGAGGCTCCTGATATGGTATGTAAATCTGTGAGTCATGTGGGACAAGTCATAAAGAATAAGTGGGAAAAAGGGATTTCAATGAGCTGTTGTTAGCAAAAGGTTGAGGATCTGAAGGTGGCAGCTAGTTGGTCACTTTTTGTGAGTTCAAAACACTCAGGTAAATTTGGACATACAGTAACCGGTAGCCACGAGAAGGGCTTTTAAAGCCCATTTTTATCCGTCACTGCAAAAATTAGACTCACCCAACCAGGTTTATGTTAAACAGCTTCAAAAGGATGACGCAGAGTAAAAGAACCATCTGGCACACAGTTGAGAAATTCTGAACGTAGGTTTCTCCGAGGCAATGATGTAAAAAAGGAGGTAACAAGTAACTTCTAAACCAAAGGCACTGTAACAGAGCAAAAGATTGAGTAACGAGATGGTGCCAGAAGGGTAGGTTGAATCTGGAGTTTAGATGAAGTGATAAGTCTTCTGAATGGTAGGGCTGAGCTAATATTTTAATAATCTCACCAACGGCAATCCACCGTAACTGCAAACAAAATGAAATTAGAGCCATAACCAGACAGAGGGGGGTTCCCAGGAGGTTATTCCCAAAGAGCTCTGTGGTTTTCCCCTCATGACTCAAGGAACTGTAGATTTAATGGTGTTCATCTGCTGCTTCCACTCTGGTGGATTTGACTCGATCTGATTGGGAACCCGAGGACATTACGTGTGCCCACATTTAGCAAGAACCTGACAGCACCACAGGCTTGTCAATCAAACAGACATGCCCCCAAAACATGGACATAAAACTAATAAGAAGGAGTGACTTTAGTGAATGAGACCATTATAATTTATGGAAATTATTTTACTGACTTTGTATTTCACGGGAGAAATTGAATGGGAGTCTATGGAGCCAGAGCCTTTTAGGAGCCAACCCCTAGTGGCCCTTGGTGATAATGCATTTAATAGCAGTTGCATTGACCTCACTTTTCAGACCCAGAAGCCACGTCCACTTTCATATACAGTCTATGGTAACAACATCTGATTTTAGTTGAAATTAGACTTCAGAAGAGTTGTAATTGTTTTTCAGAATCTGCCCCAGTTACTTTTTAAAGTAGAGGAAAATATCTTATACAGAAAAGAAATACTAACTATTATTAATTAAGAGTGTGAGCTCAAGTGGGCTGCAGTACCCCTGAAGGTCACTTCACTGATTCATTGTAAACATAGTACTGCCAGCTGGGTTTGGACTCAGTGGCCCCCCATGTGACCCAGGAGAGGAAGATATACAGATACGAACTGGTGGGCTGAACAGTCAGTTTGTAGCTTATTCTGGACAACTAATTAGAGCAGATGTTCTGTTTAAAGCACAGCAACAATCTTCATCTCCCCTGATGTTGCCACTTTCTGTAGCCGTGTGGGTGAAGAACTCATTACAGTTATAACAAGAAAATACACTAAAAATATATGTATCAGATAAAAGATGTGCAATACATATTGTATATGTTGTGAATTTTACACAAATTGTAAAATCATGAAGTGAAAGGCCTCATAAGTCCTTAAAACTTGTACAGAGGAGGTTACAGATATCATATAGTCTGGATTGTGGGACTGTCTGTATGTGTTGACAGAAAATCTTTAAGCTCACACATTCTCAACATGAAGCAACCCAACATTTTACTTCCACTGTAACAGATGACAAGAACTGAGCTTCAACTCGCTAATTAAGCTGCAGTGCTCTTATTGATGCACCTGTTCTTTAGGAAAAACTGTAGGGTAATAAATAAATCAAGAGTCTCTCTTGCAAATAGCTTTAGATGTGGTTTGTTTTACAGGGGGGAAAAAAACTTTAGCTTTTTGTGTGAGAGAGAGAAAAGGTACTAGAATAGATACAAAAATAAAGAAGCCTTCAGAAAATACTTCTTGGTTTTCTTGTGTTTCACGGGCTTAAAAAGAGCCTCAGTACTCAGTGGCAAAACATCATGGCAATATATTTTATATTTCCAGGGTTATGATGAGTATGATTCACACTGGGACAGTCACTGTCAAAAATGTACAAATTTGTGGTATCGGCTGACGCATTGGCTCAGAGTGCAGATAAAATCAGATTAGAAGTAGTTGATGAATCACAGCTCCAGAATGGTTTATGATCTATTCTAGAGCAACAGATAACAGTTAAACAGTTAAAACGTATGGTACACATTTGGAAAAACCCCAAAAAGACAAGACAATCACAATATTAGATGTTGAGGTTTGCTATCAGCTCAAATACCCCATGGCAGGTAGTCAATAAACACTTAATCATACTACAGTCCCAACTTCACAACCTACCACATTACATCTGATGGCGGGGTTGAATGAAACTATTTGCCATCACCACTTTTTCAGTCAGTCAATCTGATCCTCCTTTTACTCTCAAGCAGAGACACTTCTGTGGCTACATTTTTATTGAGATGTATTTACTTGGCAGATAAAGTAAATTAAGATGACATATCTAACCAAATGACTGCAAACAACATAAGACAGAACAGCACGAATCTAGCAAAAAAGAATTACACTAAGTGTAACACATGGGAGTTAGCGGCAAACCAGAACAAATGTCGAGGGAAAAACATGCAAGGGAAGGAATATCAGAGGACCCTTGGATACAACTAGTATTATGATATTTACTATAATAAATGAGCCAACGCGTTGTCTAGTTAGTGAAAGGCCAATAGAGGGGATGCATTGTTTCTTGTGTTTGCGTTGTGCGAGCTCAATGTATCTTTCCACAATGTTTCATGTTAAATCCCAACCTCCCTGCAGAACTGTACGCCATCTCTCCCTCTGAAAAATATGACAACACTCAGTTTAAACCGGGCATACCACATTATCTCTTTCTTCGATAAAACAACTCAGATTATTTCATGGACAAGAGTCTTATCTTATAAATATGCATCAAGCATCCCTCAAAGTGCTCTTAACACCATCCCAACCTGGACGTTTTGTAATGCAGTTGTTATATTTGGTTCCACCGGCGAGGTATCCCTTTAATCTGAGAAAGCTTTCGGTTGGATCACAGATAATAAATCACCCCAGCGCCCTGGCATGTCAGGCCCGAGTCACTGCTGCGTTAACGAGGTGCTGTGTCATCACCTGAAACCAACGGGAACTTTGGCAGAGAAAACACAGAATCAGCTTTCCCCCGCCTTCGCTTCCCCCGGAGCTTCCCACCTCAACTTGCACATCCTCCCATCTCACACTTCCTCCTTCCTCCAGTATGAAACCTTCTTGGAGCACAGCCATTTCCTACCTATTAAAACCACATTCATGGTGAGCGGCGACAGAGCCTTGTAGGTCTCTCAAGGTGAGTGAGGCCATCCTGAGTCAGCACAACACTGTGGTCAATTACAAAGCAAGCCCCAAAACAAGAGTTAGAGAGCTGGACAATCAGGCAGCACTGAGCTGCAGATCATTCATGCATGGAATTAATGAATGTCTGGGATCAACATCACCTGACCACACACATATTTCTTTTAATTACTGAATAATACAGTAAGTAGAGCAGAAAAGATGCAGCAAAGTTATTGTCTTGAAATAAAGCTCTTACGTTGTTCCACAAACCACAGTCATTTGGAAAACTTTTCACAGAAGCTACAAAATATGGAAAGTAACTACACACCAAAACCTAAGAGCTTTCCGATTAGAAATTGTCTACATAGTGTTTGTAATTAACAATAATTGAGTCAGCAAGCCTTGTTAAACTCAGAATGTGCATACACAGCCAGCTGCAAGAAAAATTAAGAGAAAAAAAGAAAATTACTGCCTCAACTGATCAGGACACCTGGATCTAAGCTGCAAGCTTAAAATGTGTTTTAATAGATAATAACCAGAGAAGTAGTCTCTCTCTCTTTGTCTCTCTGGTGTCTGTCCAATGTGATTTTCTGAAACACCTTTTTCAAGTCAACTACTGACATTGATTTTTTTTAATATCCCACAATATTGTTAAACACATGTAGAACTTTTAGTTTAATTCAATTTAAATAAATGTTAAATTCACAGTATTTCTACATAAAGTGTGCATTCGCTTGTATCCTTCTTTCTCTGGCGAGCGCTCTCTCCACAACAGATCATTATGAGAGATGTGTGGCCTGCGCCAAGTTGCCTCCTGAGCATCTCCCACTGGTGGTCTGAGAGTTTCACTGCGGCATGAAAGATTCATGCCAAAAGAAAGCGAATTGCCACAAGGAGCCTATTAAAATGTCTGCACTCGGGGCTTGAGTTGTTGGAGAGGTAAACCTGGAGTATTAACATGCCTAAATGGCCCCAATAGAGGCCGCTGATGACGAGTAATGAGGAGAACGAGAGATACGACAATACAGTTGAGAACAGACCCAAATATGGCTGAGTTGACTACGCCTCTATGGACATGGCTTTAGCAGTCGCAAGGGATAAAGGCAACACTTGTGCAAAAGTATCTGTCCACCAGTGGTCATAAAGGTCATAAAACTGGGAAATGAGCACGTGGGTAGAATAATAACATTTATCCTGCTAAGAAACATATTCTGGAACATATTCTTCAACTTCATACAAGATCTCTACAGTCAACACAGTGTCAAGGTCGACAGCCAAGAATAGTCACTAATCTGACCAAATGTAAAATATGGTCACAAGCTCGCCTTCTGTTTCTGTGTCATGGTGTTGAATAGTGGGCAGGAAAGTGTTTTGCAGAATATTCTGATGTACCTTTGACCTTTTGCATTTAAAATTTCATCACTTCATCATATAATAGTATAAGGAATTTGTGTGAAGTCTATTTCATGTTCAGCATGTGGATTCTCTGAATTATGGCGGAACATTTTGAGCCACAGTAATCTCTGAGTTTTGACTACTAAGATCTAATCAGTTCATCCTTTAATCTTTTTGAATGTTTGTGCCAAATTTTAACAAATGACTTTCAAGGCATTCCTGAGATATCACATTCACAAGACCGAGACGAATGTATGGACAGACAGATAAACCAAAAACAAAGCAAAATCTCCAACATGTTTCTGAGGAAATGTTTGGCAATCAGTCACTCACTGACGCACCACAGTGTAAAACTGGGCAAAGTCTGGGCTAACTGGTTGAAGGTGGAGGTCTGATAAACGAGTAACAAAACCACCAAGGCTGCACACGATTGGCTGAGATTCCTGTCAATCGAGCAAGTGAGGTCAAAAACATATCTCTCTTCAACCACTGACACTACTTATACTTATGAGCATTGAAGAACAGGATTTTTCCAAACGCAGAGTCTAATGACCATCACGCCTACAGAAAATTAACCTCTACACGGGTTCCCATTTAGGAATACCAAGAAATATCCCACAGGAGTTAGTGGAGACCAGAAACAGAGCTCACAGGAGACGGAATAATAGACTTAAATTAGTAGGCCAGCTGCACGACTTCAGATGAATTATAGTATTCTTTGTCTGCTGGATGTACAAACTGTATACAAAAGTAATGTTTGTCTGCACAGGAGTATATATATATATACACACACACACACATACATAGGTCTGGAGAACTCCTGTGCAGAGAAACATTACTTTTATAAATTGATAGTATGTCAATATGTGTTTCATTATAGATGAATTGTAGGTTGAAGCAAACAGTAGTTGTGAGTCCGGCTTCCTAAATTGACTTTACTTCATGAACACAGGCAGACGCTCAAACAGAAATGTTTTTGTTTTTTTTAAGTCCTACACAATGTTTTCAGGAAAATAAATTGAGGGGAAGAAAACATGCTGAATTGTTGCACAATTTTGATATAAAAATGTCACTATACTATGAAGTAAACGCCTGCATACTCAGAGTTTCAACAGCAGTCACTTGTTTAGAGTGACAACTCGGCGGAAACACTGGATTAACACTTGTTTTAACTGAGTAGGCCAAACTCCAAGCTTCCTTTCCAAAGTAATGTTCGTCTGCACAGGAGTTCTCCAGACCTCAGTCAAACAGATTTCCTTCCCTTCTGTTTGCATGGATCACTGAGCCGGCCCAATCAATAGACCTTGACGGAAAAGTTTATAGAAGTTGAAGGAGTGGGTTCCAAACTTCGTGGAGTTAGAGGGAACTTTCACAAGTAGTATAACATCACCCAAAATTATTCAGAAACCCCTAACTGACTACTCTGCACTCTGACTGCTGTTGCTGACAACAGCTCTCTCAGAAAAAAGAGCTAGTAATGAAATTGCAGGGGTGGTACAGAAAATGATGGGTTGGTGAAAGTAAATACAAACCATTACAGAGCTTTTACAGTATCATCAGAGGGAGTGAGGTAGCAGATAGAGGAGCAGGAGAAAGGGATCGTAAAAGACGGATATACAGACAAGAAGGAAGTAAATTATCTGCGAGACATTGCCAATTTGAGTGGGCAGTCTGGGAATATAGGGAACAACACTGTGTTTTGTGGGGGATCATGATGGTGAGTTTGCATAATTATCAGAAAATAATCTAAATTGCCTCTTGTGGAAAACTTCAAACAATGCAAGCTTAATTTTTATTTTTCTCACTGGCAACAAGAGCAAGGGTCTTCAACGTTTTTCAGGCCAAGGACCCCCAAACTGAAAGAAAGATGGAACAGGGACCCCCTACTATATATATTGTATAAAATTGTGTTTTATATTAAACTGGAGGAGTGCAGGAGGCTTGGAGAGACAGGTCCAGGCTAGTCTCGCGCTGTGAGTGAACCGGTGTCCAGCTTGAGAGAACTCCTGTGTGTCGCTGAATGTGTGCATTTCTGACTGAAAGATAACATCTTCTGCCTCCATTTATCCATTCATTACAATATGTTGGATTCATGTTAATGTGTATTTAAAGACACTTAAATTCGTGGGGAAAAAAATTTGGGGGGGGGGGGGGTATAAAAAAAATATGAAAAATTGTCTGATCAACCAAAAATTTCACGACCCCCTGCAGTACCTCTGCAGAACCCCTAGGGGTCGCAGACCCTCTGTTGAAGACCTCTGAATTAGAGGAAGAGTTTTAGCAGACTTATTTTAAGAGGAAGACGTGCAAGTAGATCAGGTCTCCCTCAAATCCACCAGGGATGATGAAAAAGGGAGCACAATTAATAGACTCATCAGGGTAAAATGAGGAGACATGGATGTTTTACAAAGGAAGTTCATTTCTGATGAAGTGAGACTGAAGGCCTTTTTTTTTACATGTTTTATTCTTGTGTCGACTGCGGTGTCATTTTCAGATTACTTTCAGACCTGATTGGAAAAACTAACCAAACATTATAAGGTGCAAATCACCACGGTGTGTTTTTTCATTTTACTCAATAGTCTGTCAGGGTGCACAGTGTGTTAGACTGAGGTACAATCTACTTCCGTGAGCAACCAAAAATCACACTATCCACTTGAAAATAATTGCCATTGGTGATTGGTGGTGCATTACTGAATGTTTTCCTGAGGTGAGTTGACCATCATATTTTGCAGCACTGATGTATTAGATCACGGAAACACGCTCAGACAGCTTTGGCTGCAGACAAAGAGCAATAACCTCGGAAGTCCCCTTAATGCGCAATACTACTCAGAGCCAATAGGGGCTGGCTCCAACAGACTCCCATTCAAAGGGCGTCAACTACTCTCACAGAATCAATTAGATACATTTTACAAAGTCAATTAATTTTCTCCATAATTAATTATAGAGTAATTCGCTAAATTCACTCTTTCTGTTCAGTGTTCTGGCGGACCTTCTGAAAATAATTCCATAATTGATGAGATATTAGGCCTCAAATTGAGGTATGTTTGGGGACATGCCTGGTTTGAGTGATATGTGATGGGCAGAAGGTCAGGCACAGCTTCCTTGCTTTCTTAATCAGATCTGCCTCTCGTGCCTCCCCAGCTCGTCTAATTATCATTGCCAGACTCCAGGCTTCACAATGGCAGTTTACAAACCAATGGGTGGGTTGCTATTAGGGATGGGTATTTCAAGTGAAACTAGTATTTGAAATTCACTCTGAAATATTTGAGTTTTCTTCAATTCTTTTTAGCAAACGCATATTATTGTCTTTGCCAATAGGGTGGCAACGATTGGCTGATACATCGATTTGGTCGTTGAGTTTTTAATCAATCACAGATTTCTTGATGGATTTGCACATTCTTGCCCTCAAGAGTCTTATCATGATATTATTTTAAGAATTTTTAAGTTCTAAACTCAACTTTTTCTTAGTTTACAGTAAACATGGAGGAACTTTTCTTGTCGACGCTGATCCAGAAAACACAGAATCTTCCTCCCCACTCTTACAGCAAACTTTGAGCAGCATGCCTTTAACTTTTAATTGCCACTGTTCGCACTAGCTGACAGGAGTGGGACCAATTTACTCGTAAAGTAAAGCATGTGTCGCGTGTGTGAAAATCCTGTGTCTTGCTAACAAACTGAAAGAAACATTCACAAGCACATTCACTTATCACGTTGGCATATCCTCATACCATGTTTTAAATCCTACTGATTCCTTGTTATATGGGTTGACAGCTTTGAAACACCTTCCTTTCACCATATGATTCTTCAAACACAGAGGAAGGCCTTTGAACTCAAAGATGTAACGAGTATATATTTTTTTTATTTTATATTCAACTGAACTGTGACTTCTCAGGAGTAGAAAATATAATTTGGAGACCAAATGTTGTCAGTGGTGAAATTAGTCTGGCATGTTTTGGCTTCAATATGTCATTTCCTAAGAAAAGAGCTATGAAACCAATTCATTTATTACATTTCTGCTGATAAGAGTGAATTTGCATACAAAAACTTTCCATTGTAGCTTAATATGATTACTTTGATGCAGGCCTATAAAATAAAATTAATGAGAAATTAGATAATATATTGCTGTTATTTTTTTTTCAAATAAAACTGTGTACTACTGGTTTTCTAAACCGAAACAGCCACAAAGCCTCACTGTCCTTAAACAAATCATAAATCATGAAAGAAGCACTTAATAAAATGGATGAAATTGCAGAGCTTTGCCTTCCATTAGCAGGACAGGAAACGAACAGACCTCCTAAATTCTAATTTAATAACTCGGCCTGCAGACGCCACATGTACAGATAAGCAGAATAACCTCTTCGAGGAACTGTTCTTTAATTTATTATCACTTTCAGACACCAGCAATTTAAAATGCAAGGAGCATTTTTGCTGTGCTATGAACACAGGTTGAGGAAAGTTATATATTCTGTTTCTTTGCCTTTGAGGTGGCGGGGAGACATCAGTCACCTTGCCTGAACTGTTTGACAGCCCTATTCTCTCACTTTAATGAAATCCCAACTCAGAAAAGAGCCCATTTCAATGCTCAGACAATAAACTCTCCACTTCCTTATCCTCTGCCAGATTCACACACAGCAGAGCATCTCGCTGCCTACACCCACATCCAGTAAATCCCCAAAATATCATCTTCAATTAAAAACAATGGGAGCCTAAGCTTTTGAGCGGATCATGACTATATTAACACATCAAAAGTTCTCTTTGGAAAATCTGAGCAGCACACAGTGACGTCTGGCCTGCTGACATCAGAATATAGAAACATCATAATTCAGTGAGTGTGTTATTGGAGATTAAGGTCAAAATCAAGAGAGCTGCAACTGTTGCAAAACTGCATTTGTAATGTAGGTCTTTACTTACAGAAGAATTGCACAATAAATGATGAGTTTGACATGCATACTGCGCAAGCAGTATCTGTGCTTTGCATTGCTAATGACGATAAGCATTTCAAATGAAATGATTTCATCCCAAAAAATGATCTAGCCTGGTTCCAGAGCTCTGAATCACTGCCCGCATCTTAAATTTGTTCTTAGGGTTTGGGGGTCATCATTTAAGCATTTTATCTAATCCCAATCCAGTATCAAATCAAAATCCTTTCAAATCCCCTCTTGAATCTCATCAAACTTAGCTTTCATCATTTCCAAATAACTACAAAGTTAAAAAATAACTGCTGCTCAAAAAAATCTGATTTAGTTTGGTGAATGTTAGTTTTTAGTGGTAAATTAATCAATGTAAATAACCTCCAGATACAATCTGAGAATGACATGAGCATCAGAATATATTAAATGTTGCCTTGATTGAACCCAATTCTTGTCACACAGAAATTTAAAGTTTGACTGGGACTCTCCTGTATTTAACATACTGCCACATGTCTAACATGTTTAGGGAAGTGTCGCTACTCTGTTAAAGTACAAACACACTATAGTGTGACGTTAAAGAGTGATGTGTCTTTTCACTCAGAGGGAGCAAATGAACCAACACAGTAAAGTCTCAGTGGAGTGGTTACACAATTAACATTAATTAGGGACAGCTGTTTTAATCCAACGCCTGTGATGTTGGTCATTTTAGCCGCAGACAGCAACAGTCTGTACCGGCTATTAATGAGAAGTCGCCAATGTTATCTGCATGTTTTCGACATTGTTATTTGCTAATTACAAAATAATGAGGAGAGATTATAGGTGTGGTAAGAGCGGGAACCAGATCCAAAATGAAACCGGCTATCAAAACCCAACATTATTTGTTCTGCGATTGAAATAGACAAGGCTTTTATCTAATTGATGGCCATTTCCTCCAGTCATAGACACAATGACCATCTTGAGCTTTGTAAATGGGATTAAGACTACGGCCTGAAAATTTTATAACAATACATCAGTTGATAGTATTTTTTTTTTAAACACAAACAGATAATATCTCAAAATATCTGATATGGAAAATCCAAAATCCAGCATAAGTAATCGATTGAAGCTGAACGAAAGCAGTACACATTGCCACGACTGCCAGTGGTATCTTTGGTCTGATGTAAAAGCATTACACCTGTTTGTAAAAGCCTCCAGGCGACAGCTGGTCACTTAGATCTGCAGCATGTTCTTTTAATCTATTTTTTTTTTTAACACAAACCTGAAGGGAAGAAAATAACATTTTCCACATCTGACATTATCATATCTGTACAGAAATGGCCAAAAGCTAACGCAGACATTTGAAGCACTCCACAGCTGCAGGCTAAATGTCATGTTATTTGTGTGACAGAAACACTTGCGCGCTAAGCTATTGATCCACTCCAAATGCATTAACGAGTCTGGCCATTTCTATTCTGTCATACAATGCAGCGTCGTGTCCGGAGCCATCATGTGGCGCGTAACCACGGGCAAGAAGCAGTTCAAATGGAAAACAATCACAACTTTTAAATATCCACAGCGGACACGGCAGCAAAAAAGTGACCCTGTAGTCTATTATACTGTGAACACAGCTTTGGAGCACGTGGATTAGTCTGTCCTTCTTACGATGAAAACTGCAGTCCTCACAAACACCAATCATATCACCTCCTGGCCCCTCATATAACAGCTATACACCACCACAGAAGTCACAAAAAACTCTGGGATGCTATTGAGGGATGGTGTGACAGAGGTTGCGGGGGAACATCTTTCTTATAAATGCTGTGAGTCCGGTGATGTGCTCTGGTCATTTCTTGATATAGTTCTGTTTGTACAGGAACAGGCGCAGCGTGCTGCACACACAAGCTCACACCTCAACACAGACACAGAGGAGGGGACCAGAGAAGACGGGCATAAAATCCATAAAAGACCAGTCATGAAATGTCTGCCCAGTGTTATAAATGGTGGTTTAAAGGGACGTGCTGACATAAAGGGATGCTGAGCCAAAGTGGAAACTGGAGAACACGGGGTTTTCTTTAGTTTGTTCGGTCTGCAGTGTCAGGATTCTTGGCACCGACAGAGAGCATAAATTTCCCTCATGAGCATGTTGGGATGGATTCCCAAGCACAAATGGTTTTAACAGGTTCCCTTTCCAACGAGGCAGCACTAAATGAGACTGCCGTGGGTTATTTTCTTCAACAAATACCATGACAGCATTGTACTGTAAAATTACAAACCAAAATATATCAGAAACATAACTAGTGTGTGAATTAAGATCAAACAACGGCCATAAAGACAAAAATATAACCATCAAACACAAACATTCTAAATAAAGGTAAAAGAAAAGGTCAGACAACAGTTGAAAATACCATCTACAAAGAAAAAAAGGAAAGCTTCCCCTCAAGTCCAGATGAAGAAAAGATATGCAGAGGAAAAAGTTAGAAACTCCAAAAAAAAAAAATGCAGTTTTGTCACAGCATTACAACAAAGAGAGGCACTTCTACTGTCAGCAAGAAAAAAGCAATTCTATTAAGTTTTTTCCTTTCCTCTGGCAGAGTGGGATTTCTGCTGGTTTGCAATCATATGCAACTTCTCTTTCAGGTGTTTCAAAGCTCAACTGAAAAAAGGGGGCTAGGTCTTAAAACCAGAGGGAACACAGGCCTTATTTTGCAAAGTGTGGGCTTTGGTCTTTATAAAGACTACAGATCATTTTTAGATCACACTAAAGTTTGACTGCAGTCGCAAAGACATTCAAATACCAAGTCATCTTTGAGGTCTTTGCACTTTCAACCTGGCAGGTATATAAATATTTCTGTGTGCCTTTATGTATACTGAATCGCAAGACAAAACTTAATGTGTGTTGAATCTGTAGGAATGTTCTGCATTTCTTTACCGTCAGATTTAATGATGATAAACCTACTTTCTTGATTTAATGCATTTAAATTCAGAGAACAAGCTCATTTTAAGTTTTGATCCACCAAAAGCTCATGAATCCATCACAAATGGGCTCAATAACAAGCTTGGAAGCGTCCCGCTGTGTTACTTACACCTACTTATTCCCCGGAGGGTTGAAGTCATGGAGTTGTCTCACTGTTGTTTATGCAGTTCAACAGCAAAGAAGCACTCCGCAGCCAATAAATAGAAACACTTGAACCGAATGCAGGTAAATAACTTATGGTGCCATAATGTGGCAGAAAAAAAGCCTTAATATTAAAATTGAAATGTCTGCCTGTGTATAAAGCAGCTACAAATCCCTCAAAAGCAACACTGACAAAAGATCTATGCAGCCATGGCTGAGTGAGAACCTCGCTGAAGCTTGTCGAACATTGCAAATGTTCCCTGAACAAAAAGGAAGCGGCTTTAGCACACTTAATGTGATTTAAATTATCACACATATTTCCATAAAAGAATCACAACTAAAATCAGCCTCGTCTTCATGCTAAACTAGTGCAGAGAGAGTTCACTCCACGTTTGGAAGTTGTCTGTCCCCTGAGTTCTTCAGTTGCCACAGACCAGGAACATGGTGTTAAAGCAGTTCTGTGTCTCAGAAAAAGCTTTCTGTGCCCGAGTTCCGAACCATTTTACCCCCTAAAACGTGTCTTGGGAGCAAGAGAAAATGAGTTTGAGTCAGTGCTACGCCTTGCTTTTCTGAGCGTGGCCATTACAGAAGCTCCGCAGAGACGGAGCGAGAAACTCAAACGAACCGAGAGGTCCGTCTTGGCTGTTTTGAGCAAGATTATTGCTTCAACCTCTTGATCTTTTCTATTTTTATTGCTTTCAGCTCTTTTGCTTGTTTTCCATTGCCTTGTCCATGCTTACCTTTGCTTTGTTGTTTTATCTTTTATTTTCTTTATTGTTGTTTTTTTCTACATGCCTCTTTTCAATCCCCTTTTTTCATTTTCATCTTTCCTCCTCTCATCTCCGATCTCATCTCCACTCTCTTGCTTCTATTTTGGTTTATCTGATGAGCTGGGAAAGTGGCACAGTGTAGGCAAAATGGAAAATACATTTTCATTTGGTAGGTAATATATATCTATATAAAGACGCCAGGAGAGACTTGCAACTCGCCATCTGGCGTCTGCATGAATGACTTACCACAGATGGGCAACCGTTCTGATTTAGGAAGACTAAAGCTCAACATGGACCAATAACTGTGTATGGCCATTCAGTGGTTTAAGAGTATAGCGGGCTTAATGACGCACTTTTCAGCTACAACTAGCTTCTTTAATCAACAGATACTGTTGATTGTGATATTTGCCAGGCGCACGCAGCCCGACCCTTTGTGCTGGGATTCAAATGTTTTTTTACTCCAGTGTCTTTGTCTCTGCAAAGTGCTGATAAGTCCCAGAAAGGCTGATATTACACCACTCTTTCTCTCTTCCCCTTTTGTGATCATACCCCAGGGCGTTTAGTTATTACTACAGTGTGTGTGCATCTGTGTGTTTGTTTGTGAGAATGCTAGTGTGTGTGTGTGTGTGTGTGTGTGTGTGTGTGTGTGTGTGTGTGTGTGTGTGTGTGTGTGTGTGTGTGTGTGTGTGTGTGTGAGTGTGAGAGAGTCTGAAGACAAAGAGACACGGATAAGAAAGAAAGGGAAGAAGACAGAAAGTACGATTCTGATTGGAAAAAGCACGAAAGCAAATGGAGGAGAGGAGGAAGCATTTGTTATTAATCTTCTCTGCGGTGGTTCGAGGCAGGTGTCTGCATCTCCACTCGCGTTATTTATTCGGCAGGCTGAGTGTGCCGGTGAAAACTGCAGGTAGCCGGCTCAGAAGAAACACAGTTTATCAAAGATTGTAAATAAGAGTCTGATAAATATTTACTCTGTCATGTCCCTTGTCTCATGCTGTGAATGTATGTGACAGAAATGATAAACTGCAGTCTGCATTTGCTGCTGACTATGAGCAGCAGTGGGGGAGATATGAACAGTCATAAACGTCTGAAAGTCAGGTCCTAAAATGGGTTTGAAACTGATGATAGCAAGATGGTGCAAGCAAATACATAGACATACAAACAAATGTTTACACATACACACAAACATACACACACACACACACACACACACTCAATTCTTGCGAGTTATATTCCTGCAGCAGCCATGTCCCGTCCCATGCTAATCAATGGCGGAATACAAACCTACCAAACACACTGTTGGTGTTGGTGGTTTTCACTGACCAGACATTGATCAGATGTAAAAATCCAGACCTGATCCAGACCTGGTCAATATGTGGCCTCGGTTGCACAAGCTCTTTTCAACAAAACTGAAAACATTTAAACATCTACCTCCACTTCTGCAGCTATAAAATTAAAATTCTCCTTTCCCTCACCCGTTCACTTCACCTCTGAATTCATTTTGGCCCAAGCCAAAAAAATGTTTTATTTTACAAATAAAAGTTAATACATTGCAACAATGTAAAAAATGTGTCGTCAATCATTTAATTATTTTCAAAATAACAATTGCCTGTACTTAGCCACGTAGGGTGCCGTCACGTCGTTCTGACATAGCATAATGCTAAAGTTATCATTGTCATTCGATGGAATTGGACTCGCCAGTCGTTGATTAATAAATGTATTCGTTAATTTTGAAACAACAGCCGTAAAATCAGAGAGAAAAGTTTGGGAACCTCTGACTTACTGTAAATATACAGAGCTCATCGCTGGGTGGTTCGAGCTTCATATTTACTGTATGGAAACGAGAGCGGTATCATCTGATCCAACTCAAAAAGAAAGCAAATGAACATATTTATCAAACTATATCTTTGAGGCTTTTTTGGTGTCACGTTACAGATGTTACTGAATCTAAATTTACTACAAACTAATTGTAGGTAGCACACGCCAAATGTTTGAATATATTGCTCTGCAGTGCCTCGGTCACATCAGTTGAAAGTGGTGAGCGAGGTTACATTTCCTATCGAGATTTTTTTCAGCCACTAAAAGGATTCATAATGTCAACGTTTGAAGCCCATTTTAACCTCTGGCTGCAGCTGCTCCTTTTCTCCTGCACTCCCCCTCTTTCATGTGGGACCATCAAGATTCCCATCAGGCCCTCTTTGGCAGAGAGGGCAGATGGAGTTAGCATTGATCTCCCTCTGTGAAAAACATATTGACAAAGGCCTGAGACCAGCCCATCCAGGTCTCCTTGTCCTGGTACAAAGTCAACCCTCGCCTATTTTTCCTAGAGTGCCCATCAGGAGGAAAACTGAGTAGCACAATTGTTCTAGTTCCCAACTAATCTTGGATATATTTTCCGTAAGCAAAGGGATCACCTCCACTGTGGAACAAAAGGCGGGGAAAGAAAGAAGAATGAGAGATAGGGAGAGGGAAAGGACTCAAAAGAAGGCATGTATTTCAAGGGAAACTGGAGGAGAGCGCTGAGGATAACGAGTAATAGAAAGAGGACAAAAGGGGAAATAAGAGAAGTAGAAGAGAGTGAGAGAGAGAGAAATAGAAAACCTCTGGAGTCCCAATTGCTTTGAATGTGAATGTTTTATGAATACAAACTTAGTCTGAGAGGAGTTTTTTTTTTATCAGTTAGCTTCTGGCATTAAGACGTACGTTAAAATTTGAAAGCAGGGGGATGGACGTTTGGAGCTTCTCTGTCGGCTTTTTATCAGCCTGAGCTTCCTTTTTCTACATCACTTCTCCTTTGGAGAGAGACTAGAGACAAGACTACAAACGGCAACATGGTGACATATGAGAAACTTGCAGAAATGCTACCTGAAAATCACCCCGATGCAAGAAACAGTTGTGTCCATCAGAGAGGTTCTTGAAAAGAGACAATACTTGGCTTTATTTTCTCCCCTCTTTTATCTCCTTAAAAGGAGAAAACTCTGTGGTGACAAACAAGCCAAAGAAAAGTCTTATTAATGTGGATAAAACAAAGTTTCCAAAATTGGTGGTTTGTTCTTAAGGGGGAAAAAAGAGGATAGAAAAGGGACATGACAGTGTGAAGTAGTGTAAGTGCTTACTGGAACGGCCGACAGAACCAAGAAAGGCTGACTATTAAGGAAAAACACAGAGAAACAGAAAGCCCACAAGAAAAAAAAAAAAAAGGGGGGGGGGGAACTGTGAGGGCAAAGCTGATGCAGAAATGTGTGATGGAGTATGGAAATAGGAAGAAAAAAAAAATCATGCTGAGAAAACACATTAACTTCAAACTGAATCATTTTGGCTCAATTAGCATGCGGTAAACCACAGTTATAGAGTTCACACATACACACACACATAATATACAGTAGACACAAACTCATTCCAGATCACAGTCACATGAGTGCCCAATTCCATTACACCACTACGTGCTAATTTTCCTAATGCGTTAGCAGACGCTCAAATAAGCCGGCAGAAATCAAATCCAATTGAATTACCAACACCTGCACGGAGGGAAGAGTTCAAAATATTAAAAGAATAAAAAAAAAAACGTTCCATGTGCCATCTCTGGTGGAGGTGCCCTGTAAGCAGTGCCAGGTGTGAAATCAATAAACCACATTTTAAAACGAACAGCTTGAACTGATGGATAAAGCCGGTGTTGTAAATTTTTTGGGAAAATAAAAAGATGACCCTCTAAGACGACAGCGTTTGATTTAGCGGCGAATTAATGACACGACAGTAAAGAAGTCGGAAAGAGTTATACGGCCAAACAGTAAACGGTCCTATGCACCAGCAAGGGAGGGTGTCTCACCTGTCTGCTTCCTGGGCACTCTGGGTAATTTAGGGAGGAGGGAGGAGCAAAATTGTGGGGGAGGCAAAATTAAATTGGGCCTTGGGGACCTAAGTCTGTTAAAGAGTAGAAGTCAGTGAAAGGCATGTTTAATAGACTGAAGACATATTTAATAGGCTGCGGTATACAGACACAGAATTGGCACAAAATTCATGACAGAGGATTTTTATTTTATTTTATTGCCTACCTTAAAGAGCACAGAGTAGAGACAAACAACTCTGCATCACGCCAAAGCATGTAATACACTCGTCAGTCCACTAGAGGATACAGTACAAGGAGAAGTATTTACAGACACGTACTCGATGAGACAGACCAGGAGCTAAACAGAGGCGACAACTGTAGCTGTAGGACATGGGGTTAAGTGTGTTGGCATGTCCCATAAATACATACACACACACACACACACACACACACACACACACACACACACACACACACACACACCCTCAACTTTCACCCTGAGGCTGATTAGCAAACAACCCAGACAATCCCTACAGTCCCATAAACGCCACAAAAGAAATACCTGCATCTGCAACACAATTCATCTTTACTGCTGAAGACGTTCACAGCTCTGCCCTCCCGCACTCGGTTCACCCAATCACGGCCTGTCCCCATAACTTACAGCCCAATGAGTGAGGACTGTGTGCATGCTTGTGTATTTCTGAGTGCATGTGTGGTCTTTAAGGCTGGTAGGAGACTATAGGCATAGGGGTTCTTAAGGGATAAACAGACCCCTATCGCAGCAGGGTCACCTAAGCCACTTTACATGGCCGAGAGGGGGACCATAAACTGACAGGCAGTGAAAAAGCCTGAGTGGCTTTACTGGTTGTTAAAGGGAGGGGGGGGGGGGGGGGGGGATCCTTCCTCCGTGAAGGACAAACGCTAGAGTGAGACGGAAAACAATCTGTGGCGGTAGAGAAGCATCTCTGCGAAAGTACAACTGCTGTTACAAATCCATGTCACATAATACTGTATAAATACAGGATGTCCTACTATAGGCAAGTTAATTGCAAAAGTTTATCACAAGTTTGTACACAACTCAATCGGATGTCCTCGTATAGAACTTCAATGAAGTACAGGCTTATGAGTGAATAACGAGAATATATTAAACTTTTGACTTTTAAACAAAGTTTTCAAGCTGATCTGCTAACTAGTCTAAATGTGCAGATTAATTAGAGTATAACCTAATGAGAGAAAGCAAATTAGAAAAATGAAGTCATGCAATAGAGCAGAATTCTCTTTTTTTATAAAATCACCCTTACTTTTAAAGGTAGAAGTCCTTTCTGATGCTTCTTTATCTGCCTTTTCATGTCTGCATGTCACTTTCCAAACATCTATCCGACTACACGGTTAAATTACAGTAAATTTACAAAGACCAACATAATAAATCTGTGAAGTTGACATTGTTGTGTGTAAGAATACTGAAAAAGGACCGAACGATTTATCCTTTGGCCAACTTCATCAACCAATATTGACCCATCTCAGATATATCTGTATTGGTGTACATGTTGACTGATGCTTGCGGTAATTTAAAAATAATTCGTAATAAGTTTGTTTTTTTGTAATGTATAGTTACTTATAATTTTTCCAGTGAAGTTCATGGTTTCGCTTCGATGTCATTTTGGACAATAAAGTTTATTGATAAAACTAAACCTTCCTTCATTACAAATGTTTTCTCTGCTCATAACGTATTAGATTAACATCAGCCCACCAATCTGACTCGTCGTTTTTTAGTCCCTGTTGTCTTGTTTACTTCCTATGAATTTTATAGGAGTGGTGCTCCTCCCCGATCCCTGGAGTTTCGTCCTGCGTCCCTCTTGACCCTGTACACATCCGCCCCAGATGACCCAGCGAAGTGACGTGAGGGAACATCAGAGGACATCACGCCCGTCTGAGCAATAACCCCTCACATGCCCACTGCTGCCCTTTACTCATCTAGCAGGACACTTAGTATCTGACTGACATGGATCATACGTGTCAAATATGCGGTAAGTATCGCTCACGCTCGGCTCATGACAGCACGTGAGGATATCTGTCAATTATTCAATCATAGGCAAACAGAAAATGATTATTCCTCTCAGTGGCTCCTTGAGTCTTGTCTCCTGGTGACACCGTACGTTTTGCATGCGGCTACTTTCATTGCACAAAATGAAAAAGACTGGAGATGCTATTGATTCTGCTCCTCCATCCATCTCTCAGCAAAATGCATTAGCTCCATCTGTCATTCCACTCAGGCCCCATCGTGACATTGTGCTATGAATAAATATGCAGTAATGTAATGTAAATGTAAATGTGATGGCTGTAGGTTTCGTATTAGCCCAGCAACAGAATCAGATTGTCCTCTGATTATCAGTGAGACTCCAACTTAATTCAAAGTCAAGAGGAACAAGAGGGTTTTACTCTCCAGACAAGGACTGGCCATCTTAAAAGAAACGGTCGGATGAAGTCTGAGGAGTCATCGTCAGGAGAGGATACAGCGACGGGTTTAATTCTGTCAATTATACTAATGTGGAACAAGAAGGATTTGTCGTTTAAGAGGGATATTTTGGTTTTCACATTAATTTTTACAGAAAGTCTTATTTTCAAAAATGTTATACTCTATTTTATGTGGACACCCCCTTATAGAAAAAACACATGAATTACACATTCAAAAACTCGTGTGATCACGTGATCTAACGCCACACGTGATTGTGCACATTATGAAACATGTATTGTGCCCATGGGGTGCTTTTAGAACACTTTCATGGTGTAATGTGTGAAGTTTTAAACATGCATCATACATGTGATCACATGTTGCAACATGACAAATATTGGACATTAAGGGTTCTCAAAAAAAGCAACTTAAAACACACTTATTTTGTTTGGATTTTTCTTGAATTGCCTTTAATTATATTGTTAAGTTTCTCCATGTTTGCTTCTTTTGCATCTTTACCTTTTTGCTCTTAGCTCTGAAAACACTATATAACTTCTACTTAAGATAATGTTTTCTTACAGTTGTATTAAAAGGTCACTTCTTTCCTAAGTAATTAAGAAGCATTGTAAACAAATTTGTTTAAAAAAAAAAAAAATACAGTATAGTCATAATTGTTGAATAACACATTATACTCTGATGTGATGTTTGCTCCATTGCTAAAGGATAAAAGTAGGCTTTCTAAACATTTCTGTATCTTAAATAAATAAAGACATTTCTTCATGCGGCACTGCTCATATATACAACTCACTCCTTGTATTAAATGATGCAACATACTACCATATGAGGACAATTAGTGAACATGTTGTGTCTCCTCAACTGGTAAAATAACTCAAATTATACAATATTAAGGCATACAATACCAGCCGGCTCAAGTTATATTTGACTGCCAAAGGTCATTTATATTTATATATATATAACATTTGGAAGTCTCAAAGTCCATCTCTACATTCATCCATCCATCCATTATCTACACCCTCTTTATCCTGAAAAGGGTCACCGGGGTGCAGGAGCCCAGCTGACTGTGGGTTAAGGCGGGGTTCATCCTGGTCAGGTCACCAGTCCATCACAAGGCCAACACAGAAAGACAGACAACCATTCATGCTCACATTCACACCTATGTCTAATTTAGAATGACAAATTATCCTAACACACACTTCTTTGGACGGTGGGAAGGCGGAGCCCCCGGAGGAAAGCCACGCAGGCGCAGGGAGAACATGCAAACTTCACACAGAAGGGAGCCAGCAAACCATCAGGTTCGGACCAGGAACCTTTGTGCTGTGAGCTGACCGCGCTAACCACGGTCACCAGTCCTCCAGTTTCCTCTATACACGTCCTCTATACACATTTTATTCAGCTCTATCAGGCCGTTTGGTTTCGGGGTGCGTAGGTTGGAATTTTTAAATGTTTCAATTCGACCACTTTGTGTTGAAGCCGGTCATTGACGTCCCCTTGCCGTCTACTGTCACGCTCCAGCAGAGACATCAATGCAGAAGAAGATAGGAAGAAGAGCAGAATGAGTGTTATGTTAAATGCACACTTACACTCACATGCAGAGCAGCGATGAGAGGGCATATGAATGTGCTGAAAACTCACACAAACACATTTATATGCAAATTCCACGTGCTGGAAATGTGGTGACATGGTCAGAATGTCCACATACATTAAGTCAGAAGGAAATGAGCCACTCATGTTGTCTTTTTAACCACTCTCAGCTCAGAGGCAACCCGTGACACTTGCTCCTCTGGCTGCTGAATACTGATCACTCACAATGAGGAGGGAGAGCTGGAGCAGAATATACTGTACACAGACTAAGGAGAGGGAATCAGTGAGCTAGAGGATACAGGATGCAGGTGGAGGATGGCTTCCTCTGAGATGCCCACTCATATTTCACAAAGAAAGCAGGGACGTACACTTATTTCAACACAATGTAGACAAAATACAGAACAAATAGTAACACAATAAGCAACTTCTGACACATGCTGCTCCTGTATATGACTAAAGTGAAGTGAACATTATGTCAACATCAATGTGTTGGAAGGGGAAAAGAAAAGAAAAATCACTGAATTAAATCCAAACTGTGTCTTCACTACACACCAGCATGAAGCTGCTCCACACTTGCCTGATTTCTACCGTCATTCTTTATGTACGACAAGCACACCATACAGTGCAGTATCTCTTTTATTCAGGATTCTGGAGGCTACGCTGCTGATCCCACTAAACTGTAGTTTATTCAAGCACTGCACATTGTAAAACGCAAACAAACAAAAAAAAACTACGCAGAGGCTGACTTGTACAGAAGCACAATAATCACTCCACAAATAGTGAGAAAGAAAAGTTTGCATGGTGAGAAAGATGCTCACGAGTTTGCTCAAGTACCAGCAGCAGAAATTGTTCCAGTCACAGCGAAGGGAGTAATCAAAGTTAACCTCTCCAGTTCTTAAAGGCTGAGGCGATCCGGAGCCACATAGCAGAAGACAGAGTGTGTATTAGATACTGTGGACTCCTGGTATAATACAACTATATCAGTGAGAGATCTATGTGCTGTCCCCTTACCTCCTTCTATTAAAGTGGCACTTTAAAACCATTCTGTGGTAAATAATTATCTGCATTTGATATGATAATATGGATTAATCATAAAATGTAATATTTTAAACACCTCCGTGTTACAGTGTGATGTACGCATTAAAATAAGAGCTAGGAGATGCATAATGATTATGGTATACGTTTGTAGAAGTATACACAGCGTTGTATGCATTCAGCTGACTCATCCATTTTATCCAGAGCAGTTTACCACACAAGTTACGGCTAATTGAGGACACTCTGCCTCTGCTAGAGTGCTGCATGATAAAGTCGCACCAATTACTGAGCATACTGTTTGAATCAATCATACACGAGTCACAAACAAACCTCTGAAAAAGATCAGGATTTAATTTCATGTGTAGAAAATGGCGATTGCACGGTTATTAACATAAAGGAAAAAGTAGCAGAATACCGGCAATCACAGAGCAAATATACAACATTTTATTGTGGACAAAAAAAGAAGAAAAAAAGCATTTCAGCCATAAGCCATCATTACCGTTAACAGTACATCGAGGACGCCTGACAACTAAATCCACCCGAGAAGGGCCTTTGGATGAAGGGAGGATCATAAAATCTCAGAACATCGTATTTATCAATAACTGATGTCAATAATGTAGTAACCAAAATCTAGAGCTATATTTAAAGGTCAATGAGGTGCAAAAGTGGCAGTAAGTGGAATACAGATATGATCCAAACAATAGAAAATTACATATCGTTTTGCATATTGGATTATATTTGTATTCCACTTACTGGCTGTTTGTCAATAAAATGTTGCATATTGCTCTGTGAGTGCAGGTTTTAAAGTAAACCTGTAAAAATTGGGTCTGAACTGCAGCTCCACCACAGCGGATGTGCTCCACTGGTCTTGGTCACCATCACTGTCATTGAGAAGTGAGATTGGGATTTATGACCCGGAGAAACATAGCTATTCCAGTTCAGTAATTACACCTCAGGAGGGACAGGGAGAGATGACAGCCAGTCATTCAATCATTGCATTGATTCTTCCACAGCTAACTGCAGGGTGCACGTCTCGGCCCTGTCCTGCCATCATCCCTCATCATGACACACACGCACCACAATCACATCGCTGTTTTTTTTTTCAATCACCTTTTGTGTCGTGTGACCGACTGGAGCTCATCGGTTCTTAACCCCCGCAACCCAGATGTAGACTTCAGCCCGCAGCATCATCTCCTCCTCCATCACTCAGGCTGAGGCGGCAGTAGGACCACAAATTGAGAACGACAACTGCTTCAAGTCTCGCTCGCCACAACCAAGACACGGAAACACATCTTCACTCCTTTTTAATAAAACAACGGGGCTTTAATTTACTGCTGATTTGAACTTTGAACTGCTTTCAGGCTTCGTGCTGTAATTTCTTGTAGACAACAGACAGTGAGGAGTTTCTCACTCATGGCCACAACAGTTTACACATCGTAAAAATAAATGAAGTCAAACAGGTAGAGGTGTGCTTTCCATACAAATATTTGCCTCTTACAGCAATATTTTCAATTTTCAATTTCAAAATCTCATACACTCTTTTCTGATGTGAAATATAGGGCCACCCCTAAACAGACTAACGAACTGTTAGTCTCAGACTTAGATTTAGACTTTATTAATCTCACAGTGAGGAAATTTAGTCGTTTTACGATGAAATGACGACCTGCTGAGTCACAAACAGCTGAAAGAATAGAATAGAAATAAAAAGAGATGAGTTGTTATTTTTCACCCCTCCTGAGACACCAAGGAAAATGCTCCACAGGGGATTTCACCCATATCTCCCTGATAACACACACACTCAGATACAGTAACACTTACATTTCATTAAATATGACATAAAATCTCCATACTCTAATCAACCATAGTCAAGGGCAGCCGCAGCGCACAAAGTTCCCTCAATCCTCCAGGTACTGTATCCCAAAAGATTGAAATCAGTTTTTGAGGAAAATGATCTGAGGAGGAGGAGAGCTGTGAAGTGCACTTTTCTTTGAGTAGAGGGCAGCGTCACGGTAAGACTTATCAGATTGTCGAGGGAGATGAGGAGGCAGGGCGAAGGCGGAGGGATATGATACCCGAAATACGTCCATTGTTCCTGCGAACAATATTGAAACTCATTAAGAACGAGGAATTCTTTAGAAGTCTTCATATCCAAGTAAAGATACGTCGAGTCGTTAGAAAAAGGAACCTTTTGAAGGGATTAGTGGAGAACTTATTCATGTGAAGTGGTTCTTTGGAAAGGATCATTTAGATAATAGCTCCTGATAAAGTCAGAGTCATAAGTTTGAAGTTTAGCTTCATTCGAAGTGGAAAATGTCGCTTACTTGTGCAGGAATGAGTCATAAAAACTAACTCGGATAATATCGAATTATGTCGGACCATTTGTGGTTTGAGGTCGAAAACAGAAAAGCAAGAGGCCTCCATTAACATTTCACTGCAAAACTAACAGCAGGAAGTAAAACAAAGAAAATTATACAGCAAAATATTTGCAGGTGGGCAGAGAATGAGAGAGAGAGGCGGTGTGCCTTCCTGCTGACAGAACAGGTCGCTCTGTGTGGAAACAGAGAGACACCTGGGAAATTTAGTCTGCTCCTTCCTCCCCGACCAGCTGTTAAGTGTCCACAGCTTCTCGGGAAAAATGCTGAGCTCCATGAGTGTGTGCCATAGTTTCTTCTCGACGATCTCTCTCTATAATGCATACATTTTCTTATGATATGTGCTGAGACCACCGTATATGTGACAAAAACGTGTAACGTGTCCGATACGTGCAGTAATTGGGTGATACAGCTGAGTCGCTCCTCGCCTGAGACAACCAAGGTCACTTGAGGAACGTGTGTTGCTTTCTCAAGCACGAAAGTGAACAGACACATGCCTTGTTGAGCCTTCGGGCTATTCAGCACGATCTATAGGAAGAATGGGGTATAGTAAATATCATAAATCTTTCAATGGTGGACCTACAAGGGCATACACGGAGGATTTCAAGGACTGCTGGCATGAAAACGATGGATTGCTTTGAATTCTTTAGCCCCAGGGGTGTGCATGCACGGGCCAGCTGCAGAGAGCTGCACTTCACACAACACACACTTGAGCTTTTTTACATTTTGTTTTTTGCTGCATGAACAAAAATAAAAAAAAACACACAAACATGCACATAGACACAGACACATAAATGAAACCACCCACATGCACGGATCCCAACACAAACCACCCACCCATCATTCACGTCTTCTTCGCCCAAGACAGACAGACAGACACACACACACACACACACACACACAGACAGATGAACACACACCACAGCAGGCAGCACTGAACCATCAGACATCCATTTCGTCTGATAGTGTTACGTCTGCAGCGGATGAAGTCAGCAGTCTGCTTTTGCTTATTATCACTTATCAATCCAGCCAGAGTTCATTCATCAAGAGCAGTCCTGTTTTATAATCAACCATGTGAGCCTGGAGCTCAAAGTCAAGACAACACACAGGACAGGCCCATGACTCCTTTGATTGATGACGCTGAGTTTAGTCCAGTTAAACACAAATGACATTAAGTCTCGACACTGTAGGATCATTTTTTTTACACTGGTTCAAGTCTTCCAAAAAGGCCATGAACTACAAGAGTCACAGAAACTTTGCCTCATAAAAGAACATTTCAGGCTTTAATTTCAAGTTTCAAACATAATTAAAAAGGATTGCGGCAACATAGCCCAACAAATTTGATCGCTGAACAAAACACAGAAAATAATCTCATAACTGTTATTATTTTGTGACTAGTCCTCAAGGTCTAATATCATTTTTTATTTTTTAAATTGTCACAAAAGTTTGATTACAGGTTTGAAGTTGGATCCCTCCCTCTTACTGTTGATTATAATTTTTTTCTCCTGTGTTATCAATCACAAATGTTGTTGTGTATCCATAGTGAGGATCTCTGTCTGATATGGGTATTTTAGTAAGTAGTTAAATGATGATAGAGACATCATTTCACTTCGTTGACGCTGCCTAACAGAATCAGCCTCCGTGACATTTTGACTGTACTCTTTACAAGAAATGACCTGATGGTCTACGTCACGACTGACATCTCCTGTTCACTATCTGAGTTTCCTAATGGATATAAAAATGGAAAATTGGCTTCTATGTTTTCCCGTAGACAAAGATATACAAATACAATTAGAGACCAACTGATACTGGATTTTTGGGGAGGATGCCATGATTAGGAAGTAAAATGAAATTGTGATTTGATTTAGTGATCAAAATGTGGTTATCAAACTCTTGTGATAAAAATAAAGTATGTAATAAAAGCAGGATGTTTTACTGTTTAATAATAATAACTTTGTTGTCCAAAATTACATCAGTGCATTAAAAACAGCAGACATCATTGGAAAAATAATGATTATAAATTACTATAAATGAAATAAAACAAATTAAAACATTTCTAAATTACCTCTTTTTTGCATCACGTTCTGTCACGTCATCAATTAAATCGGCCAACCGATAAATCAAGCAGGCTCTCGATAAAATCCAAAATAAGGATGGCAATAGTACATCAATTTTACACTTTATTGCTTTGATCATGCTTATGATCACATTTTGTCTGTAAGAATTGGTCAAAGTTGTGTTGAAACAAATGTTGTTGAAATATTTAACAAGGATTACCCCAGTTTCTCGCTGTTGTCATGACAACTGCAGCCCTTCTTTTAATCACTTCCCTCCTGAAATGTATTATTCCCTCACAAAAACAGCCTTCATAAATGTTTACCTGTCAGAACCGTAGTGTTCGCAAATCTCATATCGCCTTCTCATATCTGACCTTTGTTTCACTGGAAGTAAATATGAAGCAAATAGCAGTTCAAAATTGAGTACAGTGCCATCCAGTGGCCTGGTGTACGGCCCCTCCTGCTCTGCTGCAGGGATCCTGCAGCGCAACATCACAAGTCAATGTGAATGGAAATCTGTGCGGATGGAAAGCGGATTGCCACTCATAGGCCGCTTTATTCCCTCCATTAAATCTGGATAATCCCAGTTGCTTAGCTCTCTGCCATCACCTCTCTTTTGGACCTCCGAAATCTTCCCCTGCAAATTAATCAGTTCATAATCTCCGCCCTCCATCTCGACACTCGGTCGAGGCCAAGACGAGCTACCAAGAGTCGCTTCTGGTGCGAGGACTGGACCGTGGTCCAGATGATGATGTTTGTTCAGACAAAAGCAGACTGTCACAAACAAACATGAGCACAACATCCCACAGCGTATACACTATACTGTATAATGCATTGGGCACCAGCACCAGATAGTCATTTTGGATAACAGGCTCTGTCACATTATGACATTTGGAGTGCATTTACAGTCCCCTGAGGGCATCCATGATGCTAGAACGACAAAAATATGAGCCCGAAACACACAAAAAAAGAGCCGACTTAGGGGAAGCATTATAGAAACATGCAGAAACTAAGAAACATAAATACTCTACAGACAAAAAAAAAAGTGCATCAGCTGCACAAACATATAACCTCCAAATAATCTGTAAACATTTACAGTGGAGGAGTCACTGTCAGTCAATGCGCAGCTGACAAAGGAGCAACAGTTCAGAGACACACACAAACACACACACATATACATAAACACATCCACTAAAGAGAGAGTATTTGAAAAGCAGCTGCTTGGCAGTGGAGTATCATCTGCCTCTACCCTAGATGTTACGTGTCACAATGTCACGCCCTCTAACACAGCTACAAATACCGAATCCTTCGAGCAGCAGCACCTGACGGACAAAACAATTTTGAACAATCTTCTCAATTATTTATCATGTTACGATGGAGTGCGATGGGAAGGCAAAGAGTGTCAGGAGCTGAGGCGGAGCGAGAGCAGCGGGGAGCGGCTGAAGAAGAAGGAGGGGGTGAAGGTGAAGAACCCAGAGGACGGGTGAGATGGAAACGGGGTCAAAAACAACAAGTACAATAGGAGGAGGAAGGTTGACAATATTGTCGGCGTAAGACAATGAAATGGGCGGATAACGAAATGTCAGAGGAGGAGCAGGAGAGGAGCGAAACGTCAAACAACAACACCGCAGCGCGAGCAAGCTGGCAGGGAGGGCTGCTGGAGGATTTGAAATATGGACAGTTGTGAATGAGGGCAGTGTGGCATCCTCGTACACACACACACACACACACACACACACACACACACACACACACAAGCAGACTCGCATACGCAGATACACACACCAGATGGGCCTCAGGGGATTAAAGCGAGTCTATTCGTTCTCACTGAGCCCCACAGAGACCACGCAGATCTAACCCTCTTCAACTCAAAGCAACCGCTGGATTCTGCTGAAGTCAGACATTCTGGGTTTTTTTTGCTTTTAAAATGGAAACGCTAATATAATATAAAAAAATATATATAATACCTCAATAATGCTCTGGAAATTCCTGCAGTAAAGCTTTTACCACTCAATTGACACTGAGTCACATTTTTGTTGTTGTTTAAAACCCACCTTGCTCCAGACGTCATTACAAAAGAAGAAAAGAACAGAAAAGGGAAACATACATTTTCACCCGTTTCTTTTCTGGTTGCACCGTGGAAGCAGGAGGCAATTTGAGTGCGGCTCACATGTATTTTCTAAGTCCCAGTGAGGTCATATGAAATAAATAATTGCCATTACTGCTGCTTTGACACCGTTATTTGCAGTGCCAGAACCTTGTACAATAACAGATAAGGCTGATAGGAAGAGAGAGAGAGAGAGAAAAAAAATCACATTACCTGTTGAAGAGTCACCACAGAGGCAGCAATCACAGCAGCGGCAAATTCAAAGAAACACAGAAAAAAAAAAGCACTGGTTAGCATTTTTATTCACACTCAAAAGCGAGTGCCACTTCAATCTAGAGCTGGACATTTCTGCAGAGATGCATTATGGTGCCACTAAATGACTCCAACTCCTTTCTTCAGTAACTAGAGGATGTATCGAGGGTTAAATATAAACGAAGTGGCCCTGCAGATTTGTTGATGTAGCATTAATTAGAATATCATTGATTATTCAGCCTGAGTGTTTTTGGTTTGTCACTGGCTGCCATAAGATTTATGGTGGTGTGAAATCAAACCGACATGGATTGATATAGAAGCCCTCTCTTAATTTACACCTGTCGATAAGATATAAAACACGCAGTTCCTCGCTTCTTTTGTTCGGGGGAATTTTTACTCTTTACTTGCTTTGATATTGAAAGAGTTTTTATTTATTGATAGTTTCCATGCAGGTTGAAGTTATTGAATAGCTGTGACTACATACACTCTTTTCTCTGCTATAACATGGGTACTTGCATAATTGCAAAGCATCTACTTCAGTTTTCTTTCTCAGTCCTTGTTTTGGTTTTCCCTTCCCTCTCCATTTTTATCAAACACACACAGGCACAGAGTGTTCTTTGCTGTCGGCACTGTCTTCATGTATTCATATTAAAGCCATTTCTGTTCGAGGAATATACTGTCCAGAAGGGCGTCAAGTAAATACACGGACTCGACCCGGGCTGTTTGTAAAGTCAACACGGTCCCGGATCAGAAGCAAATAACCAAAAAAGCAGTGGCAGGATGCGTCTGAATGCATTTTCTGTTTTTCTGCTCTAAAAGGCTCCACTGATTCACACATAGTACATTAATGTGTCACCTACTTAGAGATGCAGCGCGTTAAACAGATTGCCCACCATACATATATAAACACAAGTAGGCATAATAGGGCAGTCTGAACATCAACAAGATACATTAAAGGCATACGATTGTGTGCACAGAGACACAGTAAAAACACACACAGCAAGCTTCTTTTTTTTTTTTAAATGAAACAAATAAAATTGAGTTTGGCGGCCTCTCTGCGGCCCGTCTCTGGCTCACACTGGATGTTTGTTTGTGCTGGAATCATGGGGCCTGAAGACGGGCCTGATGAGCGATGAGCATGCATGAGCGCCCTCATCGTTTCTACTCGGCTGCTCTCCCTTGTTAGTCCAAATGTCAGAGCGCTGGTGCCTTCGCAGAGGGCCGGACTTCCACTTGTACATCACAAAGCCTCTGCCTGGGTTGTGATGAGAGCCCCCTCAGACTAACCAACTATAAACGCCCTACAACTGTTTGTCTTTGATTGTCCCTCGCAAACTCCCTCTCCCTTTTCTTCGCCGTCCATCTGAGACCGTTTTGGCTGGAGGTGAACAGTGTGGGATACAAGCTTGGTGAATCACAGAGGCAGACGTGGATAAATTGCCAACGTTTGGAGAGTAAAGAGGGAGTAGAAGGTGGAAAGTTAATAACCGCGGAGGAATGGGGATAACTAGGAAAATACAGGGAACTATCAAACGCTGTGACATCACTGTCTAATCCTATTGTGGTTTGCTCACATGCTGCCATGCCACTTCTGCGTCACACCATGCAAAACACTCAAGAAAGATAACATCGCAGACGACATCTGCTTCCACTTAATTACTTCCTCTAAGAGAAGCAAGTGTGAAAAATAAAGATGTAAAATATTCTTAAACCTTTGCAGCCCCCCGTTTGGGAAGTCCACAAACATTATTTATGATCACTTCAAAAGGAGAAGAACAGACGAAGAGAAGATCCCTGTAAAATGTACATTTTATGCAAGAACTCAAAAAGTGTGTTAATTCTCAACCCACTTTTTTTTTTTTTTTTTCCTCGAAATGGATATGAAAAGCCTGTATTGCTGTGGGGAGCGGGGGTGGCGGGTGGGAGTTTACGCACGATAAACGAACTCTTTTTGAATTGGCTTAATCTCAATTGACCTACTAATACGCAGCGTGCGCACCAACACGCCAGCCTTCAGAAAGACACAGAAACTGAGCCTCCACAGCACACACAACAATGGATTTATTTGCCTGATGAGACTAAAATAAGCAGCTCTTCCCCTTTCTGGTGTTGTACTGACTCGTGCCTCTGCCCTCTGCCCTCAGTTTACCTCGACTGAACTACAGACCTATTGACACATGCTAGTTGATTTCATTGACAGAGGCTCTGTGTCTGGTAAAGGGTGTTGTGTAAAATGTCTCATGCCTGTCACAAATGTTTTATCACCTCATGCACTGTAATGGCCACAGCAGCACTTATTATTTTGGTTAATCTTTGATGTTGGCTGTACTATAAAAGATTCAGATGAAACTCAGTCGGGGGAGAGCAGATGTGATTGACACGAGGGGCCGAGCAGCTTGTGCGGTTTCTTACTGATGCATAAACTAGACTCAGGAAGGCTGTCCAAATACATCTCCTAGTATATCTACAATACCTTCTTAGCAGGAGTGGGGAGGGGTTGAAGCTGATAATAGGCCTGTCATCTAAGATCCGGCAAATTCCAGCTAACTCTTTGAGAGTGAAAGAATGAGCTAAGCACGGCTCCAAGATGTGACAGTTAATGTAACCAAGAAGTGACACGCCATCAAGAGAAAAACCTTATTCAGGTGTCTAAGCTGGTTAATGTCTTTCATTAGACAACAATTTTCAACAAAGGCAGTAAAGCACCTCTTTAAATTCCACTACGTTGTGTGGAAAGCACGTTGTACACCATTTTTTAACCGTGTTCTTCTCCAGCAACAAAAGCAGCCAGCAGCCGTACTGTACGTTTTCAGAGACAGCTTGTCGATGAGTTTGAGAAATAGCAAAGACTGATGGAGCTACTAGTTTTCAGATACAGTGAAGTAATGGATGCTCGCTGTTTCCGCGTCTGTTATAAAACACAGTTTATATAGTTCTTCATTGTGTGGCGCCATGAACACGATATTCTCAAAGGCACTTTTAGAACAATGCCGTTGTTTCTAAATATCTACAAGTAAAAAAAAAAAAAAAAAAAAAAAAAAAGGAAATGTGGAAATCTGTTTATCTGATCATCCATGTCACATCTCATAAGCTTACCCAACTGCAGACCTTTATGCCAACTGCAGGACAAATATCATGAACTTAAAAAAATACAAAATTTTCCGCCATGGTTGATTAGATGGTTTAACCAGCTGGTTTTTAAATTGTTTGTTAATCTTTCATTTTGTTGAAACCTGAATAAATCAAAAATAGGCATATAACACGAAACAGTGGTTGTTTAAAGGAAATTTACAAATTTTAACATTAGTGCCAATACCTTGACGTCAATAACGGTTCCTGAATGAAAACCAATTTTATAAAATCCATGTTAAGAAAAAGATTTTAAAAAATTCAAATTTTACAGATCTCTAATTTTCATGCGGTTTAGTGGGGGGGAGTGTAACCCATGTTTCTATAGCTATAATTAACAGATTTCCCCTAAACACTTCACAAGGAAGATACTGCGAGATGCTACAATTTACCCATGTCCCCTACATGCCTCACATGGTATCAGTAGAAGCTATCTTCCTAGCTGCACACAGAGAAGCTTCCATTTACTGCACCACAACTAAATGAATGTAGCAAAAGTTAGGCATTTTTAAAAAGGAAAATGTGTTAGTATGGATGTAACGTTGCTGTTGAAATTTGGTACCAATTGTCAAGGCATTTTTGGATTGTAGATAGTTTCGAACCAATTTATTCGGTGCCATAAAAATATCAGAGTTCGGTACTCAGACCTACTTAAATGTCAAATAAATATGTATTTGGCTAACTGAGGAAGCAGGTGCAGCGTTTAAATTCTGCCACCATATCCTGACAGGAACAGGGCATCATGTGAAAAAAAATAAACCGAATCAACAGAAAACCACTCTGCATGTGAGGGCACAGAGGATATTGCCTCTTAACACTCCATTTGTTTTTTGAGTGAACATGTGCAGCGTGTTGTAGATGTGTGTCCCAGCTTCTCTCATGTATGTTTGTGGTTGGATGTGTGCTGTGTACATCGGCGCCACTACAAGCAGCAAGCAGGATACTCAACATAATATTGTAGGTCCGTGACTCTCCTAAGACCCAAACTATGGTCACATCCACACTGAAAGTCGCACACCTACTGAACACTGGTATAGTGTTGCTATGTGTGTGTATGATTTCCTGCCACTTTACATTCAGCTGACCAGAAACACAGTCAAGTGGCAGATAGGCCTTTAACAAATCCACATATTTCTACATTTCCATGACATTTCCCACTTATCCCAACTTTACGTGCGAGTCGATTGCACAAACCAAAATGTCAATAGGATTAGCAAAAAAAGATCAAAAGAAATGTTGCACTTAATCCCGACAAGTGCACACACACACACACACACAGACTAAGCCTATTTACAACCCCAATAAACTAATGAAGGCTGGCTGAATAATGAGTTACTGAGCACCTTTATGTATGGGGCTCTAATTGATCCAATAAGGCCATTAAGAGTTTGTGTGAGATGAGAAAACAAAAGCTGAGGCCATTTTACAAGAAGACTGCAGCCACTTACCCTGCCTCCATCAATAACTTTTACAAAGGAGACACAACGGGATTCAGATAAATGCATAGTCAGTGCCCGATATTAGAGCAGAGGCCTTAGCCAGCACCTGAGTGTGTTAACAAAGCGCCGGTGAGTGAAGTTTTTAGCAAAGCTGGCCCAAAAAACAACAACAGAAGCAAAACTGAAGGAAAAGTGGATTCTCTTTAGAGACTAAAGTCTGAAAGTGTCCAAAAGACAAACGGTTTTTGAACTGGATCAGTTTAAAAAACAAAACAGCTTTTTCGGCTTGATGACCTTCTGAAGTCAAAAGACATGCTGTCAACATAATGTCATCTGCTGTTCCTTCTTTTTAAACACATTATATTTCATAAAAAGACAGCAGGGGGTGGTAGGCTTCACACAAACTGAGCCCTGAAACAAGCCCGCTACCATTAAAGTTTTAAATTGTTACCATAAAAGCAACATTTTCAGCTGATGACAGGAAACCACAAGGCAGTGGCTGGAAGTAGTCACACTGGCATGCATACTCAGTCTTACTCAAATCGCCCAAGGGGACCATTAAAGTTTCATCTTGCCTAATCTCATTTCCATGTGAATATTCCGAAATTCTGTATAACGTAAGCGATGTGAAAAACAAGCCAATGAGATGAGTGATTTGTTTGCAGTTTATTTCCCCCACTGCCGTGGACTGACATCTGCTCATCATCCTCCACAGAGATAAAAACTTCTCCGGCATGAAACAAGCCAGATTTTCATGCTAGGTTCTCTCCTCTCTAACCTCAGCATCTTGTCCTCCCCCCGGCCATAAAACATCCACCCACAGACAAGAAGAGAGAGTTATCGATACACAAGTCAATCCATCCACCTCAGCGAAACCCCTCCAAATGCAGGAAACCAACCATGTCAGCCCCTTGCAGATGGAGCAAAGGCCCATAAAGTCAATACCATATCCATCAGCTAAATAGACTGCCAGAGTCATGATTGTTTATGGTTGTGGGCGGAGACGGGCTTGTGTGAATGTGTGTGCGTTTGGTTTGCCAAGTTTAGCTAAAGAAGCCTCAAGTTGTGCAAAAGTGCTCCCCACATCTTTCAGAGGGAGTCAATAAGACGGCACAAGGACAATAACGATAATGCTTCGCAGAGGTACTTCCTAACAGCTTCACAGTTCATCACTTGGGCTCAGAGCTGGCAAAGGTTAAATAGGTAAAGACTTCCATAGTATGCTCGACTGACTATAAAGGCCAACTCACTTCCATTAACAAAAACAGTTCATTCAGGGGTGCCCAAAGATAATAACTCCTCTGAGAGTACCTCCAAAAAAGAAAAAGAAAAACCTCGGTGCACGTTCTAGAGCAGGATAATCATCCTCATTTCAGCAGATAACCTCAGCGTGGCCTTCTCTCCTCCTCTGTCTCCTCCATATCCCAGTCAAATCTGACACCTCTAACCCACATCGTCTCTGGCTGACAGGCCAGCTCTCAAGAGAGGAGACCCTGAGGAGGAAATGGCAGCCATGTGACAGAGTGAGTGGCAGAGTGGAAAGCTATATCTATCCTCTGCCAGAAGGGTGCTTTAAAAACACACACACTTCCCGCAGTTAGAAAAGTATATAATAGCATACGCATTCTGATCCGCAGAAGGAAATTGAGATCACAAGATGATTTCATATCCTGTATTTGTGCATATCTCTTTGAAGGACAGTATTGGCCCACTCACTACTCATGCAGATCTTTTTAGACAATTTAGAGCAGACGGCTATGGAGTCAATTTCCTGTACAAACTTGTTTTGTTTTTTTAAGAAAATTATTTTTTTAAATGAGTCACTAACAGATACAGTGTGGTTTACAAGTACAAAACACACTCAACAAACTCATGCATTTTGTTTTGCAAATACAAAGACAAATATCAAACAAACAACAAAAGAAGCAACGTCTTGAAATTACCCCCCCAAAAAATCTAAAAACATCCTACAAAGACAACAAAATATCACATGACTTTTGAGCCAATCTTTCCGATCTGTGAATTACGAGATTGTGCAGAAGATTTTCTCAGTAATGTCCTGAATAATTCACCCTGCACCCTCACTTTCACCCTGCATGTTTTTTGGAGATTGTTGCAATCAGAAATGCTTGATTTGAACTCGCATTCATCGCAAGATCGCAATTTCCGGGACGGACTGAGGGACTGACTGTATTAGTCCAGTAATAATTAATGTTAGTGCTACAGAAATCAGGCAGCCTGATAAACATTGATGAATGCTTATCGCAGATTTTAGATTTATGTCAATGTAGCCTATATTTTGGCCAAAAAGTAGGAAATTTACTGTAATAAAATACAAAAGATACAGTGTAAAAGTCTGACCACTAGAGGGCATTTGTGCCTCACTGAAGCCTCATCTCAGCTGTTGTACCGGTTCTGGTTCTCCCCAACGAAACCACTGTCCCCCATTGCTAATCCTCTCGGATCCTGGGACCGATAATGTCGGTCATCGTAGTTCTAGAATGGTTTTGTAACGATTAAACTTAAGCATCATCGACTGGATTTTAAGATGTATGGTATTTAGCAGGTCAAATGACGTATCTCGCAATGTGAAAAAAAAGAATAAATACTTTGGACCCTCCCCCCCTAATTTTACCTTGGCCTGTGATACACCATTCCACCAAGTTTCACGAAAGTCGGGAAGGTAGTTTTTCCGTAATTCTGCTGACGAATAGTCAAACAAACAAACTGCACTCAAAACATAACCTTCTTGGTGGAGTAAATTACACCAACAAATATGGCAATAATGTAAGACTCGTGGTCACAATATGTAACCACCTTCTGTCTTCATTTTCCCAAGCAATGATCTCAAAATTTCTTTGTACATTAGATCACAGGCACACGCGCCCCCCCCCCCCCCCCCCCCCAAAAAAAAAGACAGTTCCTACCCAGCCCATATGCTCCCTCCATACACAAACAATCTGCCACCACACACACAAAATGACCCCCAACCATGACCTCCATTATGCTATTAATGTTGCTGGACGAGAGGGAGGTCTGATGGCCCACTGAAGCTAATGGGTGAACAACAACAGAGCTCGGCAGACCCTCTGCACAGCGGGACAAAGCACTGCCCCGGGGTCAGACCGAGGCTGGTCAGAGTGCAGCAGGACTCCCACTGTCATCTCTGACTCATCACCGGCAGTCATATGATCAGCCTCAGCATGCCGGTCTTAGATACCACAGCAAACAGATGAGTAGCTGTCCTGACACGCATGCACGCGCTCTCTCTCACACACACACACACACACACACACACACACACACACACACACACACACACACACACACACACACACACACACACATTTTTGTATGTCTCTTTTTACACTTGCCAGAGGGGTAAGCGTCATCATGTGCTGATATCAAAACGTTTTTCATTAGGTTCTCGTTTATCAGATCGGCTGAGTGCTTTTTCTCATTTGAATTTTTCGACATTTCAAACTGCTAGTGGAGACAGGAGGTTACGATAGCACTCGAGATGAGACGTAAGCAGTACCTCATTCATTGATGCCTCAATTCCTTCCCAACATTTTACAAGTTATACCAAACACGACTTTATTCAGCTGGAGAAAACAGCCTGACGTGTGCTGGCTGGCTCACCTGTATGATTGGATCTGAACACAACGTATTCCCAAACAGGACATTCTTCATCTTTCTGAGCTTGGCTGCGTGCCTGCTCCACCAGTTCCCTCCATCATGTCATTATGACATGACATGATTTTACTACATTTTTCATTGAGACAATTTATAGAAGACCACACTTGTGTTGTTAGTTTGCGTGACAAAATACAACGGACTTTTCCTCTCTGCTAAAGATAGAACACACACACACACACACACACAGTCTGCCCGGGGAACAGAGTAAAGGGAGAGAAGGGCAAAGGAGAGTCACGAGACAGAGCACACACAGAGTTACAGATGGACTGAAATACTGATGCACAGTCAGGCAGAGGGAGGAAGATATGCACACGCACGGCCGTTCAAATGTACACAAATCTACCTCTGACACACACACACACATACATACATTATCTTTCTGTATTTAAGACTCTCTGTTTGTCTCTATGTGTCTCACAGATGTGGCAGACCTCTGGCCTGATGTGGCTCATTAAAGGCGTAAAGCATTACTACTGAGGTCAAAGGGTGAGGGGTCAGAGTTTGGCCTCATGTCTCCTGAGGAAAGACAACCATATCTTGCATTATGTCATTGAGGTGCTTGTGTTAATGTGTAAGCTACCTGTAAGCACAGCCTTTCAGAAAATAACGGAGGAAAAAAAAAACCTTCATGATCCAAACTACAGAATGAATGCAGAATAAGTTTGTGTTTTAAGATCTCTGAGACATTGCGCTTTGTTTTGAAGTGTGTGCCAAAGCTTAAAAGACTACTCTGTTGAACTTATCTCGCAACGCGAATATCTGATCCAGACAAGATCCCAGTCTAAATAAAGTTCTGGCTCACAGCAGAGAGGAAATTAGGTTGGCGGTACGTTGCGGGGTAAATCAATGGTTTGTTTGCCGGGCTTGGAAAAGGGTTGTCTTAAGGGCAGATCGAAGGAATGGCTGATGTAAAGTCCCCGCCACACTGTTTTCCTTCTATCTAGTGTCATGACAGAAGCTGTGTTTACCTTTAAATGACCTTTGACCCGTTTGCTTGTCTTAGGGTAACAGGTTAGCTTAGCTGCTAGGGGATAATAGCTGCTTTGCTGTCAGTGGTAAATCATCTGTGTGTAAAGGGTAACAGGCAGCTCAGTGGAAGCCTCAAGGACACAGACGGCTCAAGTGATGAGGTTGGCCTAACAAGCGCCTGACAGAAATGATAATGATTACCTCAGGAGAGGTGGCTCTGTGTGGCCTCAGATTTTCCTGCAGGAACCAAATTTGTAGCCGCGCAGCAGTAATTTGAACCTCGGCGGAGGACACAGTCCATTTAGTGCAATGAGACACCAGAAAATTTGAGTTAACATTTGTTTATCTTTCATAAACAGAGGCTGCCTTCTTCACTGAAGTGCCACTGGAGTAAATGGTAGGTTTCGCCACCTCCCAATTAAGCCAATGAGCCATCCTGGTCAATCTATCTGGGTTTGTAGCACGGGGATGTGAAGTAAAGGCAGAAGGTAGGTACAGTAATGTGTGTCAGCTGCAGCCACTAATAATTGATGGCCGGCACTTCTATGTTATCACAGACATATGGGCAACATAAAAAGAGGATTAAAACAGTGCTGCTGTGGTCACTGAAGTGAGTCCCCAGTTAAAGTTTGTTTACAGAGTGGCCGGTGGGTGCTTTATCTTCTAGACTGGGCCGTTATCACCCAGGATGCCATTTGCTCCTTTGTTCTTTTTTTTTTTCTCGGTGAATCAGCCTCTTTGTCTCAGTGTCTCTTGTAACTATCACTGTTTTTTAACACCCATCTTTTAAACCAGCTTCGTATTTCTGTACTATGAATGATCAGCAAACTATTTTTTTTTAGAGTAACACCTCTGTGACAGACTAAAAGTGCTGCTGACTAGTCGTGTAGTAAGCAAACAGCTCCATTTACTATAGAAAATTATCAGAAAGAGCAGACAGCCAAAGATTAATACAAGCAGAGGATCATACTTTGGAAATATAACACAAGTAGGTCAAATGAGAGGCAAAATTTTCAAGGGAATTGCATATCAATGCAAATATGCAAATCTCCTTCCCTCTTAAGCATTTTCCTACTAAATATTCACAAAGGAAAGAGATATACTCGAGCAATAAACTGAGACAAATCCTGTGGAGGGTCTTGTTAAATTATGCAGAGCAGAGACAAAGACTGTAGCGAGGTTACAGTTCAAACATATGAACAGTGACCTGCAGCAGCTGAACTGCAGAGCTCCTTTATCAAGTAATGACACGAAATAGATGCGGTAGATAATGTGCAATTAAAATTGATTGTGCTTCATTTCGGCGAGCAGCAGTACATGAAGCGACAATATAAACGAACAGACTATGTGACTTAGTCTCCACAACCAAAATGTGTTTAATCGGTTGTTGACATTCACGCTCCCCTGCCTTTTGCTCCCGTCATGCACGTTTAGTTTCATGAGAGAGAGAGCGAGAAGTACATTTTAAAGCAGTGAAAAGGGCCAAAAAAAAAATCAGAAGATAACTAAAATGTCAAAGTCCTGGACTGTTCTGCTTTTGCTGAGAGATCCAAAAATAAAAAAAATCCTGCACACCTTCAGCCTCAGCTTGAATCTCTGGTCATCTTTCAGGCTATTTTTTTTTCTCTTTTTCCCACTCAGTGTTGCTCAATTTTTGACAAGCACCATGCATCATCACCACAGAGAACAGGGGAGCGAGAACTAAAAAGGAAAACAAGCCCAGACCGGATTGTGCAAAAACACAGAACACAGTATGACCCCAAGGAAATTAAATTGCCTAACAGTATGCAGGCCTGTCTGGAGAACCTCTACAGACAAGACTCAATGATTTGGACAGGTCTTCTCAAACCATCCACCTCGCTAACCACAGAGGCTCTAAAATTAATTTCTTATGGGAAACCCCATAGCCGAAGTACAGGGAAAAACAATAGTGGTGGGGGATCAGGGGAGTAACAGCTTCCAGCTCAGCATTTGGCTGCAAAGTCTCCACCTCCATCTGGGCCAAATTACGTAATGTGGTCTGCCGACCACTGTCTGTATGACTAATCACTGTGACGGGGCAGGCCTCCAACCAGCACCGCTCCATACCTACACTTTGCAAGAAAGCAAAGACACAGAAGCACACTGATGGAAAGAGAAAGATTTTCTCTTTTTCTTTGCATTGTGGCTCCGAAAAAGTTTCTTGTCATGCAGGTTTCTTTTGATTTACTCTTATTTGCAAGCGACTCCTGGAAAGTTCCTTTTGTTTTACTTTCCGCATCTAATTGACGACTCCCCTGCGTCCTTATCTTGTGACCTGCAACCAACTCAGTATTACCATACGAAAGCAGATACAAAGGGAATGGGGGTGACTGTCAACTGTTTGTCACACTGTATAAAAGCTGCCCTACGGAGGAAGGAGTGACGCTGAGCAATGCTGGACATCCTTCTTTGAGTGTACATGTATTTGCTCCTTCTTTCAAGAATAAATGTCCAATGTTTGATTTTGAACCTAGCCTCTGAGTAATTTTTCTAACACACACTTTTACTACTCATTACTTTGGACTCAAAGAACTGTCATGTCACAAGTGGTCAGTTTTAAAGCAAAATGTTGACTTTTATGCAGTTTGCTTCCAGTAAAAAAGCTTCAAGTGGCAAATCACTGCCACATTAACTCGACTATTTTGAAGCAATATGGTGAGAAACCTTTGGCTATTTGAGTATCACTGCACACACAACAAGCCTCAACTCGTAGTATTGCCAAGTCTATTCTTCCTAAACAGGGTTTCTCTATCTGTCTAATCACGTTAAGCTTTGTTCAACCAACTGAAGCTGCTCAAACAGAAATGCTGGGAGAGCATAGAGGACAAGCCAACAACAGAATTAGCCAAGCACCGAGCAGCCTACTCTGGTGCTCTTATCTCGCTCTAGCCTGGGGCTCCTCTTGGGATCCGGGCTGGGAGGGGGAAGGGCAGAGGGAGGGGGAGGGTGAAGGGGGCAGACCCCTCACTACGAGTTGGCATCGTCGACGCAAAAGTCACTTTCACCCCGCTGCCTGCCGGCTAACACGGGACACACTCGATAGATAACTACAGCACACATGGGTACAAGGAACCTTTGATGATATTTGCATATTGCGTGTGCATTATCTCCACGTGCATTAGTTTCACATTCACTGTGAGCTTATCTCCTCAAATGCCGACATCTCCCGTTTGTTTTATACAGTAGATCAAAAATCTCAGAAAGGTCAAAAGTGCAGCAATCAATCCTGTTTGCTATTTGTTCCGTTTGACCACGCTGGCACAGATACCACAGATAGCCAATCCGGACTGCTAAGGTTGTCAATAACTGAGCGTGCCGTGTGACAGTTATCTTATCGGGCGACACAGTGATTACAGTTCAGGTAATGAGGGAGAGGTCTCTCTCATTTGTCATGCTTTGTGCGCAGAGCCGCGGCCAAGCAAGACTGATAGAGCCATCTCACCGGCACAATACCACTGATGCTGCAGGCCGCAGTTAATTGGGGTAATGGGATGATAAAGCCCAGCCTGCATGTGTGTGGTTATGTGTGGGTGTACAAGAGCACTGAATGCAAACATGTGAGAGATCCAAGGATAGGGATTTATAGCCAGTCAATAATAAGCTCAAAATAATAATCTACAATAACTTTAATAAAAAATAATTGCCATTTTTTTGTAACTTTCTAACTCATAATAATCCAGTTTTGATTAAATGTAGATGTAGTTTATGATTCTCTCTGGATTTGTGGCTCTATGAACCTAGTGCTGCCGAGCTTATTTCCAGGGAACCAATTAAGGCTGATTCTAATGATGATCTCCAGTATCATTCACTCATTCACAACTTCATAATTTCTATAAGCTATTCCAAGTGTCCTGTTCTTTGTAAATACACGTTTGTTTTGTGACTGTTTTGATCCAAAATATTTGACTTTGCAATGTCTTTTTACAAAACTTGTGATACAATTTTTGGAGCTTTGTACTATGTGCTTTCAGTGCATGAACCACGGGATTCAAAAATGTAAAGCCTGTGCAAATATGGTTGTTGATTTAGCATTAATTATTGTGATTGCAACTTCAGAGAAGGACTAAGAAGGACAGTCCACTGTCAAAGAAAACAAGAAAATCACCACACTTGACCAGTAAATTTTTCCTTAAAAAAAGACTTACGCAATTAACTGATGACCAAAATTGTTCCCTGTTAATTTGGACTAAATGATTCAGTACAAAGCCCGACATAAAGAGAGTGACCTACGCAATTAAAACACTATTAAGAGGGAAACTTGCTGCAGTGATGGATTGCTCAGCAACAACATGAAAGCACTGACTGAGGATCGCACAGGTATATAAACAATGAGAAAATAAGCATCACAGTGGGCTGTTACTTTATGCATTTTAATATCTACATTAACATTCATGTGACAATATATTACAGGTAATTAATAGAATATACGAGATATGTAAAAGACTATTCCATTAATTGTTCTGTTTTACTGTTATGGAGCATCACCACATTAATGACTGCAGATCCAGAACCATGTCATGCTTCGGTGTCATGGGTTTCCCTCCAGCCCTTCCTCCAGTTTACCTTCAGTGGTTCGCTCGTGGGTCCATCTTGTAATTTTAACCTTGTACCCATTAATGATGATATAGTTCATATCTAACAAAAACAGAAGGAACCCTGAGGATTGGAGATTACATGGCAGATCCTGTTTGAACCAGCGGTGCTCAAACAGCTTCCATATCTGTCTCAATAGCACACAGAATACAAGCTGACACCGTCTTCCACCGCTTCCTCTGAAGCACTGATACGTACGTACGTACACACACACACACACACACACACACACACACACACACACACACACACACACACACACACACACACACATACACACCCTGGAGGAAAACATCCACGTCTTAATTAAGGCCTAGTGTTGGGCTATATGAGACACACTGGGAAAGTAAAAAGAAGCTGAATTACAGAGCTGTAAGAGGTAGAACTAGGGGCAGAAGTAAAACCAGAAAAACAAGTGTTATCACATCCTGCAGAATAGGCTGTGACCATAGAAAAACACCAACAGAGGACCAGCTACAGGAGTATCTATGCTTCTAAAGTGAATTGTAGCTTTGCAATTAATCAAAGTGAAGAGTGATTTTAATGTTGTACAACAGCATCTGATTAAAGGGGAACTCCTAATTGATTTGAAGGGACAAGACTGAGTTTGAAAATGAAAAGAATCTGTGGGTGTGGAGGTTTGAACAATGTGAGCTTACCAGATCTCTGCTTGAGGCTAGCAGCTCCAGGCTACGTTCACTGGTACCAGCAAGACACACCTGAATCTCCAATCAAAACGCCAGCGGTTAAGTTGTAGTGTGGATGTAATTGCAGAGTTTTGCCCAGTAGGAATAATGAGTGGAAAGTAAAAAAAAAATCTGTGATTCTGCTGCATCAGTATTGATCCTTTTTATAAACTGTGTATTGGTTTTACATAAGACATCACTTTCTGGTTTGTAATAGTGTCATCTTTATTTTTTACCTTAGCCCCAACTAACCCGATATCCTATCTCAACACAGCCATCTTTTACAATTCAACAAAGGCTGTCAGTATAGAGTGCTACAGCAATCCTGACACAGTGCAGGGACCCATATCATATAATCACCTCGTCAATTCCCTGATCGGTCTGTCAAAAAAAAAGCAAGGTCCTATAATAAGACGTCAATCAGCGTTGCTTCACAGCAGGAGACCACCGGAGGCGGGAGCTCGCAGCATGTCACTCAGCAGGACGGCGGCGTTTGGGTGCAAGAGCTAAATGCTGCTACAGAAAATGTCACATGGGGTGAAGGGTTAAGTGAAAATTAAGGGCTTAAGTCGAGGCAGGATGGAGACCACTGCACAGGTGACATGACACGATAAATCAAAGCGCTTGAATCTGCGAGTATAAAGTGAGCACACATCACATATAGTACATATCTATATGTCCCATTTATTCAGAATCTAATATATCATTCAACTGCAGTACAGTTGTCCTTCATGGCCTTTTTTTTTTTTCCTTAACCAGTATTTCAAAGTGATCTTCATCCAGTACGATAGGCTCAGTTGGGAGTTTGGGCAGATATAAAGTTACAAAAGTGTAATAAATTTCAGTTCCATTAAAGTTAATTGTCTTTTTAGAGATCCGAGTGCCTTATTTCAAGTCGCAAGGTTTTAACCACAGCTGCAGTACTTTCATCTCCCAGTGCATACTGATACTCATGCTGCAAAGTCTCATCTAAGCCTCGATTGTACAGTAGACATGTATTCTGTAGCTGTATTGTACTGCAAACAGTGAGCTACTGTATACAACTGCAGAGTGAGACAACGCCAGAATAGCAGAATAGTATGGAAAGGATTGCATTTATTCACATACTTATCAAGGCAAGCAAGAATGTTTTTTGTGTTCCTGTTTCTATTTCCAAAATCGGGGTGGTTTATTTGGGTATAAAATTCATGGCACAAGGGATTTCCCCCCCCCCACATTATTACTGTCTTTTTATGGTCAGATGCAGTACAGCGAGAAAATGGTACAAAGGAGAAGTGGCTTAACCGAGCATTGAGGGGCAAAAAATAAACATGTCAGCAGTGGTAGGAGGATATAAAACAAACATCTAACTATTACTTTAAAATTTCATGAGCAGCCCAAAGAAAGGAATTTAGCCTGGAGCGAAGATCTGAGAGGTAGCCTGAGTGTTGTGGACGCTAACTGCCATACCAGTCTTGAGTAACAGCCGGCTGTAAAGAGAGGTCAAGGTTATCAAGCCAAGACGAGGAGAATTTATGTTGTCATGTGATAGTATGGTGGTTTTTAGATGAAAAAGAAGAAAAGAAGTCCTGTAACTTACTAATTTCACGTTATTATAAAGCTGCAGACTCTTTGAGCAAAACTATTTGCATGATTTGTGGAAAATCTCAAGGCCTTTTGACCTTTATTCCAGCTACAGGGGAGACAAGATACTCAAACCCAGAGCAAGGCTAACAGGTAAACCTTAAAGGCTGTCAATGATTCACTGTTGCCAAATGCCTGAGCACCACAAGGCCACTGAACCTCAATTTCAGTGCAGTTATCAAGGCCACTGAGAAGAGAGGTAGCCAATTACAACACTGAGGAGTGAGACAGTGCCTCAGCAAAATGGCCTTCTCTTTGTCCACAGTGGGAAGCACATTCTAGGGTAATGGAACCAAGGTGAGAGCACATTAAAGAGGCACTAAAGGGAAACAGGTGTCAGGGTCCACCGGCTACAAAGGCCAGAGAGGACAACCTGTACCAACAAATGCCACATACGGCCCCTCGCAGAGGTCACAACACAGTGTGATTGACAACGATTGGAGGCTCAAGGAAGTGAGCTGGATCAACGTCTCCTGCTGACCCTGATTGTCTGTGCGCTCTCACATCCTTCATAATCCTGCCATAGGCTGCCATTGTAAAGTGTCCTTTGAATGAGTCACCGACAATCCCCAGATTAGCCAAAGTCAGATGTGATGAGAACTCGCAATGAGGAGAAAGACTGTTCGAGTTGTTCGTATCACTCTCAGGCTCACCATGTGCTGTAGACCCACCCCCTCACACGGCCTGGAAATTTATATAATTTAAAAAGTTGCTGTCCAAATGATGTACATTTGAGTTTGTACCTTTGAAATGTGTTGAAAGCTTGTTTACTTCAGTCTGTGCTTTCAGGATTCTTTTTTTTTTTTGGACTTAACATTTAGTTTCATGCCTGTCAACTCTTGTTTTGCAAGTTTGGGCATTGCTTGAAGTGCTCCTAAGTTAAAGGATCAGGTAATTTTATCTGATTCTGCCACTGATTTATTAAAATGAGACATAATTTAAATCGGCAAACTCTCAACAGGTGGACTACTGGTACTAAAAAAAAAAAGATTATAGATGCAAGTGTTTCCTCTACCATTGCCTTGGGAGGGCGGGAGGTCCAGTTGGCGGGGCGGGAAAGAACCAAAATACAACCGTACTCATAGAACTGCAGTTAAGTCCAGGAACTAAAATGTATTTAGTTCCTGTGCACCAGTTTCCTTTCAGCTTTCTTTCAGTGAGAGTCGCTCAGGCATTTTTTGGTCACTGAAAGTCGATCTAATTTGTTTGTTTCGGCGCTCAGCTGAATGTCTGCGTTCTCACAGACACGCAGAGCACAAGGTGAACACAGGTGAAGGTTACTAAAGTTAATGACAGCTGCACTCGTTACGTGATGCAAAGAAAGCCTAGTTAAGTTAAGCTTTTAATGGAAAAATCTGGACCTCAAACTGCTAAAAATCAGACTAGAATATCAGCATTTTCTAAATACACCCCGCCTGTATCTAGTGAAAGGACGCTAATGTTACCTGAATGTTAAGTCTTTTCAGGAACATGTTTTTGGTCAGTTTACTTTTCTATCAATTTCTCCTCAAAGCATCGAATATGCAACATTGGTCCCGTTTAAATTTGTATAATTGTCAAATCAGGTTCTGTAACAAAGACATGAAAGTGCTCTCAAAGTGTGCTTATTTTCAGCTTGGTACATCTGTAGTAAGAAGCTGCTGTCATGATGTAATGCCAGTTTAACAGTTCGGCGTACAGTATGTGACAGCTTATACGAGTTATCACTCGCTACCACAATATCCTGTTTCCAGAGTGGCTGGCATGTACAGTAAACCCGAGTCAGTGAGCAACACAAGGCTGCTGCTCGGCTGCGGAGCACAAAACAAACAAAAAAAAGCTTTCTCTCCAGTAGCGGGAGGCGACAGGCTAATTGGTGCTCAGCGGGAGGAGAAACAAAAGCATCAATGACGTCACTCCAGAGCCGTGGGGGACTCCACGGGGGATACCACCCCCAGCCTCTCACCAGCCTGTATACCCACATCCCCTCCACCCATTCACCAACAACAACATCCTCGCCTCACACAATGTCTCAATGGCAACTGAAGCTCTGAATGTGTCGATGACTTCAGCTTTGACAAAGAATGATACTGTTTTCCATTTAGGGAGGCTCTCTTGTCAAGGCTGGCTGTGAATAGCTCTCCACTCGCCACAAAGCTTCCCAGAATCCCTTGCTAAAGTAACTGGATTGTCCCTCACCCAATTAGGTGTCAGGCCTGTGCAGAGGCCTCCCTCCGATTCTTGTTTTTGAGGAATATGCGATGCCCACTCCCCACCCCACCCCACCCCACCCCACCCCCCACTTACCCCTCAAAAGCAGACGGTAAAACAATGCCCGTCTTTGTTCATCCCTCCACTTTCCATCAACAGGAGGTTGGGTGCCGGGGTGTGAGCAGGGGGGAGGTGAGGATTCTGTCTCAATGTCGGGACAGAAACAAGTGCAGCCTCTCCTCCATCACGCCTGTGCCAACCAGAGATATCTTTGGAGTGGCACAAAGAAAACAATGCTGCCTTTTGCAAAAATCAGAGAGAGGCTGGTATCACAGGCTGTTTTCCCTCCCCTGACCGCCGGAGTCTTGTGTTGACTCACAAATGTGGTTTAATCCACTCAAGTCCCTTTTACTGTTTCATCCTTTCATACATCAGTCACCCATTTATGTTTCTGTCCCGGGAAGACAACGTCTCGTATTATAACAAACTGAACTCTCTGTCTCAGTCACTTTCGGCGGGGGATATGACACACTGTTTTGGAGTTTGACAAACAACTCATGCAGATAAATTATGGGTGGCAGACTGGATGCAGTTCCCACAAATACAGAAGGTAGATACTGCATGAAGTGTTATATTAAAGTTCCAAATTACATTTTGCTTTCGGGACAGAGAAACCTGTCCTGGATCAGCTTCTGCCTTTACTTTTACTATAATAGCAAGACAAATGCACATTGAAGAAGGTCATAAAACTAAATAACTAAGAAGAAGTGAGCAAATTATTGTATTGACAGCAGCTGAGAGGAGATTGGACACACAAGCAGAGAAAATCACTGAGCCAGAGCTGTAATAGAAAAAGGAGAAATACTTTACAGCTTAAACTTTTAATTCAACAATCACTGACTTTAGACTCTGGACACTGTACATATAGGCACCAAAGAGCACGGAGCATACAGTATGTGAGAGCATTAAATTGATGATCAATTGGCTGGTTTTCTGCCACTCAACCTGAATTATAGTATATTATAGAATGACATGTCCAAGACACAAATTAGTGAATTTATGATCAGTCAATTTTTGATCTTTAGTTTTTTTTTAGCTACTTTGGGCCAAAATTTTGCAAGGCAGTTTGTGTTCATCACTTACAGAAAAAACACAAAAGTTTTCCACATGGACATGTGACAACATGTATGACACATGTCTACCACATGTTGCAACATATGATAACATGGGAAAAATATGTGGAAAAGTTTTCACGTGAGAATCTACATGGGCTTCACACGTTACACCATTAAAATGTTTCAAAAACACAAGTGTGCCATGGGCAGAATACATGTTTCACATATGCACAATAACATGGGTAACTGGTCACATGTGATCAATTGAGTTTTTGCACATGTACTTGTGTTTTTTTTTGTGTAAGTGATGTGTTATGGCTGATTTGATCATGTCTGCACAATATCCTAAGAATATCAGAGATATTTTATATGTACAGTATGAAAGTACCAAAGTGTTTTGATAGGTTTTCGTTACAGAGTTTCAGAGATGATTTTTTTATTCATGAAATGTGTTTTATAACCATGTAAGTACATATAAAGTAGTTGCTCTGGGTCTCATTGTGTTTAAGAATTATGATTGAAGTTCATGATTGAAACTAGAAAGAGAAATCCCAAGTGAAGGGTTACAATATTTTGTGCTCAGACCCATAAACGACACTGGGCAGCGTTGCAATGCCACAAGAACACTACAAAAGCATACATAAAAAGAACCAGTAAAAACTCCTCTGACTCCTCGTGATAGACGTTAAATCTACTGAGAGATGTGCTTCCCTTGCTCGGGTCTGAGTAAAAATACACCAAAGACAGGCAGCTGGCCTTAACAAGAACCAAACAATAAGTCACTATTTATCACACATCCTAATTGCACTTGGAAATCGACATTACTCATTGTGCCTTTTACTGCCAAGGCCTTGACTGAAAGAAAAAAAAAGAGAGGGAATTAAGCAGTTGGATTTGTGCATGCAGATACAAACAAAGGCAGGAGAGGACAAAAAAACACAAAACCAAAACAAACTGAAAAAACTATATATATATATATATATATATATATATATAAATAAAGCCTACTACACTTCGGTGCGTTTCTGCTTTTGTTTGTAGAATTTCCATCCTCACCAACTATTTTTAGACGTGCGGGGAGCCAGACTTTCACTGTCAACAGACTCAGTGATGGTAAGAACTGCGTGATGCTAACTGGCAGAAACACAACTTAACTGTTCCCTCCGTGTAAGCAGATGGAGCACTTGCTCCATTGACGTGAACCCCTTTCCCTCCTCATCCCTGTCTTCGCTGCCAGTCTTTCCAGCTAGCCGAGCATGCCCTGTGCGCCTCGACAAGCAAATAGGCCACTTCACCTGCACCGCTGATATAATTGGAAAGAAGATGGGCCTCTGCTTTGAGAACTCCTTGGCGTGGCAGTCAAATCGGATGGCTCAATGATAGGCTCAACGTGCCGTATATGTCGCAGAGAATTAGCTCGATGGGCTGTATATGTTGCAGAGAATTTATGTTAAGCCCCCTTTATTTTTGACCCACTCCCGTGCTGCCACAATCCCCCGGGGTGACATTAAATACCGGGAACCTCAGCGTAGGTGCTCTGAATTCACCTGCACTCACAGCTACTGGCTCGGGGGCAGAATGGACTCTGACACTTGGCGAGGCTGAACAATTACTGTGATTAGTGCGGCACAATCACCCTAGGAGACATTAAATCAAAGATATCTAAATTGCAGTTGGCAAGGTCAAAGAACAGTTTACATTTAGATAGGCTGAGGAGGAGCAGTGATCACACTGAACCACAAACACATAATCATAGAAATAATCATTTAAATGCTTGACTGGTCTACTTATCACTTTGTCAACCACTGCACACATTTCTGTGTGCTTTGTGTGTGTGTGTGTGTGTGTGTGTGTGTGTGTGTGTGTGTGTGTGTGTGTGTGTGTGTGTGTGTGTGTGTGTGTGTGGCTTCAGATGTAAATGGTTCCTCAGCTTCTCCATCGTCACATTGATAAAATGTCCACCAACGCCAATGTAAGAAATGATTGCGTTCATTAGTCTGATTGATCATCTCAGGTTTCCATTTCACCTTGAATACATCATCAATGGGTAATGTGGCATAAATCATCTTTTCAGCCTGAAACCATAAAAAAAGGGGGGGGCATTAATGTGTCTCATTTGCATGATAGACCTATTTGTGTGATTTCAGATACTTTTGTTTCACCACACATTTCTGTGGTGAACATAACCTGCCATCTTTTGCAGCCATTAAGACTCCAAGAATATACTCTGTAAATAAAAGATCAATGTATGAATCTTTTTGAACTTACATCTCCCTGGGGATGTGTTATTCTGCAGTCAACACGAGGAGGGATATGTGAGCATAATCCGCAACCGAACGCTCACTCCTTGGGAACATGCAGGAGGGGAAAAAAGGCATGGTTTTCCTCACAGAGGCCAAACGCCCCCCTGCAACGCCAAACCTCCACACAGATCAGTGGGGTCGCTCGGTTCCCTGAATTCTTTCGCTTATCCTCTGAGAATTGAAAACATCGCAACAAGGAATTTTCTGTTTCGGCCACGGTGTGTTTGTGTTTTTAAGTTTCCCTTCGCCGGCCTCTCGAAACCAGCACCCTCTTGATGCTCAAAGCTTTATATATTTTATAATATACGTGATACATATGAATGCTCATTAATACAGAAAAGAAGAAGATTAGAAGAAACAGAAAATAGAAAACTAATATAAACAGCAATACAAGACAAGACAAATAACAAAGTTCGTCACAAAAAGTGGATTGTGAAGTAACAAACGAACAAAATGATCTCAAACTGTTTGGGCCTCATCTATCTGTCGTTGTCGGTATTTATAACCCAACAGGTTGTTTTCTCGCTGAATCATTTGGTCTATAAAATATCCATCACAATTTCTCAGAGCCAAATGTTTAGCTGCTGTTAACTTTCTAAACTCAGGCAGGAGCAGCAGCTCTGAGGCCACACTCTAAGCTACACGAGCTCTCCACGCATCTGGTACTTGATGCTGCGTTCTGAGTCCTCAGGAGTCGTAAAAAAACGCTCTCAAAGTCCAGATCACCAAAGTGAGACAAGCCATCTGTCAGTAATGTCCCTTTATGAGCTAGACACATTTTAGCAACCAAATATTCTCAAATACATTTAGTGATGAAACAAAAACATATCTTTTATCGATAAATATATAAAACCACTATGTTTACAGGCAAAACACCGGCGTCATATTTATGTAACGGGGGTGTTTCACCTCTGTTCTGGGACACTGCAGAAGCTATTTGATATGATCAAAGTGCTCAGAGAGAGATTAGGTAAGCAAGGCAATATGTCCACCAACATGCCGCATCCCCCCCACCACCACAACTACCACAACCCCCTCGGAGTAAATAACCTAAGCGTCAGCCGCTGGCCCGACAGAAAATTGCCTTATTGATCCCCACAGAGATTTTCTAGCCTGGCCTTTTCTCCATGGGAGCCATACCAGAGGTTTGTCAGACGTTCTGGAGGGGGAACTGTACAGGAATAAGCCTTTGTATATATATGTGTGTGTGTGTGTGTGTGTGTGTGTCTGTGTGTGTGTGTGTGTGTGTGTGTGTGTGTGTGTGTGTGTGTCTGTGTGTGTGTGTGTCTGTGTGTGTGTGTGTGTGTGTGTGTGTGTGTGTGTGTGTGTGTGTGTGTGTTTGTGTTGAGGCAAAAAGGTTTATTGGGACTTGGTAGATTAGATGGTCCTGCTGAGTCATTTTTTTCTTGGTCTTTGGTGAAGCATATAGAGAAATCACTTTTTCACATATTCGGTTCGAGTGAAAATGGTGGAAAGAGCGTGCCGGGGTTGCTGAGCTGTCTCAGGGAAATAAATTCTTTACCAAATGAAACGCACACAAAACAAAAGCAGACACACACATACACCTTCTTCCTTTTCTATCTTATATACTCAGTTGTAATCTACAGGAGACCCCTGGGGTGAGACCGTGTCTTTGGAAAATAAAGTAAAGAAAGGGGCCGTCAGTTGTGTCTTCGTGTATTCAGCTGCAGGGCACTGTTCAACACACATCATAGGAAAGTGTCAGAAAATACGCACAAACACCGACCCCCTGCTTCAACTGCTTTGCTTTCTCTTGCAACCGTGTTCCTCATTTAAAAATCTTTTTTGCACATTTTTCTTATTTTATTTTATTTTTTTTGCAATCAGGCTCCTTAAGTTGTTGTTTATGAACCGTCAGCGACACAGTGAGCGGTGGGTTGGGGAAGGCTGGCTGGCTGGCTGCAACCCTCGTGTCGGCCCAAAAATAAACTCTGTCAGAAAAACCTGGAACTCTTTTCGAACTCTAAATGATTGAAGAAAAGGTAGAGTAGTGTACATTTTCATGCCTATTTAATGCAGGCGTACTCAAGGTGCTCGTCGACATGCCTTGGATGACGGAGCCAAAGTCAATTTGAGCTTGGAAGGAAAGAAAAGGCGTTTATTCAGACACCGTATAAAAAGATTAGGGGTTATGTATCCCCAAATAAGAAAGAAACTTTATTGTGAGGTTCCGGTGGTATTTTTCTTAAAGTAAAGCCCTCCTATCAAAGTTAATTCGGTAATATGGTGAGAATTTGTGTTTTTCGCACTACATTTAAGAGTATTGGAATTTCTTTTCCCAGAAAAGTTGTAAAAATATACGTGTTTTTTTTCCAGTTTTCACTGAATTAAACCTTTCGTCTACATTAAACATTGGAGCTTTGTCAAATTTGCCCAGCCTATTAAGGTCTTCATTTCTCATTAAACTTGTGATGCTTCACAAAAAATAACTGAGTGATGTTTTCTTATGTCAAATAGCCTATAGATCATTTAAAAAAAAAAAATACATAAAAAATATGTCTAAAGGTTTTTATGGGACAGTTAATTTTGTAACCTGATGTTTCCACTTACATTTCCTTTGAGTGACATGGACTAAATTAAAGCCAGATGTCTCGTGGGGTTATTGGGCCACAAATGACCCCGGGGACTCATAACAATGTCCAACACAATTCAAACACTGAGCGAAGAGCAGCCACGAGGGGGCGGGGCTGAGAGCAAAATGTTAGTGCACAGAGCCACATCACTCATAAATCTCAATTGTTTTCCTTGTGTTGTCTAATAAAATAAGGCAGCTCTCCTTGCAGGCCGGGGGCGGGTGCCTGTGAAGTGCTGAAAAGGCACTCTCTGAGAGCTGCTCTCCTGGACCTTTGAAGTGGCAATAACAGGCAGGAGGAAATTCCTATCGCTGACTCCTGCGCTCTTCTTGTTTGTGTGGAAGAGTGTGAGGCGACCTCTGACCGTGATACGTCTGAACGGGTGGAGGATGACAGCGAGATGGCAGGCAGGCAGGCAGCAAGCTGACACTGATAATGTTGATCTCTGAGGAGAGGGGGGGGGGGGGGGACACACCACTTCTGCTGAGTCCACTTCCTGTTTCCTGTTTTAGACCTGGGAAAAATACCCGACCATTGTTTCCAGACACTCAGCCAGTATCACTGACAAGCTTTATCTGTCACTCAGTATTCATTTGATGTCTCTATAGCTTAGGGAAATAGGTCAATAACAACTATTAAAAATATTCAAAAATTGGACACAGTGGGGTGCAAATCTGCTCAGAGCACACTTGTAATTGCGCACATATAGTCTGCAAGGAGGGGTAAACCTGGGTAAAACTGCTTTCCTTTAGAGCAGGAAAAGAGAATATACTGCATGTTAACACAGGTCAAGCAAAGAGGAGAAAGAAGAGCATGTATTCATCCATCACTGAGGGAGGTTAATGAACCTCATTAGCACACGCATACATGAATGTACAGAGGAAGAGCTCATTGAGAATAGCTGCGTCCTACAGCATCCATATCAAACCGATGCACCCGAGTCACATGAGAAACGAACTCGTCGGTCCGGGCGTTAAGAGCGTTTAGAAGGTGCGCTGTTTATGCAAATGAGTGTCAGAAGACGGTGGGCACCCCTCGGCGATGGCACATTAACATCCATGTTCAAATGTTAAGTAGATGAAAAAAGTGAGCTGACTCAACACTAATATTACTGCAGGGCGAAAGGCAAAAGACAGATGTACAGGGAGAGGCAAACACAGGATGGAGCAGCACTGGAAAGTAAGAAAACAGTTCAAAGCTACAGTTAAAAATATTCTTAAGTTACACCCAATTCACGACTTCTTATTTTCATTTCACTGAAGCGTGATGGTTATATGACAGTTCCCATTTCTTTACACAGTCCTTTGCATTTTTATTGAACACTGCAAGGTCTTTTGAGTTGCAAGGGTTGGGTAGTAGAGGGCAGACAAGGTAATGCTTCATAGTATGGTCTGCTTCTCCACATTCACAGGTGGTTGGGCCAGTCTTGTAGCCCCATCTGATCAGAGCAGCTTTTGATCGTCTCGTTCTCGTTCTGAGGCGGTTTAGTGTTTTCCATTGAGCCCATGGTGCTTCTGGGCCAGGGGGAAGGTTTTCAGTAGGGGGTATTCCCATGGCAGTTGGAGGAGGGTCATTATCAAGCTTTTCCATCCAGAGTTTGATTTTGGTTTCTTCCCGAGACTTTGTTAGGGGCTGGACATGGCTGGGAAAGCTTCTTCTTTACTTTGGCCGTTGGGCCAGAGGGTGACATCCATGGAGGAGATGGCGTTCATCACTAGTAGATTTTGTTTTCTCGACTCGGCTCCCGTCTAATATCAGCAGGGGCAATGCCAGCGAGGAAGTGATGGTTGCGTGTGTTGGTGGGTTTCAAGCAGCCAGTGATCAGGTGGCAGGTGTTGTTCAATGCTGGGTCAAGTCTCTTGGACAGGACATGCATATTCCGCAGAGGAATAGCACAGGGCCAGAGCAGTAGATCTTAATGTGTGTGCTGTGGCTCCCCATTTGGAGTTGGTCAGTTTCCGTAGAATGTTGTTTCGGGAACCGACTTTGGATTTTGTGTTGTTGATGTGCTCCTTAAAGGAGAGAGTACGATGCAGGGTTACTCCAAGGTAGAAAGGGTGGGTACAGTGCTCAAGTGGTGTTCCAGACCATTTGATGTTAAGTGGTCGGTTGGCTTCACGGTTCCTGAGATGGATGGAGCAGACTTGGGTCTTTGCAGGGTCGGCATGTAGGTGGTTGCGCTCGTAATAAAGGAGTAGCTCATCTAGGGCTGTGGTGAGGTTTGATTCTACTGCTTCGAACGAGTTCTCTTGGGATGTTACACAGAGATCGTCTGCATCGATGAAACGCTCAGTGTGATGCTCCATTGGCTGGTTGTTGGTGTAAATGTTATATAGTAGTGGGGCCAGCACACTACCTTGAGGTAGGCCATTCCGTTGTTGTCGCCAGCGACTCTGCTTGTTATTCAGGACAATGAAGAAGCGCCTGTCTTTCAGAAGGGCTCCAATGAGGTCTGTGAGTGCCAGGTCTTTTGTCAACTCCAAGATCTTTTTTAGGAGGAGGCGATGGTTCACAGTGTCATATGCGGCAGACAGATCAACAAAGACGGCTCCTGTTACCAGTTCTTTCTGGAATCCGTCCTCAATGTGTTGAGTGAGGTTCAGAAGTGTTGTAGATTTGCCAGGTCGGAATCCAGCTTGTTGAGGTATGATGGCTGGTTCAGCAAAAGGGGCAAGCCTGTTGCGCTCAAACAGCTTGTAGAGGTGGCATAGTAGAGAGGTTGGGCAGAAGCTCTTTGCATGTGTTGGGTCTTTGCCTGGTTTGAGAATAATCCTGGTTTTCCTCCTGATCTTTGGGATGTTTTTTGTCAGCATGCACTTATTCATCAGCTCGAGGATCCATTTCTTCACCAGAGGTCCAAAATGTTTGATCTCTTCAGTGAAAATGTTATCCAGTCCGATGGCTTTGCCGGTTTTAAGGGTGTTGATGCTGATATTGAGCTCTTCAGGGGAGAACGGCTTGGTCAGTCCCATGGTTTGGGAGTGTTTTACTCGATCTACCTATGGTCTTGGCTGTTTAGTGGTGGATTTCCCATTGAGCAGCAGCTGGTGCGCAACTTGGTTGGCAGTTGTCATACACTGTTGCCGAGTTGCGATTGATGAATCGTTGCTGATTTTTCGTATGAGGCTCCATGCCTTTTTGCTGTTCTTTGCCATATCAGTTGTCTCCAGCAGATTTTTCCACTTCAGCTGGCAGCGTTCTGAAATGGAGGTCATGAGTCTCTCACCTACTTCGGTGGTAGTTTCAGCAAAAGGGTCAGGTTCATAGAGCTGTTGGTATCGCTCGTACAGTTCGGTATTTATAGCGTCAAGGCCCGGGATGTATTGAGTGCGGCATCCTCTTGGGATGTTCTTGTGGGCTGCTTCGTGCACAAGCTTAGGGAATTTGTCATAGTTCCTGGAGTCTGCTGGGAGATGGGCAATCTTCCTTTCAAGATCTTCTTGGAAGCCAGGCCAGTTCGCTTTTCCAAGTTGAATCTTCTTCGGAATGGAACTGTGGCTGGGGTTATTGCAGCGTTGACTGTGATGCCAATGGGATGGTGTTGGGTTCTCAGCAGTGGCTCCAAGACCAGCTTTTTGCTTAATCCGGCAATCTTGTGGCTGACAAACACAATATCAGGGCTGTAGCCTGCTCGCCATTGTCCGCTGTTGAAGGACTTTGGATGTTTTGCGTCTTGGATCAGATTAAGCTGGCAGTTTTCGGCCCACATTTCTACTGCTTCTCCATCTGCGTTGTTGTTGGCGTATCCCCATTGCATGCTGTGGCTGTTGAAATCGCCTATCACAATCTTCGGTTTTCCAGATGGTGGTATTTCAGGTATCTCAATGGGTATGGGGGGCGGTTTGTCGACTGAGGTGATGGTAACTCCTCTGAGCTCAGTGGTTAGGACTTCAATCTTGTTTTCATCACTCTTTGATGTTGATTCAGCGATTGTCCCATTTTTTACTAGCATGATGCTGCCATATTTCTCATGTGGTCTTTCTATGAGGGTGGTCATACCTTCCACATGGGGGCGATGATTTTTTTTTTTGGTCCGCGGTGGGGTTCCTGTAGGCAGAGAATATTGCACTGGTATTCTTTGCAGATGTCGTGAATTTGCAAATTCACGACAAGGCACAGCTAAATTGCAAAACTTCCAAAAATAAATGTTTCTGTCCTGATGACAGCTGCTCCATCCCCCTCTCTTGCACCTCAAGTACATCTGATTAATCTCTATGTTGTGCACACACGGACTAACCTCTGCCCACCGATTCACACCTGCCCACCAGCTGTAACTATTGAGTTTCCCACGTCAACCCATCATCTGAGTCTTCTGCCCAGCCAGCTGCTTCTCATTCTGAAAATACTGTACAGTATAGTGTGTGTATGTGTGTGTTTATATATATATATATATATATATATACATATGCTCCTATATATATATATATATATATATATATATAAGTTCCAGATTTCAGTCTGCCAGTTTGAGTCCTCCATATTATTTCACCCAGTCTGACCACCAACAACTGATGAGCCTAGTTTTTGACCCAGTGAAGGCAAAACCTGTTTTGCCAAACTCTCTTCATCTCCTGGGTCCACTGACCAAGCCAATGAAAAATTATTAATAGACATTTCCCCTTCAACTTCCAGCAAGGTCATGACCTTGGCAACAGTTAGTGTAGTGATGCATGAGGCAACCCATGTCTTTGGGAATGTGTCTATAATCTATGTGCAAACCCTGAAGGATGCAGGAATGCTGCAGGAACATTTGACCTTTTCCCATTCACTTTAATTACATGTAGACCATGTTACATTATATTAAGACTGCGACAACCCAAGGAGACTCTGTACTGAAAGGATGGCTGCTGATACACTGCAGCATCTGGGCTCAAGTGTACAGGATACTACATTAGATATGACCATTCTGATTAAGAAAATAAAGGCTGACTGCAGAGTCCATGGCAACCATAACTCTTCAGTGTGGGCTTTTGCATGTTTTGGCTTTTATCCAGTAACGTTCAGTCTATATTTTCAGTGTCCCATGGTGTGGGAGTCAAAGTGCTTATTAATCAGCAGCCAGCAAACCTCTCTGAGTCGTTTTGCAGCTTCCTACACGTTGGAACAGAATAAGAGCTGAAGGTTAAAGGGGCCATATTTTACACTTTCTGTGTGTTATATTTGCAGTCTTGAAATCCGTAAGAAGATATTTTTACGGTTTTAAGTTACAAAAACCATCTCAATATAGTATTACATCTCCTCTCTCAAGCTTTTCTCTGGAGGTCAACCAATAACAGGCTTTTTTGTCTTCATTAATGAAGACATCAATGACGCTCTCTTCTGATTGGCTGACTTTTTTTGTTTTTGGAGAAACGCACACCCACACCAACGCCAAATTTTCTTTTGTCTTGTAGTTTGCTAGCTCTGCAACAGACTGATTACTTAGTGCTTTCTTCCACATTAAAAGTTGGGAATTGGGCCGAGGGTGGAAATATCACATGAACCTGAGTTTGTGACATCACAAACTCACAGAAGCTGAAATGGCTTGTTCAAACGGCACAGTTTCACTATATTTATATAGCACCTAGGCCAACTTTATAATGAAAAAAAGAAAGAAAAATTTAAATCTGAATTTAGACAACATGGGACCTTCAGTTTTATGAACCTGCTGTTGAGGACGTTACAGTATGGACGCTGCTCACTATTCAACTGGACTAGCAGTGGACACATGTTGGTGTTTTTCTTTTATTGCGTCTGTTCTTTACTATATTGTGTGTACAGTTTCTTTTAGCAAAAGTATATTTTTTTATTTATCATGTACTGTAAATGATAATGTACATTGAGGTAGTTCATTTAGGAGCCCAATGACATTTCAGATTGAAGATTTTGTTTTTCCGTCATTTTACCCCAAATTTCGGTTTAGTTTTCCCTTTGTTCCACAGCTCTGTTGTCGCTACTGGATTTAACCAGTCCAAGTATAATATCAACAACACTAAGAGCAACTGCAGGAATTTAAAGTTAAAGTCACAGAAGCGGATCTACTTTAATGCTTTCATGACTGAAATATTAAGTCCATTGGATGATCTAAAACACCTTTGAACTTAGGCTCCAGAATTACTGCACAGTTAATTAAACTTCGTGATGGCTTCACGTGTAATACTTAAGCTGTGCATTTAGTGGGGCTGCTTGTTTTGATCACCTCTTCACAGGAACTGCATGCCCCTTTGTTCCCTGTATCCCTCTCGGATAGACAGGTATGCAGGACCAACACACTTCACCAAAAAAATATCAGCTCATTCAGAGAATAAATCGCTGCAAGACATTAAACAGCATCATCATGCCTGAGCTTGTTGCAACACAGCTGAGGAGGCAGCCTAACCTTCAAAATCCTGATCTGTCAAAATATTTACTTCAAAGTGTTGTGCGTTTTGACGGACAATGTATGATCACAGTTTGCGTCAGTGTAATAAATGGAAATGAATTCATCATGAATAATCTAATCTACAATGTTAACAGAATATCATAACAGGAGGGCTGTTTCCCAATGAATTGATCTGTTTCACTGGGCAGGATGACGGCAGTCTGACAGACGTAAAAAGAAACTCTTTCTCTTGACAGGCCAAGTACAGTACCACAGCAACACAGTGTTTCCAATACAGTATGCAGAACGAACAACAGGCCAGCACATGAAAGAGCGGGAGCATCAGAGCGAAATTGGAAAAGACAGATGAAGAGAGCACAGAAGTGACAGAGACGGAGAGAGAGCGATGGGAAATTCAGCTAAAGTAATACGCTAGGGAGGAATGCAACAGAGCTAAAAGGCTGGAGGAGGAACCTGGAGAAGAGGCTCGCAACCAGAAAGCTGAGACTCCCCTTGCCATAGATTATTTATGCCAGCAGAGAACAAATGAGTTCAGCACACATGAATCGCTCAGCGTGACTCCCCGAAGATAACCTCCAAAAATGGACCAGTACCATGGAGCCAGAAGTGACAGAGTGCACCAATACATGAACACAAGATACCAGCCACGGGGTCACAGTTTATGAAAGGCAAGGATGACTTCTGGGCTAATTTTTTCTTTGCACAAACACTTGCTAAATCTGCAAATTTATTCAAGCTGATCCAATCCCTTCAAACTAATTAAAAATGTCAAAATAAAGGGCACATTGTGTACTATAAAACTAACAACACAAAGTAGCTAATGAGGGTATAAACCATAGTCCACAAAAGAAAAACCCAGAGGGTAATTTTTTTGGTGGAGTCTTCAAACTTCACAGTGGAATCTGCGCAGTAATAACCTTCCCTGAACCTCCTTCGTAACAAGGAGAATCTAAAAAGTAATAATAATAAATAATAAAAGTCATTTATGAGCTACAGAAAATCAATTAGCAATATTCTCACTTTTGGAGTAAAAGAACATTTTGTCATTTGTTAATATTTAAACAGTTTTTCTTGTCCAAAGCCCCATTTGCAAAGTTGCAACGGTAATTTTTTTTTTACTATTTGATAGTTTATTAACCAAATTATAAATCAAAAGAAGTAATCAGCACTAGTCAGATCAATCTATAATGAAAATAATTGCAGATGAACTCATCCTTACATCACAGCCGTCGTTCTGGTTTTGGTTTCCACTGGAGGTTTTAAAGCGACACCAATCACTGTATATATACTGATTGCTTATGGCCGCAAGACCAGTGTACGACAAGGAAATAATGAATAATGCCAAACCTGGGAAGACACATTCATCAATATGAATGATGCTTTTTGTCACCGTGCCAACCCCACCACTGTCAGCTCGGCCTGCCTGTGGCAGCCTGTGCCTGACATGAGTTTTTTGTTTGTTTTAGTTTGGGCTTTTCTGCTCTGTTAGCTCCTTTAGCTCTGTTAGCATTGTAAGTTCACTCGTGTGTCAACTTCCCAGCTAAAATAAGTCAGTCCCCCACGGCCAACAGACCCCTCCGTGTGTGATAGCACTGCTGTTGCAGGCACCGTTTCAGAACCAAGCAGAGGAAAAAGCAAACGCATCCAAATCTTGTCCAGCTTCTGGAAGTAATACAAAACACAGATGAGTCAACTGCGCACAATGAAAAGACCCTCTTGTGGTATATAAATCCATTATCACTTATAAATTTACCATTTCAAGCTCTGCGTTTTTTCATCTCAGTGCAACTCATTAGATGACTGATGCCAAAATATCATATTAAAGCCTGGATTTTTTTTTTTAAACATAAATTAATGTATTCTTTTTAGTTTTCTTGTTTATTAAAAAAAAATTTAATGAATGACCGTGACTCACTCTGTTTTTTTTTTCTCTTCAACATTATATCAGGCTCAAACATAACTAGTTATTAAACCCTCTGCCTTATCTGTAGTTTCATTATACATCAACGTTGTCTGTTCAAACGTCATAGAAACGACACGTGACGTGGCATTACGGTCAAAATCAAATCGTGATTAAGACATTTTTGCCGTCAGGTTTCCTGCTACAGTGTAAAATGCTGAAAACCAATTGCCCCCTGATGTCAATCAGAGCTTTGTACCCCTTTAAGTCTAGTATCATTTTCTAATTAAAATGCAAAAGAAATGGTCTTTTTTGATGGATCTGTAATTCAATCTTTCTATAGCGAATATCTCCCTGTCTGATTCAATTAACACGCGATGGTCCGACTGCGACAACCTGAAGGTCAAACAGAAATCCATTTGCTTTACAGTGATTTAAGATCGGCAGACATTTCATACATTCGATGCTATTCAGCTGCATGTAGAGAACAGAAAGACACAGATGGTTCGATGGTGGTAATGGTAGCAGCTTAGGAAGGTACAATCAAAATAACTCTTTATTCTCAACAAGCAACAGTACAGACAAAACTAACAGAGGCAAACAAACAAGCAGCTTCAACGCAGCCTCATGTACAGTTTCCATCAACAGCATTGGAGAAAACGGAGGGCAATAATAAAGAGAGAGGACAAGGAAATTCATTTTATATTCGATGCATGTTTACTGTGAAATTTCTCTTTCGTATCTTTGAAGGTTGGCAGCCTGTTTGCCTCGGTCTGCACATAACTTGGCCCAAATGTGAAGCAAGAGCTCACAGGTCTATCTTTTGTGTCTTAAATTACAGTGATGTGCTTCCTGCTTGCGTGCATGTACCTAAAACAAATACGCAGAGCAGGCTGGAACAGATGTTGAATGGACCTGTCGGGTTTCATTCACTCCGGTCAGCATCTAGTCACCTCTTGTAAAGCCTCAGCGGGCCTCAGAGGTCCCCAAGCAAACTGTGTTTAAAGCATCGCACACGTGCATCAACCCACACACACACACACACACACACACACACACACACACACACACGCACACACACACACACACACACACACACACACACACGCACACACACACACACACACACACACAAACATACACACTGCATTGCTCTTGTCTGATCGAGCCTCCTGCTGCTGATTCTGCCGGACTCGGCTCTTAAGCTAATGGTCAGTGCAGAATTAATCGCAGGCATCCATCTCATTTTACTTGGAAAACACAATGGCCATGGTGCTCTCAGCCTCCCACACACTCAAACATACGCACATATTTTCTACTCTATGCCCCCTAGAGATGGGTTTGTTTTTCATTTACCATCCCTAAATGGTTTCCATAAGCCCGAATCCTCTTCTGAGAGTAAAGCTGCTCGGATTTCAGAAGAAAGCATGCCAACAAATGCTTTAAAGTTTACCATACAGGCCGAACACAGTGCGCTGACAAGTGTTACAATAAATTCCAGATCTGGGAAAGTGGTCTGTAACATCTGTGACTCCTTAAAGGAAAACTATGCTTGTAGCTTTAGCTATTGTCTGCTGGCTCGATAACACTGCACTCAAGAAATTGAAAGAAAGATCTCAGAATAGATCGGAAACCTTCCCCAAAGAATTTGTTTAAGATAACATGAGACAGATGGTTTTTAGTTAATAGAAAAGTTCAGTTAAAACTTATTTGGAAGATAAATTTTTTTTAAAAAAAGGCTGACAGTAAAAGGAAAAACGTTAAGCACAAAAAAACACATCGATTAGAGTTACAGAAAGATTAATGTTTGGGTTCAAATGATGACCTGAACTGTATTGTGTGTTAAAGTCACTTCTTCCCTAAAGAAATGTAACTTTTGCTGTCATGGCGACAGTAAACGCTGTTTCAAAAGACGGTTCCAACTCCTAGTTGGAAACAGAAAGCTAACAGCGATCTCCTGCACTCAAGTCCGCTGTTGTATCGAACAATCCATCCAACCTGCCTCCTCCTAACATAGACATCCTATGAACTGCGTCACTTCTCCAGGAAACGAGATTGTCATTATTTATGCGACCGCTGGAGGGTTTATAAATAAATTGTCTGTAATAAAAAGCTGTTTGCACAAAAGACCTATTTTAAGAGGGTCAGGTTTTTTTGGGGAGGAGGAAAGCCTGCATAAGCAACCAACAGCTCAATACTTTCCCCTGCTGAACTTAAATGTACGCATAATAATCATGTACTTAAGTTTTCCTCTGAGAGGTTATGAACAACACACATCCATTCATGTAAAGAGAAAGCTGACCTGGCAAGAATGTCGTCTTGTTCACCATCTCTCTGAATGACTGTTGTTACCCGACACGGACATAAAGATGTTCCGAAATCTCAGCAGTTCATTGTTAGGTACGACGTTACCATAACTGAATGAAGCACCGCTTGTGCTAAAAATATTTCATTTAAAGTGTAATGTAACAACATCCCCCTCCCACCACTTCCCTCACTCCCCCTCCCAGTTACTAAACACATATTTAGTACATTTCTACAACACTGCAACAAAATGAAACCTTAAATATTGGAGGAAAGCAAAACAAGGTGTTAAACTGAGTAAGGCCTCTTTCAGAGATCCAAATATGGCACGCAAAATGTTGGCACTTCTGAATAAAGGGAATATCTGTGGCTACTTTACACACGCATTCATGTTCTGACATGCTCTGTGCTACTTTAAAGTCAAACCTCAAACTGTTTTCAGGCCCTTTTAAAGCTAAAAGATTTTCAATTTTGGATGTTTGTTTTTACCTACGTGTTTGTCTCACTGTCACCTCAGCCAATAAAAGCACCAAACCGATTTGAACGTTAACGCAGTCTCAAACCAGTTCCTCTCCTTGATATGGTGTCTGTAATACTTGGTAGCTGAAGAGCTAAAGCCTCTCTGATTTGCTGGTGAATAAGCAAAAAATAAACTCAACTGTTGCTAAGCCACAAGCGTGCGTTTGGCTGGAGAACTCATGAGATGCTGGCACACAACCAATCTGAAGGCCAGACTGATTGGGAATATGCATTTTAGGATCTGCTCATGATTCTATTAAAACCTCACAGCTGAGATACACTGCTCTTTGTCATGATTAGGGTTCTTTTATCAAACCTTCAATTACTATTAAGATATTGGAAATTGCTGCTTTGTTGTTATCATATCAACTGCCGCTTTCAATTTGCATGTTGAATTGGGGAAAATTAAAAGTGACATGATCTCAGTGATTCTTCACTCGCAGGTAGAAGCCACCAATCTTCGACCTCTGTCATCCGGAGATGTCATTATAACAGACACGTCATTGCCATTTTCATTTCTATCATTGCGTCCGGAAGACCAGAGCAGACATCATTATGAGGGAGTGGAGGAGCAGGCTCACGTCTTCTGGCGAAGGTTTAGTTAGCAGCAGGTTTCCACTGTAATGGATCGACATTTCAAAGTCTAATTCGATCATTTACATGACTCAGACGCAGTTGGAACACAAGGGGATAAAAGTAAAAACAGACTATATGTTGAAAGATTGGATTACTGAATGGCTGTCGTGTTCTACGCAGGGTTGCAACTAATAATAATTTTTATTGTCAGTTTATTCTTTTTTGTTTTTATTGTATCAATTAAGTCCTGTGATGGACTGAAGACATGTCCACAGTGTACCATGCCTTCACCCAAAGTTAGTTATGTAGATGGATGGATAGATAATGGATGGATGGATGTAACAAGAAATAATTTAGTCTAAGAAACGTCCAAAAGTTCTCCACATCTGTCGCAAGTTGTAACGGACGAAGGTGATGGCTCCATATGTCTATTTTTCAAACCCAAAGATTCATCTTCCCATGATAGAAAAAAAATAAAGAATTATTAGTCACATTTTAGAAGCTACAACCGGCAAACATTGGTTTTTTTTTTTGTCCTAATTAAACAACTTAAAATATAAAAATTCAAGCAATCCATAGCTGTACTAGTTAGTTGCAATAACAAGCAGGGGTGTAGCCGAACGTGACCGTCGGTTTGGCAGGAGACCGTTCTGTTCAGTGCGGCCAAACTATGTACTTTCTACAGCTCGAGTTCCATTCAGACAGTCTTGTGAGTGTGCCAGTTGTCGTCAATCAGTTTCAGCGTGCTAAAATGATTGGTCTTTAAAGCTTGAGATACATACAAGGTACAACCAAAAAGTACAGACTGCTTCTGTTGCACGTGAACGCAGCACAGCACCGTGACATGCAATGAGCAGAGGGAAGCTGGGACCTTCGTGGGGGAAGTATTCCAAGTTACGTTGCTTGACAAACATCGACACCTGAGGTACACACGCTTTCGTGACCACTGGTAGAGTCGGATCTGCAATTTCATGGTATTTGTTTTTGATAACATGCTAGCATATACCAGTACAAATTATGGCCAATATGATACTTTTAGAACGTTTACATCCCTCAAAATAAATGTAAAATTGTTATTTTATGCCTTCTTTTAGTTTTTCCTGCTGTAAAGAAAACATACTGAACTGTAACTGAACCCCAAATAGCGAAGTACCAATCAAACCGTAAATTTTGTGTAGTGTTACTATGATTTTTTTGTTTACCCCCTGTTTGTCTGTATTTGATCATTTGGATTATGCTATACAAGTCATTTTGCTGCAAAGGCTCTGAAAACTGCCATTCAACTACTTCATTTTATTCTAATGACGTATTACTGACTAGTTTCATTGACATACAGATGTCAAATATACATGCAAGTGCATATCATTTTGCATGCATATTAAGCATCAATTATCAGCCTATACTGACTCAAAGTGAGTCTTTATTTATTTATATATAAAGCAGTAAAAATCCCTTTTAGCTCAGGGTTTAGAAATGCCATATTTGGCATTTCTAGTTAGGCCTGAAATAGAGGAAACTCTCAGAAGCCACTACCTTTTTTTTGTCTCATACTAGCCCAATATGACACCACTATCTTTTCCATATTTGCCAGAGTATCATGCACTTATAGTTTACCTGTTATTTTAGTCAAAATGAATCATAATATTCTTTTAACCCTCTGGTCACGCCAACCACCAATTTGTCAGTTACAAGTTCAACAGTAGTTCGGCACGATGCGCTGTCATACTTGATTAACTGAAACGACACATCTGGGCTTCTACAAAAAACTGATAACCACAGTGACTTCTGAAAGCAGCCAGCCAGCTACACCCATTTCCTGTTGTCAAAGCATATTGTACCACCATCCACTCTCTTCTTAAAGAGAAAAGTGAAGACTCATCGTCAAAAGAAAAATACAATTATTTCAGTTTCAAAAATGGATTTTTGTATGGAAATAAGCAGATTAAGTTAGGACAGTATTGCTTAAGAAAACAGATGTTTTTGAGGGTATTAAATGTTTGGAAAGATAATATTCTCTGAAACATTGTACAAAAAGTACAATCTTTCAACACTTCAATTATGAGTTGCTTTTTTTTACAGGAGCTTTACTTTTTAATACAATTCTTTTTATCAATAGTATTTTAAATAAGACCCTAAATGTTCATTCTATAAGCTGCTTTCCAGAATACAGGATGATTTTGAGTAATATTTCGTAGAGGAACGACAGATCATTTTCGTCTGCTTTGGTTCTCTTCGGTTAAGATAGCTATCCGAGAGACTTTCAAGGCTTTATTTATAAAAATATTTTTTTTAAAAAGGCATCGCATGGATGCATCTCTGCCACATCCAGCAGTCTGGCGCAAAATGAATGTGCAAGTAACATGCCAAAGAGCCTGTCACCTACACTTCTCATCCAATTAATGATCGGCAAACTGGTTTCTCTCACACACACAAACAGTCATTAGAAGACCATCAAGTCAGTTTATTTGTTATTCCACTGCCTCGCCACCGACTTGTGGACAGATGAAAATTGCAATTATCTAGCCAGCAATCATCCAACCTTGATGGAAACAAGAGAAATCTATATGCCTCCCTAATGAGCACTGAGCACCATTGCTGCTATTTGATTAGGGACTTAATTGTGATAATAATGAGCAAATACACCCAGCTCTGGCTAAAATGGTCTTGTAAGCATTCAGCTAATTAATGGCAATTTGCCCACTGATGCCGATGAAGGAGAAAATCACTGGGGATACACATTTTCCTCTTAGCCCACTAGAACTAGACAGCACTGTTGCTGACCACGAAAACGGTCTGCTAAGCTTTCCATGCGAAAGTCATTGTCCTCGCTCCGATGGAAAAACCTGATCCTCGCCTACAAAAGCCGCCACTTAAAAGCTCATGTTGTCTTTCGGGCAGTCGCCTAAAATTGTGGGTCAAAGGCTTGACACCATTATTCAGCCATCTTGAAAGTAGGGCTGAAACCATTGTCACAACACGATAACAACAACGCAGACAGGCCAGTCTGCCACAACAGCAGCCGGGCAGTTAACACTGGCTTTCGGGCAATGCAGGGGACGAGAGCGTAATTGACAGAGCAGCGGCGGCAGTAAACATGCCAGGGGCCGCAGATTCCCCAAGAAGCAGCGAGGAAGGAAGAAAGAAAAAAAAAAAAAAAAAAAAGAAGACAAAAGAGAAAGAGAAGAAGAGGTGAGAGAGAGAAAGAGTCGGTGACAGAGCTTTAGGACTGAACAAAAGACAAGAGTGAGAAATATGTGGAAGACATATGGGGACAAGCCAGGTCTCCCAGCCTACTCTAATGTCTTGCCATTAGCCGGTGAACACAGCCACGCATGTTGTTTCTGATCAATTAGGCAGGAATAAAGGCAGCGGGCCGGAACTCCGCTAGGGGCTCCGAGAGTCTGCTGGTTACATCTAGGACACTCTCCCCCTCACTTCTTCCCTGTTTGTTGAATCTGCCGGGGCAGCGAGGACAAAGGGAGAAGGAGGCGGCGATGGGGGGGGGGGGGGATTTCACTCGGCACCTCAGCAAAGGATGTCAATCTGAAGCTGCGAACAAGGCGACACGTCTGTAAGATGCTCCAAGTCCACATGCACTCACAGACAGAGATGCAGCCAGACACGAACGGTGCTTGTCTTCCTCTCTCTCTCTCTTTGTTTTTACTACTTTGGAAGTAATAATATCAGCAGTAGCAGTGAAAGAGTGGAGATAACCATGATTATTATCTCGTTGTTGTTTTGTTTTTTTTTAGCCTGAAAGTAATGACCAAACCTTAACAGGCTGGTGGGTGTCAAAAAAAAAAATATCGCTTCTGGTACCGATACAAGGACTTAGATTCCTGAAGGATACTTTTTTTTGATAATAATTTTTACTAATTCTACTGTAAATAAAAAAGAAAATTACATTAGACATTACGGTACAAATCCTTAAGTTTTCATGCAGTTCAGAGGGAAACACCTCAGGTGCAAGTTAGCGCTGGATGCGACAATTTACTGAAATCTCCTAAACTAAACGTCACATCCTATCGTCAGATGAAAGCTTTTCTGTACGCACCTGGTAAGCTAAGCAAATACTGCAGCGCATGCAAAAAAGAAAAGTATGTGGCTACATATTAGTTTGAAAACAGTGGAAAAAAGGCTTTATAATGTAAATTACAACCAAGCTGATAACGGGGGAATTTTTTTGAATTTTTGTGTGCGGGATCCTGAGTCGAGGCTACATGTGGTCCAAACCGCGGCTCTGATGAGATTTAGTCTTGTGTTGAGGCAAAAGTTAAGCCAGTTATTGAAATTTAGTGCAGAATGACAAGGCAGTTGTAGATTGCGCAAAAGCATTTTGGTTGGTGACATAAAAAGTACCAGAGTTTGGTTTCCCGGTTACGTCAAAGACCGAAGAGGTACAAAAAAAAAAAAAGAAAAAGGATTTTAGGCATGTTTAGCCTTATCGAAAAGTCCCTACCCACGAGGGGAACAACATGCAACTCGAGAGCATCCAGTCAGGAACGAATGTGTGTATTGTTTTTTTTCCCCCAGTAATCACAGGACTTCAGAAGCCAGGATGAGGAGGTATACACACAATGACCCCATTATGTCAGCAGCGTGTGACAAATGGGCTTCGACGGAACGTATCGCAACATCGCAGCATCACAGCAGTGGAAAGGCTGATTGCGTCGGAGAAACTTTTCAGAGTCCAGATGATGAAATCGGAGAAACACGGAAATCTACTAAACACATGACCGTTCCTTCCAGCGTTGCTCCCTCGCTGCTCTGTTCGAGCAGGAAGGGGGTCAAAATGTGGCCAGATGCGTTCCGGGACCTCTTGCTTTTTTTTTTTTTTTTTTTTTTTTTTTTTTTGTCTGACAACTGACGCAAAACCCACAGTAAACAGAGGCAGAGGGGCCTTGGACAAGTACAGCAAACAAACAAGACAGGTAAAGTCTGATTTAAAGACTCTGCAAATATGGAAGTGCAGGAACAAACAACAAGAGGGAGTTCCAGAGGGGAAAAACTTGGACTTTGATTGTGTAACAAAAAACATCTGCAAACCGTTGACCAGGCCACGTCATCGGGGGAGGGTGGGAGGAGGGCGGAGGGTGGGGGGGGGGGGGTGCAATTGTGTGTGTGTGTGTGTGTGTGTGTGTGTGTGTGTGTGTGTGTGTGTGTGTGTGACTTCAAAATGGCTGGGGAACATTTTTACAACGCTCGCACAAATCCCCTGTCTCTCTCACACACACAATATACAGCTTACGCGCATAAGCCTTAAATTCGGGCTCAACAGTAGGACCTTACCGGCCTCTCAAGAGAGAAAAGAGCGCTTTTTTTATTCGTTTTCAAGATGTGATGTAATCCCCCCCCCCCCCGACCCCACCCCGCTTCCGCCCGTAACCCACAACCAACACAACACACGCGCACAACGCTCCCGCGGTACGCGAGACAGGCACGCACACAAATGAACAGATGTGCCTGTACAAAGTGGCCTGTGTGCGTCTCCTAACCATCCACAAAGAGTTGCGTGCGAACGGCCTTGCGCAGGAGGATTTTCGCACGCACGCACGCGCGCTCTTGAAAAGCATGCCCCGACAGAGAAACGTGCCCTGAAGCCGGCGCCCCTACCACAAAGAGAAATGTTCGGAGAATGTGCCGTGAATGCAAAAGGATGTTAGCGAACATCTCCCCCCCTTTTTTTTCACCCACATCCTTCCTCTTCCTCTCTCCATTTCAACCCGATCACTTTACTTCCTGCAGCGTCTGCCTGCCTGGGGATGGGCGGGCGGGCGGGCGGGCGGTGGGGCTGTTATTGTACGGCTTAATCGGCCTTTATCACCCACAGAAAGATACGCTTCTCTGCCGGGCTCCCGATGTTTTTAACCGAGCAGTCCTCTGTCTTATTCCGCTGAGCACACACTTCCTGGACGGAGACGCTTCCAACTTTAGGGTCATCTGTTCGGACCTTTGGACCGTACCATCCCGAAGTGTTTGTAATCTGTGTGCGTGCAGGCAGAGGGGTTACTGTTGGTTTAGGAGAACAGAGAGCGCCGTGGTTAAAGAGAAGTACATCGATGTGATGGGTTCCAGGAAGCCAGCTTTCCATTGCTCATCACCCCGTCAGCATGTAACCACTGAAGTGTGGCAGCAGGTTCCCTGTATGTACTGAAGAAATGCGGACGTTTTCTGCTTTAGACAGCAACCCTCACATTAAAGGCACCCTCTGGGAGGTTTTGACCACCAGTAGCACCACTGGGAAATGACTTAATAACAGGGTCACTGTTTTATTTGTGCATAAAGGTGCACATGCTCGAACACGAGGGAAATGCAATACACATTCCTGCTCAGCAGAAGCAATACAGAGGGATACTGCTAACTAGTGAAAAGATATGAAGGATTTAAAATACTTAAAACCAGCACTGCAAATGTTTTATGAGGAAGGCGAGAGTGCATTCATCATAATTGTCAGACCTGCAACTCTGCTTGAATGAAAACTCTTCAGGGAGCCTCGAGCAATCTTAAGTAGATTTTCAAAATAAAAAACAAAGGAAAAATAAGAAAAGGATAAATAACCAGCACTTAGAGGGTGAATGTGACAGGTGTCAATCACACTCGGTCGATTTAACTGCTGACACCATGTCTGATCAGTCATTCCTTCAGTCAAAATCGGAATCAAAATCAGTATTTCAACATAAGCAGCATTAACGGTTAAAATGTTTCCCAATAATGGGTGTTCGGCTTTATGTTGGTCTAATATGCACGATTACATTTATTTTGATAACTTTTATGAACATGTGACAACATGTTTGCCTTGTCAGCTGGGTCTCGTGACGTACTCTGTGTACGCATAAAAGTAAACAACTGGTCTTCAGTCAGCGAGTCATATTTTGAGCTTCATTTAAGTGAAAAAAAATTGCACTTTTTTTTCCTGCCGGGGTTTCCAAAAGAGATTTACGGACTTGTGAATCCAGCAGCAAGACTTATTCCGAAAAGCAAACTACGAGTTGCAATAAGAACCAGCAGCATAAATATTTAGTTTACACACAGGTTGCTCGGTAAACATTTATCCAGAAAGAATGTGATGAATTTGACTATTACACACACTGAATTCGTTTTAAATGCATTGTTTTCGCAACGTAACTTAATCTCATTGACTTGAACTTATTACAGCGACATTTCCTCGGTTTACTTCCAGGTCCCCCCCCCCCCTCCCTTCTGTATTACATGATAAAATTCGACATCACGATAGTCAGTAATGAGCTCAAAAGTGACGAGAACAAACCTGTGAGGACAGAGACTGACGACCACACTCGCTGCTTTTACTTTAAGCAGTAAACGGCCATGTTTCCCATGCGTCGTTGGCCGCTCGTTATGTTGACAACCTCGGAAATGACTCTGCTATGTCAATTACTGCATGTGGCCCGAGGTAAAAACCCACTGAATGCTTTTAATGTCCATGTAGATTTAGCGCAAACAAAAAGTCCCCGAAAATAAACGAAAGGGTCCAATTCTTTCTTGTGTGGCGGAGACGGTCGGCAGCACTGACAGGTTCATAATATCTGCCTCAGACGCCATTGACTTACAGTATGTATCAATATCCAGCGGGCCCGGCGGCTCCCTCCCCCACACAAACAGACCAAAGACAACGATGGGCTCACATTCCAAACACCAGCCGCTGACATTTGCACAGCATCCGCCGAGAAACGAGAAAAAAAAAAGAAAAAAAGAAGCAGAAACGTTCCAGCTCTGTCGGGACACTGGGAGAGTGTAAGCCTTTTTCTTAAGACTTTGTTCATCTTCCGTTTCTTTCTTCTCGCTCAGCGGGCGGCCATTTCCCTGGCTCAGACTGGAGGTTGTTTGGCACACCTGATCCGTAGCAGGAGACAGCGGGGGAACGAGGGGTGGAGGGAGGTCACGGCGCTCAGAGCCGGCCAGCAGGCGCCAGCATTTTATTCAGACGGTCAGCCAGCTCACCGGTCATTACTGCTGTAAGGGGATTTCATGTCCGGCTACAAGCTCACCTCTTTCTGAGGCTTTGTGTTGGGTTTGCGTGTGCGTGTGTGTGTGTGTGTGTGTGTGTGTGTGTGTGTGTGTGTGTGTGTGTGTGTGTGTGTGTGTGTAATGTGGCAGCTCATATTCTTTGATTGATTCCCACATTTACACTGTAAAAACAATACTTTACATCACACCTTAAACTCTGACTTTAAGAGTTTACTGCATCTAAAATTTTAGCAGAGTGTGAATCTTTTTATGTATTTCATCTAAATCTGCTCATTGGTTGCCGTGCTTTCGCTGAACTTGACCTCTGACCTCCCTGACCTCCCTGAGCTTACATACGTCAGGACAGCATCCCTATAAAATCAGATGGTTTTTTTTTTAAGGAAGCTCTGATCAAACTATTTTCATCTGTTTAAGATGATGGTATTCGGTTTCTCTTTTTTAAAAGCTTAAAAAAATTCCACACTCCAGAGATTTTTTTTTTTTAAGAGCGAGTCTTCTGCCGAGTTCTGCCGACAACTAAGTATTTTATTTTGCAATTTATTTTCATAGCTGTTTACTCATCTGGGAGCTAAAGTAAGCAGATGAGGTGCGTGCTGCTGCTTTGAGTTTCTCAGGGAGGCGAGCTGACAAACTGATGGAGGTTAAACTAAACTGTCTTATCACCACTGTGCACTCTTTTATTGCATTTTACTGACTGTGTAGATTAAACTGTTTGTGCTTCTTAAGCTTCTGTTTAGAAATAATTTGTTTTCTCAAATAGCAGGTGGAGGGGTTTCACTTCACCGAGATGCTGCTTATTATTGTGGATTATAAGCAGGCGCGCGCACGCACACACACACACACACACACACACACACAGGTGACCATTAAACAGAACAGATGTACCTCATTTGATTGCTGTTTGTCGACACAGTGATGCAGGTGAGGCTGGAACTGGATGACTAAACAGTGACAACAATTTCAGCTGAGACTGTCTACCTTGACATAAATCTGTAAAGTCTTGATCAACTGGATAGTTATCCGACACAGACGTGCACAATTATCCACCACGCGCACACACACACACACACACACGCACACACACACACTTAAGACAATGATCTCCCTCTTCGCTCCCCGAACCCCGACCGGTCGAGGCAGACGGCCTCCCGCCTCCGAGCGTGGTTCGGTCGGAGGTTTCTTCCTGTACAAAGAGAGTTTTTTTTTTCCTTCCTTCCCGCCTTAAAGTTGAGATGTTCCCAGACACACGTGTCGTAAAACTGCACAGTGTTCGAACCTCGCTGAACGTAAAAGGGACATCTTCAACAAAATGCGCACGCAGAATAAAAGGACATTCCGCCGTCGCGCGTTTTTTTTTTTTTTTTTTTTTTTTTTTTTGTGGCGCTATCCCTGCGATCCAACTTCTTACGCCAAAGCCAACGAGGCACCAACACAGCCGTGCAAGGCAAACCCAGCGACCCATAACGTCACAGAATAACAAGTAGGACGCCGCATGACTCTCATCTTCATCCTGCTGAGGACTTTTTGGAGGAGAATAAACCGTCAATCTCACGTTGGCGGTTACTTTCTAGGTAACCTGGTACCCGAGCTCGTGGTGGGCTGCCTTTAAACATTTGCGATGTGTGATCAGGCAGTCCTTTTCCAATCGTTTCACCCTCTCTTGGCAGTGGAAACACACACCCAGCGGGAGAAGGCGGGGGTGTCTGCTTTGTAGTTGTTGGCAGTTTAGAAAAACGATGCCCATTCACAGTTTTGGGCATTGAGGCACTCGGTGGGCTGGACCAGACCCCTTTTTTTTTGTTGTTGTTGTTGGCTTTGGGAGGGGGATACCCTCACTCTGCATTCCATCGCAGTGAAAAAAAGAGGCTGCTTTTACAGAGCTGCTCTGTCTGTACCACGACACAAACTGAGGCTGACAACAGCAAAAATTCAAGTCTGAATTAATCCCCAAGCTTCACAGATGTATACATGGGAACTGCTTAAAAAAAAACACAAAAAAAAAACAGTCATCACAACATGTCTATGTTGTCAGTTTTAAACGTTAAAGTCACTCTTTAGTTTGACATCTGTAAACTTGGACAAAGTGCATGTTAGCATTGTGTCAACCTGTGCTGGCGGCGTGAGTGTGAATCTGTCCGCAACGCACACAAAGAAAAGACGGAAACCAACAGCAATGCAAGACCACCAAGACACACGCTTGAATATGCCCGCGAAAACAAAAGCACGCGATGCAGGTAAACGTGTCTGCTCTCCCAACGCCGGAATCGAAGGCCGTCATTCTTGGAAGCACAACTGATGTGCCTCAACAATAATTGGGCGCGGATGGGTGTGGCAGGAAATAACTTTTCCTCCAATGACTACGACCCCCCCGAGGCAAATCATTTTTGCAGAGCTTGGCTCAACAGACCGGGCGAGCAAAGTCACATTGGCGGTCACTTGAAAGAAGAGGAAAAAAAAAAAACACAGGAAGCTTGCGAGTCAGTGAGAGGGAGAACGACCCCTCCGTCCTCTGACGCCTCGGCCGTCGCCCCGGCAGCGTCGGCCCTCGGTACGAGAGGCCTGCGCGAAGAGGGTGTCGCCGTGCTCACAGCGAGAGTGACAACGGGACTTTATCCGCGTCACATGCCGAGGATGAAACCTTTCTGTGCCACGCCGGCCAATGACATGTCCCGCTGCGCTCGCTCGCTCGCCCTCCCTCCCTCCCTCCGCCTCACCAGCCTCACTTCGCCTTGAGTGGGTACAGATGTGTGATCCACAGACGCTCCCACTCCGGAGCCCTCATTGGACCCACGGGGCTCAACAAAGGATGGCACACAGCTTGAGGAGCTCGCGGCTCAAAGAGTCGTCGGCGCACACGGTCACGTCGTTCGCGGGGCCGATTGTGCGAGGGAGAAAAGAGGTGCTGCTGCGAAACGCGGGACGTTTCGTCACTCGGTGACCTGATGGAACGTGATTTAAGCGCTCACATTAAAAACAAACACCGCGATTTGTTAAGTTGTGCTGTTTTTTTATTTAAAAAGGCACAAAAATCAAATATGAAGTTGTATTATAACATATTATAAAACTAAGATTATGGGGTTTTTTTTTGCTTTTATTGTGAGTAAAGTGCAGTTGAAATCTGTTTTGCAGTGTTAAAAAAAAAATTCCTGATTTACTATTTAATTCTAGTTCTGTTTGAATATTAGACCCTGTGCATTGAAAGCCGTCTTTAGTCCCGACACTGTTCTTTTTCTTCATTGATAGAAACCTGACTGGAATCCGTCCTGTAGAAGGCGACGGCTGCATTTAGACAACTGATATGATTGAAAGGGATTTATTTTGTCTGTTTGACAGCAGCTCAGCAAACAACCGTCCCACTGCTTCCATAGAGGTCGGCTGTATTGTCAGACAAATCCAGATGAATCAAACTCTACATCTGATTTATAATTACTCCATTCAAGTGTGAATGCCTTTTTTTTTTTTTTTTTTTTTCATGCTGGAATAAGGCAGACTGCCATTTATCTGCTGTGTTTGCCTGTTTTTGACAGCATGAACACACTCCCACTGAAAAGACGGTGGACAATGGAAACTTATGAAGCCGCAAGGGGGAAGAAAAAAAAATGCTTATTTTGTCAAATGTCTATTTAATAGATCAGACACTGATCTTAGATCATACGTGTCTTGGATTCACCTCATATGCTCTTCCTCTTTTTCTCTTTAACCACAACCTTTACTTTCTGTAACAAAACCAACACTCAGCTTGTACTTACGCCTAACCCTCGAGTCTACCACACGTCAGTCATCCACCACTTGTAGGAACATTTAACATCTTGGTCCCCCCCCCCAGTAGGGTGACAGTCGCATCCTTACCTCTTTGACTTTCTCCCGGCGCTCGTTGGTCTTGGGGTCGCCCGGCTTGCCGTTGTCTCTCCCCAGCGGGGGTTTAAGCAGGCACCCCCTGAACTTCTGGTAACTGAAAGTATCCGAGTTGGCACCGGGGTCTGAGGAGGTGGCTTTCTCCGAGGCGGACTCCGTTCTCGTCCCGGTCAGAGTCAAATCCTCCTGCGCTTTGCCGCCGGCCAGCCGCGCCTCGGTCGCCTCATGAGAGACGGAGGGTTTGCGGCTCAGACTTTTCAGCTTGGCGACGCTCTCTCCTTTGGCGGAGGTCATGCCCTGGTCCTTGGGTCTTTTTAGGTGTTCCCTGACATCGTTCTCGGACCCGGAGCCAACAGTGACCGGCTGGATCTCCGTCTTGGACAAGAAAATGCGTTTTAGTCGGACAGAGTCGGGCAAAAAGAAAAGGGCCCCAAAACACAGCGTAACCAAACCCGAGAGAAAGAGGAGAAACACGAATTTCTGGGACAGGCGCAGACCCATGCCCGATGCCGACACACCGGGCAACTTTCGGAAAACCATTGAAACTTTTCTGGAGACCTCGCCTTGCAGTAGAGACGTTTGTGTTTTGACAGACTTCACTCTCTACCGAGCAGCTCCTCCGCTGCCTTGAGGCTTGTGTGAAAGCGAAATATGCGGGACTTCTCCTAACACACCCCCGTGACACTTGCAAGAGTGGCAGAAACAGGCTGCCAGAGCTGTCTTTATCTCGCTATCGATTGGATCTGCATAAGCGATGGTTAGGCCTGCCTACATCTACAATTCATCATTTGGCAACGCAACTCCGGAGCTTTTATCTGTGTAACGCAAATATGTGACATCAACAGACTGCAGGATTTGGGTTTCCAAACATGTAAATGATAAAAAAAAAAAAAAAAAAAAAAACAAAAACAGCACGGGGCTTCGGGGCTGATAGATAAATGGCACTGGCGTTTACTGAAGCTGTATTCAAGAATAACAGGATTACTGCAGCGTACGCCAGGCTGATAAATAAATAGACTTTTTTTTTTTTTTTTTTTTTTTTTTTTTTAAAAGAGATAATCAAACGTCTCGCGTGGTGTCAGAACAAAGTTGGGACTCGATGCATTATAGCACGCCGTGCAAATCGTCAATAACACATCGCCCTGCGGTGCAAAAAAAAAACAAAAACCTCTAGCGAGCGGCAGAGCATCTTTTTTTCCTCGTCTCCGTTTAAACCGACCCGCGTTGCTGCACCTAGAATCACATTCAAAATCACGAGCCGTTCGGTCCGCATCTATTCTGCACAGCCGGTGGACGGAAACGCATGGATATTCATGTCGCCTCGCTGTCAATTGCGCTCCTCCGGCAGCCTCCTTTGCCCCCCTTTCCACTGGCGTCAACACGCCGGGCGAAACAAATCGCCGGATGACATGAAAGAAGGCGGGTTTTGTCCCATGCGAAGTTATCCTCGTCTCCCCCCCCCCCACACACACACACACACACTGATCCAAAATCCGTTAAATAAACAAATCCACCATCCAGTCCGCCGGTTTCCAACAAAGGCAGATAGACACGCCGCCTGCGTCGTCGCTCCGGTACCCGCCGCCGTCAGCCTGGCTGCTGCCGTGCGGATCGCTCCCTTTCGCTCGCAGAGTGCGCACTTGTGTCGCTGTGCCGTGGACGTCCGCTTGCGTAAAAAAAAAAAATTAAAAAAAAAAAAAAAAAAGCGAGAGGAGAGGGCTGGAAATGTAACATATAGAGCGGGCAGGGTGAGGAGGAGGAATGGGGGGGGGGGGGCGCGAAACGGTCCGCTGCTTAACAATTCAGTGGGGCTGGTCGGATTTCTTGACGGATATTCAAGGCGGCTTATCAAAACACAGTTAAGCCGTTTTGAGCCGTTTGAACAAAAGGAGAGAGGTCTGAATGGCTCTGTACGTGGAGAAATCATCCACACCCCGAGGAAATGAGCTTGCTTTCATCCGGGGGAAAACTGGAGAGGATTGATACATCTGCTACAGATGTATCAACTGTAGGAGAAAAAATAAATACAGTGCCAATGATTAGTCACTGTTTTCATTTTGGGAAGAGATGGTAAATCCACCACAGGCCTGCATGGTTTCGCGTTTTCTTTGTTTTCATGACCTCCTTGTCACATAATCACACCAGTCTGGAGAAACCCACAAACATTTCATTTGGTATGTATCACCTAGTTTCTTTTTTAATCCTCTAAAGAACCATTTGGGCCCCATGAGATCATCCACGTGAGAATCTTAGCGTTGAGTTTTACCTCCTTCAACGAGAAACCAAAACTTCACCCGTTTGACTACACTTACTTCTGATCTGAAGACGTTTTAAAGTCATGACAGATTCTTCCTTCGAGCAAATAGCCGATACAATGCAGAGATGGCCATAAAAGTTGATTTTTAACCAGGTTCTGGCTTTGCAACGCTTTAGTAGCCGGAAGTGGCGTACTTCCTGGTTTGTCTTGCTGCAGGTAAGCCTGACCAACATCTACAGACTTTTATCAACAGGTTCCTCCTGTTTGTACTGCCGAGTGTTGTCAAAATAAAGAATCTGTCTTCCTGTTCATGCAGTTTTCTTTTGTTCCAAACAAAATCTAAAACTCTACTAGAAACTACAATTTATCAATACTTTGGTTCATGTGGTTTCCCAGCAACAGTTTATTCAGCTGAACATATTACTCAGACAAAAGATTCATATCGTAAGGGAAATACTCATTTTTGGTCAAATAAGAAATATATTGCATCATGATGTATGAGGAAAAATAATATTAACCGCCTGATCGTCGTCTCAGCAAAGGCATCTCAAAGTAAGGTGAACTTACTAACATTTAAAGAGTCTTTTTTTTGGGGGGGGGAATGGAGGTCACTCGTGGAAATAAATCTGAAATTATACTAATGGATACATCAAGGATTGTGTAGTGTGGCTGAAAGCTCTGATAAAAACAAATATGTTGACCATGAGTTGAGTTTAGGTGAACTTAAACCCAACACTTTGAGAGCCATAGTTCGCATTTGCCATCAGTGTTTTGCCTGCAGTGTGCGCAGGAGGGGGAGAAAGGTGTGTTTACATGATGTTTGCATAAGCGAGAAAGAAGCTGAGTGGTAACCACAGTGTTTTCTCGGCATTAAATAAGATAGATGTGCAAATGAGGTGGCCATTACTGAAGAGCCCGCACGGCACTATTCAACCAATGGTCCTGAAAGCAGCAATGAGAAAACAAAAGGTGATCGGTGTCAGTATTGACCTTTAATTAGATGTCAATTTAAGTCCCAACCCCTCCGCCCGCCCACAGGCCTCCAGGACGTCTGTTGTCATCCCGCTGTCTGAAAGTTGCCTCCGGACATTCTTAAAATCAAATCCGTTTAATGATGTCTGATAACTCCCGACGAACCTTGACCCTTACCTACGTTTCATTTTTCATCCGTTTCCCTCTCCGTCGTTAAAATAGTCATTTTCAATATAAAAGTGGATGTTTTTCTTCCTTCAAAAAGTTGACTTGAATTTGAACAAAATCCCTGCCTGCACAAGTAATAAGCACTTATTAACATCTGACGCCTGAAACTCCTCAGGCTCCTTTGTTGTCATTGTCAGGTGCATGTGGTGCGACGAGCCAATTTTAAGGCAATTTGTACAGCGTTTGACCCCACATTCTCACCGTTACACCATCTCTCACCGCGGCCCTAATTGAGTCGGACTGCTGCTCGTCTGTAATTTACAGAACGAGGGGAGGGGGAAGACAGAGCTGTTGAATTAGCTTTTCTAGTTTTTGATCCAAGAGCATTTCCTCTGGGAGCAGGTAAATCCATGAAGCATTCTGTGGACTTCAATGCTGACAAAAGGACAGTTTGCAGTGAGAGAGGGGCTTTACGATGGCTCAGCGTCTGTCTGTAATGAGGCTTGAATCTCATGTATCGTATCACTCTTTCCACGACAACATTCACCCTGTGGCCACTTTATTGGCTTCATCCGTCCAATAGCTTGCATACCATTATGTCATGAAGTCAAACAATGTTCATGTTTTAAACTAACAAAGGTTAAGTGATGTATTCTGTATATTGATTGTATTTTACAATATTGAGCTACATTTAGAGGTGTTTCTAATATTTTGACCACTAGATCTATGTCAACAGGGAGGGGAGAAAAAAAAAAATTCAAGACAACCAGTGCAGCGCCACCTTTAACTATAACCTAAAAAAATTAAACATACAGTGCAATTAAATATACACATTTCTGACGATAACAGTACAAAATGGACATTACAGACTTTTTAAGGGAGGAATTTGTGGTATTTGATTGTACAGGTGTACCCAATAAAGTGGCCTTGGAATGTATACATTGCACAACCTTACCATCACCATAAACATTCGGAAATTGTTGGCAAATTTATGGATTATGTAAATGTTTATGTCGATTCCTACAAAAACAAAATATTTTGAAAGCAACACAATAGACACATCCAGTCAGTGGCTCTCAAAGGGCCCAAGTTATACACGAGTCCAGTCTTTGAGCTTGCACAAAGCTGCGCCGGTCTCTGACAGCCCAGTTTATCACCAGGATAGATGGGCAGGGCGATACGGTCTCACTGCTACCAACAGGCGAGCGTGAAACCAAAGCGCAGGCATTTTCCACCAAAAACGAACGCTGTGCAGATAAATGGTTCCCTCAGAGGACATTTTGTCGTGTGCTTTGCATTCACGTTCACCGCGGAAACGAACTGCTGATGTCCGGGCGCTGTTTTCTGTTTCACAGCTCAAATGCCATTCGTGGTGACTGTCTCCATAATACACACACACACACACACACACACACACACACACACACACACACACACACACACACACACACGCGCACCATCCTCATTGGGCTGAGGCCTGAACATACTGGCAACCTGATCCTTTATGTACAAACATCATCCCTGAGCACGGTGAGGGAAATCTGGTGCTGCAATGTGATGTTGTTTGCATGTGGTTAATAAGGATGCATCTCTCAGCTGGGCTTCGTTATCGGACTGACTCACCGGTTTATCAGCTGGGAAGCGTTTCCACAAACAGAATGCATTAGGGAGCGGAGGAAGTGGCTTTGTGACCCCTTTTCTTTCTTTTTTTTTACACTTAATTGGCATGTGATGGTGATCAGAGGAGAGACGTACTGTAAGAAAATATTTTACGCTCATAGAAAAGGCCACTTTATTCCCAGTCTACTGTACAATCACCGTGAAACAACCACGTAATGACCACTAAGTTTCTGGAAATGTATGCAGGACGTGGCTGAAACAGCCGACTGTCTTAAAGAACATTTTTCTGCAGAGGGCTGTAACCACGTCTGCTCTTGTATTCAAAAATTCAATTCTTTCCCAACACGCCCTGATGTTTTATTCATCAAACATGCCAATGAAAAAGTCCATCTCTGTGTTGTGCTCATTCCAATACATCAAACAGCAGGCCCGAGATGTATCAGCCTGTGCCAGTGTGTCCGGATTAATAATGTCACCACGCTTGCGATTTCGTTCTTTAAGCACAGCGGCAGAGCTTTCCCTGACGCTGGGAATCGTTTGATTACAAGTCATAAATATCAGAGATTGCTTTTTTGGGATGGGGGACTGACCCTCAGGGGTGATGTTGGAGATGTACAATGCCTGAACAAAGCTTCCTGTAGAATTTGACTCCACTCTTAAACTTTCAAGAATGCTGGGTCACCGGATAAGACGAAACTCGAGGATCGACTGGAGATACCGAAGACTTCGGATCATCTTAGTTCAGAGTTTAGTGACGCTGCGAAGGAAGAATTCCGATCCTTTGCTTATATATCAAACCACAATGTGAACGATTGCAACTTAAGGTCCTGCTTTTAAACTCTTATTTAAGTAAGGAAGTGTAAGCAAAATGTATTGGTATTGTTGCTGATGATTGGATTGAAGTGTGAGATTGTTGAATTGGATCTAATTTTAACCACCGAAAGGGCTTTCTTTGTAGAATATGATTCTACAAAGTAGCTGAAGCTGCCAAGTAAATGGTGTAAAGAAACAATTTACAATATTTAGCTGTGAAATGAGGCGGATTAGAACTACAAAGGAACATCAATTGGACATTCTCAGGTATGAGAAAGCTCCATACACAATTTTATGTCGATAAAGTACTTAAATAAATGTACTTTCCACTGGGACACACATTGCCAGTGCCCGGCTGGGCACTACTTTGCCTATAGTTTGCATAATTCTTCTGTAAGAAGATGTTGCATCCTTTGTCCAGCATAAATGGACTACAGCTCAGTGCAAATAGTAGCAGCAGAACAATAAGCCCTGCTGCAGTTATATTTGTCTCTCCCTTTTATAGACAAAACAAACATCAAACTGCAGTGTGCACGCGGCCCTTCAGTGACCCTTCTCCACCACATTCATAATCAAAAAAAAAAAAATCTCTTGTTGTGTAACAAAACATTTTCAAAGCGCAGCAGCCGACGCTGAGAATCAGAACGTTCACTTGTGAGGAACATCAGCGTCACGGTTCAAGTGTTTATTTTTTATTTTTTTTATTGCCTGAACACAACAATTAGCCATGCATTAGATGGGAGTATATGGTCCATGTAAATGAGAGGGAACGCAATAGGAAACACACCATTGAGCTGATGGAATGGGGCCGCAAAAAAAAAAAAAAAAAGCCAGACTCCCTCCCCAGCGCACCGATTTAAACAGGCCAGCGTGCTTTTAGTGTACAAATCACCCTTACAGTGAAATTACAAGTGAAAAAGTAACAGCTTGTTTTCTTGTTCTGGGAAGGCAGCACTTGTTGGGGAACTGGGTGATTGTACAGTTACACAGTGCCCTCTGCTGGTGTGTGTTTGTACGCTGCAGTCAGAACCCTGGGATGTGATGTGGATACATTTTAATATATATATACTCTATTTGTACACATTTGGGTTGGATTAAAATTGTCCTTTCAGCCAAATTCACCAACATTATAAATTTAAGACAGAGTGTGCAGATATATTTTGCACTCACTAAAAGACCCTGTGTTCCTCTGTGTATTTAGAGGTGACTGAGGGTCAAACTAGTCCAATATTTAAAACAAACAGCATCATTAAACGTAAAGGGCAGACGCTCCAAACATTAAGGAGCGATGAGGAGAAAATAAATAGGAGAGCCCTCTTGCAAACAAGACCAATTTAAAAAAGCTCCACGATGATAGACCCAGCGGACCGACAGTAATTTAACAAGAGCAAAAAAAGACAAATACATAAACACTCAAACTAATCCATTTGAAAAGCTTTCAGGCTTAATTCGCCCTCCACGCGCTAATTTGGAGCGGCGGAAGGGATGGCTGGTAAATATCCAGCATTTCATTTGGGAGTTCAGTGTGTGATGACCTCTGAAGTCACAGTCACTTACAGTATGTACTTGTTTGTCCCCATTTGTGGTTCTGAATTTTGTTCATATCTTTCTACTTTTACTATAATGATAGTAAAGATGCTCAGCACACACAATAAAGTATTGCAGCCCACCTACAACCTAAATTAAAGTCTAGCCTCAATCAAAAATGACCATATAGCTGATTCAAGTCTTTTCTGATGCAGTCCCCAGATAAACGATCTAAAAGCAGCATTAATGGTGTATTTGTTTTCACGGGTGTTGTAGTCAATTTTATTTCACTGACGTGTGGTACGTGCACCTATAAACTCACTTATTAACATGCAATATCTTCTTTGTTTCATCATCTGAATCTCTAAATTCTATTTTCCACAATGTTGAACCATTTACGTGGCAACTCGACCCTATGACGGTCAAAGTTGAGATATTAACAGCTTAAAATCAGTGGTAACTTTGATTTGTGGAGAGCACAACTTGGCTATTGTTCGTCTGTAATGTTGGTGATCTGGGAATTTAAGCTTGTTTTACTGTTTACTTACTGTTAAATCCTTTGAATGAGTATCAGCTAAATGCCAACCAATTTAAATATAAATAGGATTCTTCAGCCAACAATGATGCCAGTAATTGGAGTCTGAAACCAGACTCCTCAGATGTCAAATTAACTTGGCCACCCAGCAGCTCTGCTGGAAAACAATAGAATGCAACAAATGCCAAGACCTGAAATGAGTGAATATTAAAAATAGAGCAGAACCTCGTGTTCGTCGGGCCAAACTGGTTAAGAAGCGCACGAGTCATTGTGATTTTTTTTCCATCTACCAGAAATAGAAGCGGAATAAATAAACTCAGCCAGAGCAGCCACAGCAGCCACAGCCGTCTCTCTGGGTACTTCACATTCTCAACAGCAGCGCCACTTTAACAAGGCAGACGGTTCATTCTGAGTTTATTCGACTCAACAAAGTGTCCAATTATAGAATGTCTCCCAGATATATGAATCCAGCTCCTCCCTCTTATATTTTACTTTTGGGACTCTGCATGCTCAGAATGCAGCTGAATCCCAGCTGGTTGTATCTTAATTACAATGTTCAGCACTCTTCCCTTCTGGCCAAAAAAGGTTATTGCAAGTTCAAAAGTGTGTGACGATCCCTTCTTCGAACGAGTGCTCGAGCAAGTAATTTTGAAATGATAATTGTACATGATTGGAATAATTTCAATTTAAGAGAGTTTACATTTCTTTTCCATCGAAGTCCAGAAGGAAAGACTCTACTGATGAAGTCACCATTGGTTTAGCCAATTGCTGTGACTTCCTGTATCTGTTTCAAATTAAAAGCCATTGTTTCAAATTAAAAGCCCTGAGTTTTGACAGTCTTCTGGCAGAAAAGAGCTGGCAGGTCGCTGGGGATGCTGGGACTGACCATAGCCAAGGAGCAAATTTATGTCGAGAGAGAACTGACTACACGGCATACAACACATTTACAATGTGCACTCACCAAATACATTTAGGGTCCGGCAGATCTGCTCACACTAATTGAACAAGCTTCTCCTCAATTTTCTTGGTTACCAGGGAGACCGATTGCCTGAAAAGGAGGTAGGTGAATTATCGCCTCAAATAAGCTGCAACCAGCTGTAATTTTAGCACAGAATGACAGCATTTCCCCCAAAACGTTAAAGATCTACCAAAACTCAAATGAAACCCCAAGTTTTTTTTTCCCTCCACTTTTGGGTCAACCACAACATTAATCTTCAATCATGAGACACAGACACAGGTGTGCTATAAAGTATAACTTTAATCTATTATATAGTTTCAGATGTAGTTTCATTACTGCTTGTTAAGTTTTACTGGTCATTACAACGGAATGCTGAAAGCTAAAGATGAATGAACAAGAAAGCGCACACTTTATATCCTTCAGATTCTAATTTGTACATCATATAATAAACTTCTTTACTATATATTTATTTTAATACATATTTGCAATTCATGTGCGTATAAATTAAAAATAAATCTTTAATCATTGACGAATTTCAATTTGCGTCTGCAAATAATTGACCGACACAGAAATTAAACCAAAAAAAAAACCAAAACATTAAAGATAAACATAAAAGATGAACAAAAGGGAAATATAATCAACTCTGTCATCAAGTCAAAGCATAACATTCACTAGGATTTTCGATCCCGGCCTCTCTGCTGTACAACACCCAACCCGTCCCTGGTAATAACGCCCATCATAAAGTACATTCCTTTTCCCTGTGATGTGTCCCCTGTTAGCCATGCACAACGTGTACACTACATTAAAGCCGTTTATTGCTCTCGCTAACATCAGAGTTTTGAGATAAAGGTAGTGCTTCGTTAAAGTGCTCGGTGTGGTTTAAAATAGTGGCGCGCGACAGGGGCTGGATCAAGCAAATTGGAGGAAGATGAGGTAAACAAGGGAGGAAAAATTCTTTGGATGGTGGAGTAGTGACTCCACATGGTTCATTATGTTGATGAGTGTGCGAGTGTGCGTCACACTATGATTGCTGCCCTTTAGAATTGAACGTCTTTGTCTAATTTGCCTTGTGCTGCCGGGCTAGTCAAATGTTACGGTACTTTATAAAGGAACATACCAGTGTTGTTGCAAGTTTTAGCCCAAACAGTACAAATCCTAAAGTATCCAAATTGGTGCTTTCCCTTTATTTAGGAACTGTGTTTCTTTTTTTTCTTTTTTTTTCTACCAGTGAGACCACTATTATTATCCATTCATCTTTTGATATGATACTAGGAATATGTTGACGAGATGAATCTGCACTGCAATTACAACAAAACACAAATGTACCTGATGCCAATGCTGAACGCTCACAGTGACAAAGCTGAAGCACGTCTTTACAGAGATCTGTTATGTTGTAGAGAATTAATGGAAGATTTTGTCTGAATATCAAGAAAAAATATATATATATGTTGTTGTTTTTTCCAGTGGAACAATTTAACTTCAGGAGAAGTGAGTTTGAACATAAAGCTTAGAAGCTGCACTGTTTATAGTTTATTTTGCAGTAAATTCAGCCTGTTTCTACTCTGTAAACTCCGCCGTTTAAAGTTTGGGTGACAAATGCTTCTGGAGTGCCGTTACAAGTGAACATGAGATGGAAAAAAAACAAAAAAAACCCCAAAAAAACCCACAGTGAAGCCATCTGTAAAGCACACGGAGTGATGCAACGCTCGACTCCATTTACAGTACTTGACGATTGAAAGCAAAGGGACTCAAATATCCCGTAAAGCTGATGAAAACATTTTTTTTTTTACAATCAAGTGGTTGAACAAGTAAAGCACGAAGAGTTTTTAAGTGCACAGAAATATAAGGAACCAAAAACAAAAAAAGCTGAAGTGAATGCTGCTGAGGCGACAGTGTTGCCAACACATTCAATGAAGTCGAATGCCACGACGTAAAAACAATGCACCGGTGGCGGACATACATCCAGTGTGGAAACTCCCAAAAAAAAGAGAACGGAGAGCATCCACTTGATTAAAAAGCGAAGAGGACAGATGATTTAACTGTGATGGCTTTGTTTGATTTGTGCATCAAGCAAAATAAAGGCAAAAACAATGTGTACATAACATTACATAAGTAAATACAATTAAAAGCGGTTCTTCTAAAGGCTGTATGGCTTCAGATTAAGGTTCTCCGCACCAAACATTACCCCGCCAGCAGCGCGAGAATGTTTGCCCTGAAGACGCATTCGGTATGAAAAATAAAAGTTGTGAAAATAGCGTTTCTTTTTGAGAAATCAAGTCTTTGGAATAACGTGAAAATAATGAGGGACATGGCGTGTTTCGCTTGAAGCATTGTTTTGATCTAAATGTGAAGCTTCTGGTTTCCCTCCGTTTGATCACACCCTCCGGTAATGAAAACTCTCCTTATCATTTTGACATAAAAAAAAAAAAAAAAAAAAAAAAAAAAAACACTCTCAAGCAGGATATTCTCAGAGATAACCCGCTTTGCATTCACACAGTCACACACATCCACACGCAGGAGTATGTTTAGAGATGTGTTGCTTTGTTACTTACTGCAACCGTCCTGAAATCTACTCATGAGCCTCTGAAGAGCAGTTAAGTGTTAAGAGATGAACAAACTGCCAAATCATAGAGCATCTGGGAAGATTATAAGAAACACAACAGCGGAGATGTAGAGAAACCGTTCCCAGGGCTTCTGTAGCTTCGGAGGAGCTCATAAATCCAATGTCGCGTGTGAAACATTACTGTCCACACGACAATAAAAAGGCAATTTGAGGATGAGGAATGTTCTGCAAGTCATTAAGCTCGTCACGTTTGTCTTTAGACCCGTCCTTGTTGGCATTTCCAGCGCACTTCTCCTCTCTAATAGTCTGTCGCACACGCTGAGCTTTATTATAATGTAAAAATCAAATGTGGTTAAGCAACAGGGAACTAAGAAGTTTTAAAGTTTGACCCTTCCATCTGCCAACTTTAACATCATTTTATAAATTGGAAAGCAGGAAGAGTGTTTTGGCAAAAAAAAAAAAAAAAAAAAAAAAAAAAATGTACGCTGGGATGTTCCCACTGATTTACAGGAGTGAATGTGTCGACTGCCAAAACATCCTTCAACTCTTGGTAACTGAGGTTACCGTAGCAAGCATTTTACAGATGCTTAAGAGAAGAGGAGTGGAAGAAATGAAGAAGCTTTTAGGCCGCTTCTGCTCTTTCCCCTCAGCTGTAACGCGAGCTTTCTGGATGTAAGAGGATCAGGAAGGATTCAATCGTCGCCAACACGCAAGGGAACAGCCAGAAAAGTGGAACAGTGACTCACTCAAGCTACTTCAGTTCGACCGGGTTTCAAAGCCGGAGTTTTTGCTGTCCGCAGTCAGGTCGTTGCGTGACCTGGAAACTCTTTTTGTACGGGGGTCGAGCACTTAATGGACTCAAGCGAAAGAATACCTGTGGCTTTACAATCGAATTGTTATCGGCTGTGACACCGGCTGTTCTGTAGAAAAAGTTTACAACGTGGTGCCTTTTTTTAAAAAAAAAATTTAAATTTTTTTTTTTATGAACGTGCTCAAATCAATCCAAATAAGCGTCCATAACTTCAATAATACGTTTGATTCGCCGAGCAGCTTTTGTGGACGCGCGGTGTATTTTACACTGACTATCGTACACACTGTACAGCCGTAGAAAGTACAGCAGAGTACCAACACGACATGAGACAGCAGGTAATAACCCTACAGCTCATTTTGGAGTCTTGCCCGGACGTGCGAAAAATTCTAGCGAACGGTTTTTAACGACAGTTTAATACCAGTGTTTGATTTCAGTTGTTGCCTTTAGCGGTGATTTGCATGTTCGGAAGATGAAAAGGTTTTTAAAAGACGTTTAAAGGGTATTCATAAATATAGAATATTATAATTCATCTACATAATTTACACATCTCTACTGCATAGAATTGCTTCTTTTTTTTTTTTTTTTTTTTTTGCCACAACATGCCGACAGTGTTAGATTTTGAAGAAGGTTAAGAGGCGTGGATGGATTCCTGTACAAAATAACCTTCAGTTATTGTGTGCTGTTAATATCCTCAGTGGTAATATAGAGAACAAATGCTTCTTTAAAAAAAAAAAACCAACAACAACAAGACAATGCAAACAGGCATGTAAAAGATACAGAGAATTAAGTATTTAGATCCGTTATATTAAACCCAACTCGTGTGTGTAGAGGTTTACAATATGAAGAGAGTGAAAGTGACTGTTGATGGGAGCTTGTTAATTAGATTATTATTATTATTAAGAGAGACATCTACTTTAACAACGCCACTGCTACATCAGCGAATTTAAAGGGTATTCTACCTCGAAGGAAAAACAAACAACATCCACAGAGCAAAGCGGCACGACAACACGTGATCTAACTCGGATGAGGAAACGTGTATGATGGCTGATCAAAACATCTGTCCAATAAGATATCCAAACACTCAGCTCCTCTTCATGTTTCAAGGTCAAAACCTCTTGACTTTCTATAACAGTGAGCAGTTTCTGGACTCCCATAGAACAGCCACAGAACAAGGCCACAGGTCTGTAAGCCCGACTTTAAACAGCTGTGGTTCTTTTAGTCGGTGGTTTGCACAGTGACTAAATACATCCAACCTACAAAACAACAAATACTGGAATAAACTCTGATTACTGACAGATGTTTGTGCCCCTGAAAGTAAAATATGTTGGTTTTAAAAAAAAGAAAGACACGAGAGATTAAAATGCACCATGTGAAAAAGTCTGACATCAAATAAGGCCAAATATTAAATATTAAAACAGCTACAATCTAAATGTTTGGATATCCAGCAATTTCAAGTGATAGAATGACAGCGAAAAAACAAACTTCAATGCGTTATGTTTGGACTGTTGTTCTTTTGATGACATTTAGGGCCAGCATGCCTCTGTGAATTCAAAGACAGAAAAGATGGAAGAAAAAAAAAAACATGAAATTAACAGCTAATATTAAAAGAAAAAGACAGTCTGACACGAAAGTCAAAATAACATTGTCTGACACGAAAACAGTCCAAACCTTTGGTAATGCATAGTTCTTTCCTGAATGTCTCACTGTCAACCGTAAACTCCACCATCTCTCAGCTAGCAGCTCCACTCCCAGCTCCACTCCCGTCTAGAAAAAATAAAGAGCAATGAGCAGAACACACTAATGGCTCTTCTTTTCTTTTCTTTTCTTTTCTTTTCTTTTCTTTTCTTTTCTTTTCTTTTCTTTTCTTTTCTTTTCTTTTCTTTTCTTTTCTTTTTTGTTTCTGGTTCGTCCAGCATTAGCAGTTTTGGCTTGTTTGGTTTCTCCACCAAAGAGTTCCTTTAGAGCAGAGCGGTGAAGCAGCCCTCCCCCCCATTTGAACCAGCGAGGGTGGGCGTTCAGCCGGACCCCCTCCATATCCGGGGTTCCACCTTTAGGGCAGGAAGGGTTCGTCCTCGTCCTCGTCCGCGCTGGGACCGGGGTCGCTCAGGCATCTCGTTAGCTTCGGCTGATCGCCGACTCCGTTCTCCTCACCTGGCTTGTCGAGTCTGCTCGGCCCCCCAGGAGGCTTCATCATCAGGCCGTGGTCCTCCTCCTCCCTCCGCTGCTGCTGCTGCTCCTCCTCCTCCCGTCTGAATTCATCCATGAGGTTTACAGAGTCTGGAGACTGAGGAGAGGCCAGGTCCACCTGAATGGTCGGCACGCTGTCTGACATCTGCTTCACGCTGTAGGTTTGGGGGTCTACATGCAGGATAAAAGTTTACAATATCAGGCAATTAGCTTTAACAGGGCTTTTAAAAAGGGATCTGATATTATCTCATCATCCCACCAGCGTGCATGAACATACGATGTACAGGGGGAGGAAAATATGATCAACAAATGTGAAGGTCAAAGTCACGACACAAACTTGCGGACATCAGGCTTTCAGACCATTCCACACATTTCACTGTACAACAAAAAATACGCAAAAGTACGTCACGATGATATGTGGTGCAACGCATGCTGCAATAAATCCGCTTTCACTAAAAACACAATAAAAAAAACAACACACACACAAACTGAAGCTCCCTGTATGCAACATGCTGAACTCTAGTCCAGGACTTTGTTCCTTGGCTTTAATAACTCATCTGAATTTCTCCTTGTCAGTCATGTAATGAGAATCCCCTCATTAGTAATGAATAAGTAATGAGTGTTGAAAAGCAGAACAACAGGAGCATGCGTGTTAGAGTTGCTGTTAGGTTAGCACAACTTCAAATGAATCTTCTCTACACTCACGACATACCTGAGCAGAGTTTGTGTCCTTTCTGCTGCTGAGCAGGTTTGAAATCAGAATCTTTGCCTAAAATGAAACCACACACGGGTTTACATGCCGGGATGGCACATGCAAACATATTTCCATCGGTGGGGAAATATTTACGGCTGCAGCAGCGAACATTAACAGTGTTTCCACAGTTACTATTGGTTTGTGAGAGCTGCCCTCTGAACCTAACAAAATACAAAGTCTGATCCTTCTGGGTCCCATTAGTGGTACGCTGCATTTTCTCCTGTTATTTCAGGGGGGTACCAGACAGTAAAATGGTGGCAGATAATGGGGTGTTTGCATTTGGATGTAGCTAAGATGGATGTGTTTACCTGAGGCCAGTCTAGCTCTGTGCATAGTCGGGGATTCGGGAGGAGCAGCAGGCACCGTCAGGTAGTTATTCATCTCTTTTATCTGCGAAAACACGGTGATAGTGTATATTTGTGGGGTGAATCAGCCTTCTGCGTTTAATCAAAATGTAACATACATAATGTAGCTTCCATAAACATTCACTTTCATTAATGTACAAAGCAGAAAAATGACAAGAAATACACAATTCTTCATCGTTTAATTGTTTGGGAATCAAACATGAATCAATATCTTAGAGAAACTTAATTAATATGATGCGCTGCTTCGTTGTACTCTGGAAATCCTCTTGAGTTTACAGTGGCTTCCAGCACATCCAATTTATCCTAAACAGGAGCCTTATTTTCATTATGCAATTAAAGGAGGGTGAAATAGAAGATTGTGGTAGAGACACTCAACTGCGCGAGTGAATCAGCTCCTATTTGTGTGGAGAAAATTAATTTAGGAGACTGCAGGACTCACTAATTCGAGAACAAATCATAGTTTTGCCCGAATCATTTAACTGCTGGTGGCCCAGTATGAAATGATAAGAGCTGCTTCTTTGCAGTCTACTGTCCACAAAGCAGACAGATGGCTTGATTTAGGTGGTGATGGTTGATATTAAAAGGCGTTGCTTACCTTCTTCTCCAGATGAGCCATCTTCTGCTTCTTGATGAGTATGTCGCTCAGTCCATCCTCGTAAGGATCGACCAACAGAGTGTGTCTGTTGTAGGAGCACAGCTAAGAAACAAAGCCACATGAAAAAAAAAAAAAAAATTCATACCACTGTGTCATCATTGCTGATTTATTCATGCCAAGATCACCATGGGAACAATATTCTTGGCAGCGTAAATCAAGTGGAAGTGCTAATCCGTGTCCTCTAAAAAGTCAGTATTTGTTGCAACACCGATTTGATTCAGAGTTCAAAGAAATCAGTCCGTTATAAAATACAGCAGATGTGCTTTGTTTATCAGTGAAAATCATTATTGAATAATGATATGCTCAGCTCCCACTGATACAAGACGGTGCAATTTGCTGATATAAATGAGAAAAGCGAAACTACTCGTATATCAGCAGTGTTACCCTCTGTCGTGTCTTCTGAAGGTTACTCCTGAGGATTTTCCTGATCTCCTCCTCTCGGCCTTTGGGCAGCTGCGAAAGAGTTTTTTTCGCAGATTTGTCAGAAGAAGGTTTCTTGGGCTGGATGTTCCTGGTGAATGTACAGGAAAACCGATCAGACATTTTGTTTTGTAGACTGGCGGGAAGAAGTTACACGCGTGATATTGCACTTCCCTGAATATTTTCTGCGAATCTAAAGATGACATGCGTGAGAGAAAATATCTAACAGTGCGGGCTGGCAGTAAACAGCCAATATTTTAAGTAATAGGAGATCTAATTTACTTATAAATGTTAGGGATGACATTATTTCTGTAACAGATAAATTAAGTGAGATTATTACTGTTTTTACTGAATTAACTTTTAGACATTTGTTTGACTTTGTCTATCTGTTTTACAGCAACAGAGTCCAAAGTGAGGAAAACTAATTCTCTCATGAGTATCCAACTGTCTCTACTTCACTTACATCTAGTGAAGACTGACTCATCTACTGGATGTTAAGACCGGCCAAGGCTCAATTTAGCCATTCGTCACTGACTACTTCTGACTGCAGATGTGAAATTAGTGAAGAATTTAGTGAGGCCCGTACTGCTGCTTACAGTCATTGTTTTTTTTAAAGGTTATACCACACAAGCACACTGGGCAACAATAACAAATGAGTCTTCGCTACTCAGCACCTTCTGGGTGACAGAAGGTGCTGTTTATGTATTAAGAATTAGAAAGAACAACTTTAATACGTCAGCGCTCTTTAAAGAACCACCAATCTCTGCGAAGCAATGTGCAAACCCACAATATACTAAAAAAAACTCTTTGACATCTCTGGATAAAATTATATATCGTGCTATCTCCCACAAAAATAGATTTGTTTCCATCAATTTAACTGTAAAAAGTGGATTAAAGTCATGAAGTCATAAAAGCATTCCTCTTTAATATGAAATGACTGAGTGTGAGTGAAGGTAATGTAAAAAATAACATGAAAATACACCGTTATTTTCTATTTACAGCTAATTACAGAAACTACAGAGGTTAATGGGATGTCTTTTATTGTGATGGTCTAAATCGTACCTTCAAAAATAAACTTAGTCTCTACTATTGTAGAATTTAATGACTGTGTCAAAGTTAATTAAAATATTAAGCATGGTCTATATTGAGCACAATTTTTTTTTTTTTTTTTAATCCTTTGACAAGTACTGCTTGAAGCACTTAAAAGTTTAGTTGGTACTCACTGCATGGAAACGGTGGAAGGCACAGCAGACGGCGGCTTGACTCCCCCACCGCTCTCCACCATCTCAATGGCCTGTTTCATCTCCATCTTGTGGTAGAAGGCGATGAGTTGTGGCTCCTTGGAGCGTTCGCCTGTAATCAGCCACTTCTTCACATACTTCTTGTTGAAGCGGTTCAATCTGAGAGATGGAAAGAAGTGACAGATGAGAACGGAGACCTCAGACATGGCGGTAAAAACAGGAGGGAGAAAGGCTGCGTAGTCTTAAAGGGGGATAAAAAAAAAAAAAGAGGTAAATGTTGGAATTAATAACAACAATTCAACATTTATAGCCATAGTTGTGTTGTGTATCGTCTCTCGGGTTACATATAGTTAGCTGAATATGACAGAAAAGAAACCACTTACAATTTGTCAGTTAATTATAAATATAAGCCACTTCGTAAAAAGTAAACATTTTATATTCAGAGTTTAAAATTCAAAGACATCATCACCAAGACATTTGGGATTAGGTGATTTCTAATGCACATTTGTCAGATTGTTTACTAATTTATACTAAACAATTAATGACTCATTAAAATAATGTAGCTCGTGTTTTCTTGTGTTTATATGTTGTTAGTTCCTTCTAAAATCGTTCCATACTTGTCCTTCCAGTGGTGATGTCCATAGTGTCCACATATATCCTCAATTCCAGTTAGTAAGTGGTCGAGGAACTGGGGAATAAAAAGAAGAGAATTTGTTGAACGGATAGAAAAACAAACTCCAGACTGAATCAGACCCAGCTGACCCCAGTCTTCTCTGGGGAGTTTTATTTATTTATTGTCACAACAGACACAGCATGCAAAAAAAATGCCAAGTTTGACCTCCAGCTTCTATCTCATACACTCAACTTCTGAGGGCCCATGTTACAGCTGCTGTCATACAATGTCATTTGGAGCGATTTAATTGGTCAGAAATTGATTTCTCTTTTTAGCTGTTGTGTTGGTAGTTGTAGTTAAAGCTTGATTGTATTATATGTTCGTGACACTTGCGAGGTTCTCTTTTTCCCTCATTTCTATTTGTACACTTTACCACCGAGAGGCAAAAATGTGAAAAAGTTATGTTTTGTATTTATACAGTGTAATTTGTGATTAACAATGCAACAGAGATTACAAACACTCTGGTACCACACATATTAAACAGCTGCATCTCTTACCTCTTGTTTCACCACTATTACAATTCCTCACAGCAAACACAACCTCTCAGGTGAGACTGCCAACATCATTATCAACAACAGCAGGCGACGAGCTTTAAACTGGAGTCAGTGCGAGAAAACCAGCAGCAGCAGCAGCAGCGAGATGATTGATTGGACAGAGTTTATTAACGGTGGCAGCAAGCCTCCTCGCAGCACCACAGAAAATGTACCGCTGCATTTGTTGTTCAGACTGCAGTCGGCCCGTAGATCGCCCCGCTGCTCTGACTAAGCCGGCCGATGACTGGAAGCGTCGCCATGGGAACAAGTCATTAAGTGGCACCACGCAATCTGCTTTGTCATAAGTGACTGATTTATATAAAAACTGACCCACTGCAGTGGTGAAAGAGTCTCATCTTTAAAAGTGGTAACCCTATGGAAAGTTTCTGGAGAGAGTTATTACTAGTACAAAATGAGTGAGCTAAATAATTAGGACAGCAATATATCTAGATACCGCATACTCTCTACTGTATATAGATGTACCCCTCTGATAACTACACGTGTCTCTCTGGAGCTTCTCCTTTCACCGGTTTAAGTTTTTTTTTAATTTGAATACAGACACACACACACACACGTGTCAAGCTCGTGCTAAAGTGGTACACAGTATCGTTATTTTTTTTTAGAATTGTTCAAATCAGAAGCCCCTCATTAAGTGGTGAAAAAAACCCATCTTATCTATTTAGGGATATGTTTTCCTATTCAGTTGCACAAACATTATAACCCATTCAAGCAGTATGTTTTTAATACTGTGGTACCACTGTCAGTTTTGAGAAGGATCTCCGAGTCCCATTGTCTTGCGAGTTGTCACAAATACCCTCTAGAAAAGTAAATACACTTAAAGGGTCTTGGAAGTATCTGCAGCATCTCTGTGCCAGGTTGGATAAGTATGTCACTTAATTGCTTGCAAAACACAAGTCACAAAAAAACAAAACACAACCGCCCTGCCGGGAGGCTGGCATTCATCAACCCCATCGTAGCCCAGTGTGACTCTCTCCTCAGCCAGCTCTGTTGACTCTGATCACTGGTGTTTTACAGCTGAGGAGGAGCCATTAGGACAGACTGCTCTTCTAGCCTTGAGCGCTGGCGACTCACTGCCAAGCCCCTGAGAGGGCTGCGTGAATGCATGTGTATGTGGATTTATCTGAGTTGTATTAATAGCTTTAAAGCACTCGAGAACTGTTGTTACTTATCCGTTTGATTGAGTGGCGAACGCTATGGATGGTGTGTGTGTGTGTGTGTGTGTGTGTGTGTGTGTGTGTGTGTGTGTGTGTGTGTGTGTGTGTGTGTGTGTGTGTGTGCGCGCCAGTAAAACATACATAGACATAAACCCATGTTATATTTAACTGGATGGTAAAACAAGCTGCCGTTATAAATTGGGGCAACAAAAGTCATTTAATGACAAAAATCTTTGGACTGACATTTTCTACGTTGTACCACCAATACACTGTACAGTATACTGATATGAAGTTCCACCATCCAGCCAGTAGGTGGAGGCAATTATTAAAATTTGATAACAAACTGAATGGCCACAGAGGCTTTTTACTGGAAAAGGATGTCACATTTTACATGACTACAACTGAAAGGAATGCCATCCAGAAATTCATAATCCAAATTTGACTATTTGTGCAATTGCTGTGCATTCCTCAATCCAGGGAATTGTGTAAACACTCAAAAATCACTGGCTATTTGACAGTGAAGCATATGGACGGTGGGAGGGAAAAAGTTGTACCTGGGTGTGAATCTCCTCATTAATAGAGCGCTTGGCCTCTTGTTTCTTCTTCACCGCCAGCAGCTCCACCAGCGGTTTGATGGTCATGCCCTTAAAGGAACGATAAGAACAAAACATGAACCATTGTAAAAACACCTCCCAACCTTGGTTTAAGACAGTAATACGCTCTTATCACACAGTCTGTGCAAGTGCTTTACAACTCTTATCTGTTGTTTTTATGGCCGCTCTGTGTGTCAGATGAATGTGCAACACAGACCGGGTTTACACACAATCTTAACAGCGGTTGATCAGCTAATCGGGTCCAATACTGACACATTTCTTAAATCTTGCAACAGGATCTTGCTGTAAATCTCTTACTGCATTAGAGGGTGACGGCATAAAAGAACAGTTACAGATTCAGCTTTGAAATAAAAAACTGTAGCAACACCCTGGTGAGACGAATGTAAAGAGGCCCATCTGGTTGTATATAATGCGACACAATATTATTTTGTGTGTCCATTGTTGTTCCCTTGAGGTCTCTTTGAAGTACACAGGTTGGTATGAGGTAAATACGGCTTAGAGATGTTTCTTTCAAGCACAAATTAAGCTGAAGATATATCCTAAACTTTGATGTTCTGTCTGAACAGAGAGGGCCTACAGTAAAGCAAAGCATTACTTCAATACCAGTAACATGTTGTGACTTCACTGTGGATCACAGTGATCATAAACGCAAGTTGCCAGTGTGCACATCAACACAAACAGTTTTTGTATGACACACTGAGTGTACGTTTCCATGTATGTAATTGTAAATGTTCATTACATGTTCATAAGCAAGCGAATCAGGTGAAAAATAAAAACAAATATCAGATCCAGTGTGCTCTTTGATTTTCTTAAAGCTAACAACTATATTGTCGCAATACTGAAAAAAATAACGGTGTAGGTCCTGGAACACAAATCCCAACAATAGTCTGATGTAAGGTCACTTTCACATCAGAACCAAGAGCATTGGCCAAAGCAGCATTATAGCATTTTAGGGGCAGCGTGTGTGTGTGTGTGTGTGTGTGTGTGTGTGTGTGTGTGTGTGTGTGTGTGTGTGTGTGTGTGTGCGTAAGCTTGTTCCTGTCTGCACCTAAAAGCCTGTGTGTATCATTCTGTTTCTTAAGGAGATTAAGCGGGCCATCTGGTGAACTGTAACAGCATAAAGGGGATGACAGAAGTCTCCTGTTCTTAAATAATTCTCTATTCTGCTACGAGACATGTGCGCAAAGAAACCTGCACTTTTATCATGCCATGCTTCTTCCACATAAAACAAGTTGGTTTCTTGCTACTATACAAAAGTATCCATCAACATTTATTTCTTCACCCCAAACCAGGGAACTGGGTTTAAAGGTTACACTAAATGAAACATTCCACTTCTGGCCAATCAGTGCAATTAACAAAATGCCAGACTGTAGCCATGACATTTAGGTATTTTTTTAAAATTCAATCAGCGGCATCCGAAACAGCATCAATGGTTTCTCCATTACGTTTACTGTGGTGGAAATACAGTCTCTGTTTTCAGTTTAGGTGAGTTTCATCATCTTTCTTTGCTTTTAAGACATCTGGTCCACATAATGACAGAAATATAACACAGTCTCTGTTCTCTGTTCTCAGGACATGTAACTAAATTACCAACATTATAAACCACTTACCCATCTAACCGGTTGGGATACATTGGTAAGAGAATGACAAACATAACAGAAGTAAGCCAATACAAAAAGGGACGAGCCACTTATTAAAATTAAAAAAAAGAAAGTATAACATTGCCACATAATAATAAATAAGATTTAATCTTTCACAAACGCCAACACAAACTCAGTCCCTATCTCACTCACACAGACCTACGCTTCGAATTCCACTGGAGGTAAAAGAGGCCTCCACCTTCTACCTTCCACCTTCTGGTCTGCGTCAGTCACAGCATCAGTGTGCCACGGCTGAACACGTCAGCATGAATAAAATATGTTTTCTAATCTAGTCTCTCAGGAGAGAGAACACGTTTTCAGGGTTTTACTTTAGCTGCTGCCGTTCTGGGTCCAACTCATGCCCAACAATCTTCCCAAAGTCCGCCTGGAGACTAGTTTATCAGACACGGCTGAGCGATGCAGTGCACTGTGCTTGAAGGGCAGAAAATTCAATATGTACACAATCCCTGGATTTGTGTATTTATCTTGCCTCTGTGTACCATTTAGCATGTTATCTTTAGGCTCACTGCGTGAGATGATTCAGTAGAAAGTTATGCTCCCAAACCACATCTTTTATTCCTTTAACAGAGTTTTTACATTTAATGCATGAATTATCTCACCTGTCTGTCTGTGTGTGCGCTTTTAAGTGAGAACAAGCAATTACGCAATTTTCCTAAACGAGCAGGAGCAGAGAAAAAAATAAAATTTGACCACACGAGGTTGAGCAACTGATGACAGATCAAATAGCTTTTTCTTAGACAGGCATTAATTCGCACAATTCATTACATTTATTAGATGTTCAATTCTCCGCATGACCAGCTGTATGTATAATTTCAAATGTTTTCTTCTGAGCTAGGCTAATTTAAGCAGTGGTGAGCAATGAGTATTCAAAGTGTTGAAGGGAAAAATTCAAACTTTATGTATTAGATGCAAATATAGGACACCAAAAGGAGCTCTTTTGTAAACAAGTAAGGCAGATGCAATTGAGTGGGTAAAACACACAACGAGTGAGTAAAATCCACACTGTGTACCTGGAAATGTGCACCAGAAAACAGTTGAAACGATGTCTAATCAGCAATGTGCATTTTCAGCTGCTGTTTAAATAAACCTAAACAAAAACTTCTTCGACTAAAGTTGGTTTAGACCGAAACAGGACAACCACGATAAGGTGCTCGTACCTGAACAAAGACAGTGAAGAAGATGACGGTGATGATGGCAGTGAGGAACAGCTCTCTCATGGCAAAGTGCTCCTTTTTCAGCAGGAAGCAAAGGGAGAAAGCAATGGCACCTCGCAGGCCACCGTAGGCTATGATGAACTGATCCTTCGTGGTCAGCTTCACAATGCGGAACTTGTTGATGATGTAGGTCAGACCAACTACACCTGGTGGAGGACAATGAACAGTTGAGTTTGTTGGCTTTGTCTGTCAGAGACTGCGCGAGTATGTCAACAGGTCGAATAGCTTTCTTCATAGCCTGTTTAAATAACAGCGCTAGCACACAAAAGGAAAAGAGTGAATGCAATAATATATTTTCTGTACTAAAATTTTTGGGTTATTTGTCCCATCCCATCGAGAGTTGATTTCCTTTAGTACTCTAAAAACAGCTTAAAAAGACAATCCTGCCCGCCATATGTTGTTTAAATTCTTCACTTTCAAGCATTAAGGTAGTTTCATGGACAACAAATATCCACAAAAGTTGTTGCAATTTGAATTTCTAGCGCAGCGTAATAAACCGAGCGCTGTCAGGAGAGTAGAGAAATCAATGCATGCTTTGGAAAGTAGTTAACAGTACACAACTTATGGATAATTTACAGTGAACAACCTAAAACCAGCTAAAAAAAAAAAAAAAAAATTGGAATTGTCCTTTAACTCATTTGTTAATTTTAAGACAACAATTCAAGACTGCATGACAACTTCGTCCTCATGATTCTTTCCCTTTCAGTCTCTCTCCAACAACACGAGTTGGGTGTATGACAAATCCTCAGCAGAAAGACTTGTGACATCCTGAAGTCAACGAGGAAATCCTCAGCGGTACTTCCTGTCACACATCAACAGCTGTGTGATGAAACATGATGGCAACATTAACTCCTGTCAGTGCTCCCAGTTGAGAATATGGCCCTTTTTTTTTCCACAAAAAAAAAAAAAAAATCACTTAAAAGTGCAATATTCTTTCCTTCATCATTATCTCCTTTGAAAATAAAGGAACTTCCATTTGGAGCCCTAAAAATGACAAATCAAACAAAGCTTTTCAAGATGAAATTTGAAGTGACTCAACCATGTAAAGATGGACCAATAAAAGCAAATCACAGAATCAAAAGGATCCTCCGTGAATTCACCTCAAAAACAAATAACACAACAAATATACATCACTTCCTCTTTTACTTTACACCCCAGAATGGCATCACTGCATTTGTTTGAAGAAGTTGTGCAAAGTGAAGCTCACCGATGACCCGCGCGACCAGACACAGGAGGACGGTGAGAGTGACGAAGGTCCAGTTCCAGGCGTGAGGTCCGGCCACCGTGGCCACGCCCAGAAAGATGAAGATTAGTGTCTCACTGACGCTGCTCCACATTTTCAGGAAGTACTTGATGGTGGTGTGCGACTTATGGGATATGTTAGCCTCCACGTAGGGTCTCATCACCGCTCCACATGCTATTAATCTGAAAAGAGAGGAGGCAAATGTTGGATCAGTTGAAGGAAAACGACGCAGAGGAGATTTAATGTACATATCTTTTGGGAAATAGATTTGAATAGGTTGCATGTTTTTAACCCCTTGTGATCCATGTCAGAACATTGTTTAACAAATGATTGAAACAAAATGAAGTAACATAAATCTACAAATTTTTAGAAGAAGTGTTCGTTTGAGTTGAGGCAATAGTGATGCTGTACTTTTCCCACACTAACAGACACAAAGATGTCGCCATCTGTCTGCTCACCACTTCTCGGTTCTGTTTTAGAGCCATGCAAAGTTTTTATGTCAGAACTGAAGGCCAAAGGTCATCTGTACCCCACAAGCTGCAGCTGCTGCTCAACATTCACCCCCATTCCTCCTTCATGTCAATATTGGTTTGGCTCTCAAGGCATTATGATGAAAGGAATTCACATCAGTGAGGCTGTTTCTCTCCCCCTTTAAAACCCAATAATGTGAAAAAAAAAAAAAAAAAAAAAAAAAAAAATCCAGATTTGGATACGAGTTGCAGTAAAAGAGCCACAGGCATCCGAAGGGGTTGCCCTTGAAGAGAGCATCCATCTGCCCCAACACAGGGGAGAGACTCGGTATATCAGCACCTCCCGTCAGTAACACCCCGTCCGTGACACCTGCGAGCTCAAACAGAAAACTGATTGCTGTGTACTGGAGGAGCTGATGAAATGGCAACTCGGAGAATGTTGACATCACAATAAATCCAGGCTCGGTTAAATTGGTGTTAGATCAGATGAATTCATTATACCGCTGCTTATATGTAGTTCAGTCTGCCAGGATGTCCAAATGAAACCCTGCAGTGGCAAGGCTGTATATACACCATGACATCTAATCACGGGGGGGGGGGGGGAATCAATATGTCAGAAACGTGTAGTATAGGGAGCACATTCCCAAAACCTTTGGAGTATTTCATTAGGCACCACAGAGCAGACACGCCACACTAGAATATTAATTTGTGAATGCTGAACCTGCATACAGCAGCTCACTGGGGAGACCAAGACTCCAAAGCTACTCTTCTTTGAGAGTCTAGAGCTAACCGTGATACAATGACATTGTTTTAACATTACATAAGGAAATCTATGGAACGCATACATTATATATATATATATATATATATATATCAAAAAGAAAGCACCTACAAGGAAGCCAATAACTATCTCTGTAAAGAACCTGAAAGACCCACAAGTTAAACATGCAAATCTCAGGACATTGTACGGTCCTTAAAGTATAATTTTGTTTGAATTTGATATTGCTTTGATTGAATGAGGCCACTGTGCCTTTTGGTTTTGGAAGTATGGCTCTTTCTATACCGCCTCGCTAGTGCTGCAACTGTGTTTCTGTATCCTCTTCCATCTTTATGAGGTCTCACAATCTAGTGACACACTTGTTCAGTCAACACCTTACCAGCCATGTTGCATTAGACACGGCAACAAGCCAAAGTTGAGGTCACAGGTCATTTTATAACTTTGTACATGGATTTGACTGCTTTGACTTGAAGATACATGTATGATCGCTTTTGTTACAGATGTCACGGTTGGCATCACTTTTGTTGGTTGTACTTTGGTGCTCATATATTCAATTTATTTTACCATGTTTAAAGGATACATAAGATCATATAAAATACACATCAACTGAAGAACAATGGGATTATTGTGAAATGATAACGCTTTGAACCATTTGACATTCAGCGATATTGCACAACTGTGTACTGTATACCCAGCACATTTAAATAAGGTGCCCTATTAGTCTCTCTGTTTACCAGCCTGTCTTTTTAACCACAAACTTACGCCATGATGCCAGACAGGTGGAACACCTCGGCCGACAGGTACGCCATGTAGCTGTACATGAAGACAAACAGCGGCTCGATGACACGCGTGTGGTAGGTGAAGCGTGAGGTGAAGGCAGTCAGGATCCCGTAGATCGTGCCGACTAGGACGCCACCTAACGCAACCACAAAGAAGGAGATGATTCCCAGTACGGCGTCCAACACTGACACCGTGCCAGCGCCCGAATACTCCTCAAAAAGGTGGTATAGTACCTGTGAGAGGGAGGAATAGTAGACAGGGAGGGAGTGAACAATAAAAGAGGTGAGATAAAAAAAAGAAAGAAAAAAGAAAACGGTTTAATAAATGTGAATGGACAGTATTCAAATTTAAGAAAAATGATCCTGATTATAATATATGACAAGACACTGCAAATCACAAGAAAAGCCAACAAAACAATGGAAACTCCGGTGTAGTTCATCTACCCCATGTGGCCGTATTGATTCCGTCAAAAGAGGAACATGAAATTAAAACTGCAAGCAGTGATAACGGGCCCTCGCACTCCCGTGCGCCGCCTCCCCGAAGCCGCCTCCTCGACGTGCAGCGCGCGAGGGACCGCATATCCCCGCTTCTCGCAAAACAGGTATATAATGTATCGTCTCACCACGCCGGATGTACGTGACACGTTTCGTGAGGTTTCAAGCATCCCTTGACCTTAAACATCAACTTCCTGTGTCACGGCGAGCGAGCCGTTTGGCCACGCCCGCTCGCAAAACACATCAGATGTATCGTCTCACCACGCCGGATGTATGCTGCACGTTTTGTGAGGTTTCAGGCGTGAGGTTTAGGGGGCGCTCTCGAGCCATTTGGCCACGCCCACTCGCGACTCCACTAGAATACGAAATTTTTCACCGGGAGACGTGTGTGCATCCACTTTCATGAGTTTTTGAATATGATAAAGCCTCCAAAAAGGCAAATCACTTTACGTAAGAATAAAAAGAAGAATTCCTTGAAAAACAATAGGGCTTTCGCACCATCGGTGCTCCGGCCCTAATACGGAGGTCATAGTGGAAGCTACAAAAAAGTGGTTCGACAAAAATTCAGGGTAAATGTCGCAGCAGATTAAAAAAAAAAAAAAAAAAAAAATCAACAACCAAAGGTTGCAAAGCACGTCACGTGTAGTCAGTCGTGCACCCTTCTGTACTGAAAGTATTTGGCACAAAGAAACCAGGCACTTGCTGAGAATCTCACTGTGGGATATCCAAACTCCTGTAAAGCACGGCAGACTAATCTGCAGATTGACTACGAAGTGCTCCCAGGCTGATGAGCTCTGGCTCTCACCAAAGCCTGCACTCAAAACTGACTGTGCAAACGGTGGCAATGTACCATACAACTTTTATGAATGTGCAGTGGTGCCAAAGGAGACAAGGGCCCTTGGGGAATGAACATGCAGAGTCTATGAGGACTATAAACTACGCAGCGCAAGAATTGTCAGTAACTTTACACTGCGTATGGCGCTGTATCGGAACACGCCAGCCAACCGCCGGCATGCTGTGAGCTGAGAACTATTTTGTGGCTTGTCAGTAGATTAAAAAAAAAATTGAAGGAAAGAACTGTATTTCAATTTCATTCCACAACTTAATCTGATGACGAACACTAAGTTTCTAAGTTTGTCACAGACTGCTGTGTGACACATCAAGATTGCCATTGGCGTCAATGAGAAACATTCAGGGTTAAAAGGTAATTTATGCCCTTCATTCAATTATTGATGATGGCGTCTTCAGGGAGACCATGTTATCGTTTCGCTGGGTATCAGATAAACAACTGCCACTCAATAATAACTCTGTCATACCGGAGTGGATCAAACAGTTCTGAGACTGCACCTGTTGCACACAAACGGTGTGCAACCGGTGGTCTGGGCGATTTCTCCACGGACTTGATCAAAAGACAAAGTCAAATTTAGTCTCAAACTCAGGAAATTAGCAACAGAGACTCTTGAAGTGCTTCTGAGAATCTACAGCAATTAAGAAATAAAATGCGAGGCGTTTTGAGTGACATTTTGTTTTAGAGGAGCAGAACATCACTGTCAGGTTGTGCAATGTTAATTTGTCCCTCGGGGTCAGACCGTCAATGCCCAGTTCAACTGCGACGTTTTGAGGTGTCTGAATGAGAACATTTGATGCAAAGGCACTTTGGTTCTCCAACATGATAAAGTTGCACCCTTGTAATGGCATAGAAGCATCTGAGGGCTACAAGCGAGGGCTTACACTACACCATTATATCATAAATATTCTTGACAGAAGTCTATCTCTTATCTATCCGTCTACCTTTAATGGTGCACAAATAAAGCAATAAAGGCACTCTCGTAAATAAAATCATGAAAGGCTGTCATCTCACGTATTGCCTCATATTTGTAGTTTTGGTCACTCACCACAGTTACAGCATCATTAAGCAGTGATTCTCCAAACACCAGGATGTGCAACAGCTCATTGATGTGGATCTCCTCAAAAACAGCGAGCACCGCGACAGGATCCACAGCCGAGACGATGGAGCCGAACAGCAGGCAAGGCAGAAGCTCCAGTTGATGGAGGGTCGATGGGTTGTCTGGCTGGATCTGACACACAGCGTACAGCAAGCCACCGATGAAGAAGGCGTTCCACAGAGTGCCCACGACGGCAAACATCAGGATTGTGCCCAGGTTTTCCATAAAGGGACGGATGGGCAGGAAGTAGCCAGCATCCAGGATGATGGGAGGCAGGAGGCAGAGGAAGAACAATCTGGAATCCAGCACTGGTGGGACCGTCTCTCCGGCCACTTTGATGAGCCCCCCCACCAGCAGGCCCACCACAATCAACAGGCAGCTCTCTGGCACGATGCTGGACAGACGAGGAATCAGGTGGAACCCTGGGGAAATGGACGCAAACAAGACAAGGAGCGATGAAATGTGGGGAAACAAGAACGAGGGAGGGGTTCACTGGAAGTTAATTGTGTCAGTGTGTGTGTGTGTGTGTGTGTGGGTGTGTGTGTGTGTGGGTGTGGGTGTGGGTGTGTGCGTGCGCGCGCGCCTACACAGAAGGCATAGTGCCGAGCATCACGTTGGCAGAGCAACAGCAGGAGGACCGTGTTGCTCTACACAGGAGGCATTCAGGCACAGCGTTGAGTTGAAGGTCACGTGTGCTCAAGAGTTCAAAACAAAACCACCGAAGCGTAACATAAGAATCTGTTTCATCAGTGCAGGTGAAAAATGCAGATGGACGACTGAAAGACGCGGCTGAAACACTTAACTGGAATTGTTCCCGTCCGTTTCCTCACTGTAGAAACGGCAACAGCGCAAAAGCAAACACGACATCAGAAGGCCGATCAGCTGTGACACACTACACCTCTGAATTATGTCACCACCCAGACAACCACTCCTAACTTCTGCTTTCAATTTATCAGTTATCTTGCCGGTGCAATGACCCAAGGTCAAAAAAAATGTGCAATTTCCTGTCGACATCAATGTTCATTACACTGTTAATGTTCGTAGTAAACACAAAGGAAAACGCTTGATTTTTGCGGTGGCTGTGCCGACATGTCAGAGCTCGCCCGTCCTCATTTCACCTAAAGGAACTAACAGTGTCAGCATAAGTGGTTCCTTTTCTCTTGAAGCTGTAGGCTGGGTAAAGAAAACGAGAAGTCTGCTGCGTGCCCTGTAGCGGCTGGCCTTGTGAATTCTTCCAAGTAAAAAAAAACCTGAAATAAACATGGAAAACACTTGTTGTCCACAGATATCATGACAGATCGACTCGGAAGAGCTGACATTTGAATACATTTGTCGTAAGCCTACATTCGGTAAACGACTAAATGAATGAATGTGAAGTGAAAAAACAAAAACGTTCAATTTTCATTTGTCTTTTTGAATACGTGGTAATCCGGTTTCGGGGGAGTTCCACATAAGTGAGACTAACCGTCCGTAATTACCTGCCGTTGCTAGAGGGCGCGTGGCTCGCATCACGGCACAAATAACTCTGCGGTGAGTCGCCGGAGACCGCTTATAGACCCTTTTATACAGTCTGTTCAAGGCAGGAAAGTGGTGCTGTTATTCCGCCTCGCCATTGTGTATAAAATGTCCAAACGTGCCATCCGGGGGAGGGGGGGGGAAGGGGGGAAAGGAGGGAAAGGGGGGGAGTGGGCCGTTGTTGTTCTGCTGTCAAGCCAGCAGCGGATGCGGTCGAATCAATCTACGCCCGTGTAAAAAGGGAGCCGACGGGGCGAGGGCGCTGGATCCTGTTGCGTTTACACGTCACGCCGTCGGCTCCTGAGGCCGCAGGTCTAATGAGGAGTCTTCTTTACACTTCACCTGTGCGTTAAAAATTAAAAAAAAAAAAAAAAAAGTAGCCGACTTTATGAGGCTATCTTTGTGAGTTTCACATGAAAATCATAAGCGTGGACACGGCTGCGTGAACCCGGTGAGGCGGGGACGGGACAGCTGCTGTAAACAAAAGGGGACGAAGATTTCAAAGGGACAGCCGTGTGCATCCCGCGGTGTGAAGTCCTCCCGCGGCTATATTTACTGTTGACAACTGGTAACGCAGGGATGTGTCATTTTTCCGGCTGGCGCTGAGCCCACGGCGCATCAACACCGACACGAACCACACGCACAGAAATATGAACCGGGTGAGGTGACATGCGGGCTGGGCAATCTTACGGATGCAGATAATGTGACCATGCGTATCATCCAATAGGCATTAGCATGGCGTCACACGGTCCGTCATTGTGGAAAATAATTGTCACTTGGATGACGTTTTTGGTTTTGACACATTTTCGCACATTCATAGCATTCTGTGCAAACATAACCCCCCCGATGGCAGAAGCTCAGAAGCTCCCCCCCCCCCCTCCTCCCCTCCCTCCCGGGCCAAAGACAGGAGGGGCAGGCTGGTGAATGGCGCCGGGCTGCTTCAATTATCTTACAATTACACAATGTGGATGATGGCGGAGCAGCAAATTAATGTTTGCTAATTAGCACATCGCAGCTTGTTGTGTAATCGCCCTGCCGTCTGCCACTTTTACAAGTTTACCACTCGAAGTAAACAGATCATTTACAATCGAGACGTAGAATGTGGAATTATATCGACATTACAATGTTACATGGCTTTGTCTTAACAGTATGTAAAAGGCCAGTAGGAGAAATTCTCTTCGGGCATACATTACATTACATTACATTTCATTTAGCCGACGCTTTTATCCAAAGCGACTTACAATAAGTGCATTTCAACCATGAGGGTACACAACCCAGAACAACAAGAATCAAGAAAATACAATTTCTTCAAGAAAGCCAAACTACAAAGTGCTGTCAGTAAGTGCCATTTTAAGTGCTACTAAAGTGCTACTGTTCATGTCGGAAGAGGTGTGTTTTTAGTTTGCGGCGGAAGATGTACAGACTTTCTGCTGTCCTGATGTCGGTGGGGAGCTCATTCCACCATTTAGGAGCCAGGACAGCAAACAGTCGTGATTTCGTACAAGGCGTCTGTGGTGGTGGTGGTGGTGGTGCTTAATGCTCGGTTAGCTTCAGGACAACACGATTAGTGTTTCAGAACACAAGCCAAACAAGTGCACGTCTGTGAGTCATCCAGCTGCACGTTTTGGAAATATAGTGAGAGAGGCTTTATCTTAAATACTCTAAGGAGACTTAATTTGCCCTCAACGAGATGTCAGAGCCTGAGCGCTCGTCTTCTTTCCAAGAACTAAATTCGAAAATAAGCACCACCCCAGACTCCCCAGAGGCTCAGCGGCCAGCTGGGTTCATGAAAATATTCTTGTGATAGCTGCTTGATTGGGGTAAACAATGCAAATTCCCCAAAAGGCATGAGTGGTGAGCAGGATGTAAACTCCACAGCTGGTTCCGAGACTATCCAAAGCACAGTGTCTCTCCAGAAGAAAGCAGCAATCTGTTCATGGAAGCTTCCCAATTAAAGAGAAATCACAACGTCGCAACTCCCACAGCACTTGCATCATTCCAAAGTCTCGTCTAAACGTGTTAAAGAGACGTCAACACCGCGGAGATCTCTGTTCAGAGACGGGGCCACCAGATAGCGCAAGTGGGCCTCTGCGCATCCAGCTGGGCTAATTGGTTTTAAGATGAACAGAATAGATCACGATGAAAGGCCTTCCTCAGAAATGATACCCCTGATAGCGTTTTATGGAATTATTCCGACCGCAAATGCAAGAGGTCCTATCAGTTTGTCATCCCCTCGTTTTTCTTACAAATGCATGGAAACAACAATTCCGACGTTAACAATTAGAATTGAATAACACACTATGTATGTACACAAGGTATGCAGAATGTTATATGCATTAAACTTTAGACAAGACAAATTTGCTCAGCCTGTTGCCAGCTGAATGTCTGCAACAAGGTGTGCTAACAACAAGCATGTTCATATAGACCTTGAGCAAACACGCTGCCGAGGTATGACTCAGGTTTTATGGTTACACGGGAATACCCGCTGAAAATAAGCTTCCTTTGTAAGGGCCACAGTTGAAAGAAAGTCCTGGAAAACAAGCAACTTCCTACTGCTATCCAAGAACTGATCCTCAATGTGTGTTTCATCATAATAATTAAGTAATCACAGTCTTCTGACATGAGCATGGAAAATTACAGACACTTACAGGAACAGATTACTGTGGTTTCCAAATTCACACAATGGAAGCGGCCGACTGTGCAGCTCATTTGATCTGGCTATGGAGCGGGTTGACCAAAAGAAAACCTTGTCACACTTGTTTTTTTTTTTTCAAAAGTTATACAAAAAAATAAATAAGTATAATTCAGTCCCGGGGGGGGGGGGACATGGGACACCAAGCAGGGGTGCTATTAGAGGACAAACAGTCCCATGATCCCTTGTGTAAAGTGTTCTTCTGAGTGACATTAAGAAATGAACGTGAGGCAGAGGACTTTTGGCTCACAGCTTTCCCTCCCCGAATCATAATCCATAAATAAGGCCCTAACGGCCAAATACATAGAAATATTGTTTCATTTTTAAAGAAAGATTTCTAAACTGTCCCGATGACCGAGCTCTGCAAAGAAAGTCATCAGGACAAAAACTTTGACACAATGCCATCCAGTGTCGTCCTGGAGGAAAGAGCAAACGGGTCACGACTGGATTGTACAAATGTATTTCTGCTGGTGCCTTGAGCGGAGGCACACTCAATACTGGATCCAAGAAGGAAACTCTAAATGAGCCATTATCATTCAAGGGTGGCCAAGAGGGACAAGTGACGACCGTGCATGCTGGACATCAGCATCGCTACTGACCCTTCTCAGCACATCTAGGACCCCAAGACAAAAGGCTCAGGTCGAGGAAGCCTAAAGCGGCCGACGCTGTGTAAGTGGTGACGGCACATTCTTAAATCTCTCCTGTGTGACTCCCGTTATTGGGCCCTCGGCGCTCATCAAGTGAAGAGCCAGAACGCTGGAGATAAGGTAGTGAAAAGGAGGGATGTGAATATCAAAGAATGACTCACCGCCCACCACCGCGCTGCAATCAAGACGCGTGTATTAAAGAGGTAAGATATAAGCGGTGCTTCGGCGACAAGGAGTAATCATGAGAATTTTATGCCACATTCTTTAACGCTAAGATCAGGCGGTTCATTGCGGCTGCTTGTTAATAAAAGCAGCCGCTGTGTTCTTGCCTCATTCCCTTCCTGAGAGCCTTTATGCAGCACGGTTATTGAAAACCGGCAAAGGGTAACAGCTCTTTCACTTCGGCACGAGTCCCCGGCCTCAGCACAGCCTGGTACTTGCTAAACCTGATCATTTCTAAAAGACAGGAGCTGTGTCGTGTTGCCGGGTGACTAATTGAACACCACTGGCAACCAAATCAGCTGGATGAAGCGAGAAGGAGAGAGAGAGAGAGAGAGAGAGAGAGAGAAAACATTTAAACAGTGTCTGTGTTCAGGATGGTGACTGGTGATTCATTTGAGTCTTTGTCTAGAAATTGTGACGTTGAACTCACTGGCCAAGTTTTCCAACGTCGGATCATTTGAGTGTTCACAGACGGGGTCAGGAAAGATATGTACTTTAGAGCGATGGAGGCGTTGTTCCCGTCAACAGCGCTGCGTGAAAGAGAAGCTGCCGACGGACATTGTTTTATTGTTTGATGCAGACCACTGTGCTCCTCAAGTTGCTCATGCAGCTCCAGCATTAGTTTAAATTATTTATTATGGCCTTGTGCTGGTATATTTCAGTAGGATTGCTGGCATCACATCTGCACAAAAACTCTGACATCTCACGCTGGCGATTCCTCACAGGGATGCGTTTCAGAGCTGCGCCACAACGGCCGCGATGTTGGCACACCGACACCTGTGTTTGAGGTTTACTGCAATGCACAAAGATACCTTCTACAGTAACTTACAGCGTGAGGTACAGCTCAGCGAAAGTATCAAATGTCTGGCGCGAGCAGTACTGTAGACCGTCTAGTGAGCTGAGTGGTGTTTTAAATGGAGAGAAACCAAGCCAACAGAAAGGAGTGAAGATTTGACTTCTAGGAAACCAAAGGATATAATTACAATTCTAAGGACAGAGTAGGTTTTTACTACAAGATGAACCTTTGACTTTGTCTTGCAACTGACAAGTGAGCTTTGTTTCCATGTCTTAGATAAGACCGTTATCTCTGTGATGATAAAGAGTTCACTACATTGATCCACCCATAAGGCAATTTTTTTTTTTTTTTAATCAAATCGAAAGCCGACCACTTGAGTAAGGCTAATCATTAAAGTGCCGTTGGCCTATGACACCTAAAATGACACTTGTTTCTTTCTTCCCGTGGTGCGCGCAAAGAATGGCGAGCCATCAAAACAATCAATATCCATTACTGCTTTGAGGGCTGTTTGTGTGAATGCCTTTGATATTGACCGGATGCGAGTAATCTTATAGGCAAAGACATTCATTTTTAAGATTAAGAGCATATCAATGTTCCTCTCTGTTAAGAATACCTGACATCTTAGTTAAGTTTTAACCTAAATAACACAATGAAGATAAGCGGAGTACAGTCTGTGACACTGTGATTCGAGCTTTGCCAAGGGTGTTATTTCCGATGATGAAATAGTAATCTTTCCCACGCTGCATTACAGATAAGGACAATATTAAGGCTCAATTTCTTAAGGGTTTGCCAAATCCTCCACAAGTACATGAATTAAACTTGTTCATCAAGTGTTGCCAAAGTGTAGCCAGATACTCCTACAGGGTAAATTCATTATAACCCAGTCTTTGATTGGTTGATTCTGGTAGACTGCTTCAAATTTCACTTTGGATTAAAACAAAAAACAAAAAAATGCTGTAACTTTATAAGGAAAAGAACAAATATTTATTTTTCCAAGAATGAATATGTGCATAAATCCAGTGATACTAATAATGCCTCCCATCAGTAACAGCTATCATCAACTATTTACTATAGATAAAGCTATCTTTTGAGGGATGAGCAGGTCTCCAAGGGAACTTTTTACTCAGCAAAACAAATTTGCTTCAGCGACCTCAGCATTCCTGAAATAGTGACATTCAAGGTATAATGGATCTCAGAAAAGTCAACCTCTGTGCAGTTTAATAATTAAACTGCAGGCTGCGAGAACCAGATTTAAGATCACAGAGTCACGTCTACTAATTACAAGGCATAAAAAGAACTCACAACCTCGCCAGTTCCTCAGGTATATGAATCGAAGGAGTAAGAAAAACATGGAAACCGGTAACAATTCTTAATATGTAAAACTAGAATTTGAATGTAACTGGGTGAAACCAGGCAACAGCAATGTTCAACACTGATGGATGATCATCTTATGGCTGTCAGAGTTGTGGTTCTGGATTGCCTCTGAATATGTGCTATTTCTCACTATATAACAACAACAAAGGGCAATTTTCCTAGTTCACGTTTTCAAAACTCTGCACTAATACCCGTGTCCAATCATGATGGAGCGGCTCGCTTCCCAACCTCCAACCTCTCCACGAACTCCCAGGGTCTACCAACAGATGAGCATTGACTTCTGCATTTGCCCAGATGTCTGTTTTTTTTTTTTATATATATATATATATAAAAAACACTAATAACTGACTGAGGTAAGTACTTTTAATTACTGTATGTGCATAAATATATACTTATATAGTAGAAATATAAGTCTAATCAGTATAGATACTTTGTCCCTTTAATACTTACTGTGGGATTACAAGCACTGAGAGTTGGTCAAAATCAAACCAACTTGCACTGATAACCAGTTGAATTCCCTCATTTGCATTTCCCACACATTCCCCAAAATCTCGGTAATAAAACTACAGCAGTGCTGAGAACGTAATGGTGTTTGTATTTATTCACTACAAGCCTACTTTCCATTTTACGGGCAAAATCTGGCACACTGTAGAGCCTCTGCGGTTTATAACATTTATGGCTTAAACCTTTCGACCTTGGAGGTCTCTGTACCAGCAGCAGGCTACTCTGTAGTGCACACTGAAGAGGCTGCCTGGTGCTATATTTGTTGTGCTTCATGTCTGCAGCATCGAACTTGGTCGAGTTGCAGGTGTGAATGTTTAGAAACAGGGAGGGTAACATCAATGTTCGCCACTTCATTCATATGAGGTCCCCCCCCCCCCCCCCCCCCAGGTATCTGTTATCCATTTGAGCCCAAGGTTGTTTATATATATATATATATATATATATATATATATATATATATATATATTTGCAGCTTCCCACTGGACACACACCTTCTCTTCAAATTCTTTGGCCAGTTGTGAAATTTACAAGGAAGGTGAGACTAACTCAACTTGTCAGACATGTTACACTAGGAAGGAGCGAATACGCAGGAATCGCGGAGCCTCAGGGCAATCAAAGTGATTATCAAAAGATGTGTCCTACTAGTGAATGTTATCAGATCAGACCTCACCGATATGCAAATTTGAAACGTCAGCGCAGTGTCTTTCTATGATATGTTACGTATAAACTTAATATGGACTAAGGTCATTTTTTATCTTCCTGATTTTAACTTAACAGATGTATTCGAACACACCGTTGCTCTTAACACAGAGAAAAATCGACATCAGTTTATGAGGACTTCGTAGTACACTTTCAGCGCCAATTATAGCTTTTGAGACATAACTTGATAAATAATCATTATTTGTGTAAAATTGGTCTGTAGGCCACTTAGAGGAGCCAAAATACAGGATATCTCATAAATATGAAGCCTGCGCCACTTTAGCATCATTAAGGCAAGTTCTCAGTGAAAGGACATCCCCTGGTTTTGATTTGTAATGAAAATCAAATTCAAGAAAAGTACTTGTATGAAAAATGAGGAGTGAGAGGCACCATGCACAGGCAGGGGCTGCTTAAGAGACAAATGTGCTTTTAGGCTTGTAAGATATAAAGTCTATCAACATAAATCATAGACATGGCCAAGGCTGAGCGATGTAGCAGCCACCTCGAATTACCCACCGCCCATTTTCAGCAGTCCTGGGATAATCAGAGGCTTAAGGTCACCACTGTCTGCTGCTGCTGTCAGCCTACAAACATCCAGTTGCGTTTCTTTTATGCACATCTCTTGCTTACTGTACTGTAATCGTTCCTTCAGCTCAGTCTCTCTCTCTCTCTCTCTCTCTCCTTGTGCTTATTTTCCCCTCGACGTGCTTGCTTGACGTGTGTCCTACAAGTGAGCCACCAGAGCCAGGTGGTCCCTCTCTGCCTTGCCTGTCCTCTCCCCGGAGACACTGGGCTTCTGGCCCAGACAGTGAGGCAGCGTCCTCCCTGTCTGCAGCCTGCTGCTCAGTCAGGCCCCTGATGTCACATGCGAGTGACAAGCTGCTGACTTTTAGAAAAAGATAGCTGGAGACAATGCAAGTGTCCTGTGGAAAGCGCGACACACGGAGGGAACTGACGAACGAGCTGAAAAGACAGGAGAGTACGTAAAAGAAAGGAGGACAACAAACAACCAGGAGCTGAAGAGGAGAGGAACAAACAAAAGGGGGAGGAAACTCGAGACACAACAGAGGAAAGTGAAGGGTTGAACTGTCGAGAACACAACGTGAGGAAGATCTTAAATTGGGTCATCTAAAATTGACTTTCTGCTTTTGAAACATCCCTCATCACAAGTGTAACAGAAGGTGAACCTGCGTTGGACACTTGCCAAATAGTTCCTTTCTAAAATAAAAATCCAGACTGTCGCAAACTGCTTAGTCATCACCCGTAGCAGTGAGTAAATACAGCTTTAAGATCCTCTCCACATGAAACCAACAGTAGTGATTCATCTGCTGGACAAGCAAAACCAGCCATTAACAGACTGGATTGAGCTACTCTGGTCAAACGTGTTATGTCAGCGTGACAAGGCCCTCTTTAATTCATATGCAGAATATAAACAGCATGAACTGGTGGTCCTGGATAATCCAGTTGTCAGTTCTCGTGACCCCCCTTCGAGTGGCTTTAGTGCATGTTTATCATTTGAATCAAGACTTGCACAAGACTTGATTTATCTACTGTCTTGTGGTGAAGTTATCAGAGTTCCTTATCTGACCATCAGGCATACTGTAGAATAACCCCGTTTTCTCAAAAAGAGGAGTCTAATAAACCAGACCAGATGTAATGGAGGAGCAGATGTAAGGTGTCTTAAAAAAAAACAAAAAAAACTGGCTCTAAACATCCTAGCAAGCATTTCCGGGCTACAGGCAGCTTTAACGTAACAACACGTAACATCCACATGATACTCACCTAATTTCATTAAAGAGGCGAGGAGCACCCATAGTGAGATTTCAAAGGGGGTCTGGATGTGGTGGTAGTCCAAGCTGAGCACGGGGAAGGGCTTCTTCGTCGAGTTGTATCTCTCGTTCGCCGCTATGTCGCTCCTCACGTTTTCGTGGTGGCTGATATCCGGAGAGCTGGCGGCTCCGAGTGGAAGCACGGAGCCCTCCAGGAACACCAGAACCGTCAGCAGGAGCAGTCCCCGCTCCGGAAAACTGCTCCAGAAGCCGGCCGGGCTGCGTCCCCCTGTCCTCGAAGTCATGTTAGTGGGGAGGGGAGGGAAATTTAAAAAATAAATAGATAAATAAATAAAGTCGGTTTGAACAGAAATGAGTTGGTGAAAAGTCTGCCTCAAAAACACCCAAACGAGTTAAAAGTCGCTCGCAAACGCAGCGGCCGCGTTGCGTTAAGTGAACCGACTCTTTTCAGCCGTTGAACACACGAACTGACAACCGAGCTCGGTTGGTTTCAACCGAACCGAGAGCCCATTCTGTTAAGTTGGACCTCCGGCGTTGTCCGCTCGTCGCCGGGTAAAACAAGCCCCCGACCGCAGGCCGTGGGCAGGCAGGCGATGATGATGATGCTGTCAAAAAAGGCAAACCTAGTCGGTCAACGTTTCAACAAGTTTGTCCGGTTCCGTTGTCCGTTTCTGTCGATGTCCTCGTCGGTGAAAGATGTTATTGTTGATGCCGGATGCGCGCGAGACAGCGGCATCCCCTCCGCGCCGCGCCGCTCCGCTTCTTCCCTTCCGACTGCCCGAGAAAGTCGTCCGTGAGGCGGCGGCGGTGCTCAGGTGCTGCTGACCTTGAGGAGAAGCCGCACGAGCTGCCACATTGCATTTTTGCCGCGTGCACTGTGTAGTTCAACTTTTTAATATTAATATCCGTGTATGCGGCATCTTCACGGTGAACCCGGGAGGACAAGACCTTGGCTTTTTAGGGGGGGGAGGCTGAGAGCTCTTGAAGGAGGATGCGGATGGGGGGGGGGGAAGGCTCGTGGTGCGCTCCGCCCCGGCCTCAGGGGGGTTTGTCCCGTGGTTGTCGAGGCGAGTGGCGACTCGTCCCGTCGGCAGCGGTGTTGTAGTCTTAATACAACCTTCAAAACGCATACCCTTTCGCGGAGGTTTGGTTGACGTAAGGAGGAGGAGGAGAACTGGAGTCGAAAGGTAAGGGGGTGCCCGACTACAGTGACACCTATAGGAATGGAGGTTTAAGGTAAAAAAAAAAAAAACCTCAAAAAAAAAAAGGATCCTAATGCTGCTGCTGAAACACATTTCTACTCTGTAGTGCACACCTGTCCCTGAACGGGGTCTGTTGTTGAGCCTGTGTTGTTAATCACAGCAATATCTGACACTGTTGAGGGATCAGGGTTAACTACAAACCATAGGATCACTTTTTTTTATTAATTCATTAGGACTGTATGGATTACTATCTGACCCTTGGCTGTCCCTGTACATGACCATAGCGTGCCATTGCCTTTGTCTTTATTAAGCCTGAGGACAAGTGTTCATTCCAGCAACCAATCAAACACGATGTGATCCAGCAGTATGAGCAGTGATATTCACAATGGCTGAGAGCTGAGGGTTGCGGGAGGTGCATACGTTTGCATAAATTACCTGAGGCTGAAGCAGACTGGCTATAGATGCCCTAAATGCCCTTTAAAGGACATCACTTTTTCTTTTCTTTTTTTTTTTTATTTAAAAGAGATCAGTGGTCAGTTTCAGCTGACAACCAGAGCCCCCAGACCAGGAAGGAGCTCAATATATTGTTCAGGCGCACTCAACTGGAATGAATGCCCGCCAGCAGAATGGACACAGTGAAGTTAACACAGTCAGATATCCTGCACCTGTAGGAGTGGCCTTGGAAACTACTTGCATTGCAAGTTCAACATCGTGACTCAGAGAGCGAGATCATTTTCAAGCACACCTTTCAGGTTTAGTAACATATAATTCCCCTAATAACAAAGGCAATGAATCAAAACAGGCCTGTTGTTTTGGAGGGGTGGCATGTGTTCAAGTGATATTTAAAGCAGTGATGTTTCCTTGTGCTTAAAATCTACCCTAAAGCAGCAGCTAATGGGTACAAAAAAAGAACCCGCAGCAATTTGTACATTTAGATACAATTATTAGCCAAAATGGTTAATACATTACAGATTCTTTGACAAAAACAACCCATAAACTTTTGCCGAGTTAGTTCCTTCCATTGATTTTTTTTTTTTTTCCACACACGAACAACCCCCCTTGTTTGTGACTTTGCCACACAAATTCTAGCTAGAAATGTTGAAAAGTATTTACACCTGTGGGGCCCCAACGACAAGACAATAAATGAAGAGAGTGATATGTTGATTATAGTTTTGTGTCGCTGATTTCTGGACTTTTCAACAAGAGGTTGTCGAGTGAAAGGCCAAACCTGCCAAACAAATATGGATTAGATCATGTCTAGTGTGTCAGAACATCCCCGAGGTACACCATTAATGAGGTATGGTCAACCCTGGTGCAGCAAAACACACACTTAAACACTGTTATGATCAGAGTTCAGGCGACAAAGTGTCTATGCAGTTAGTCATTTATGTCTGCCGCAATGTCTTTATCGCTTTACGACTAAGTGGGTGCGGGGGGGAGGGGGGTGGGATGGGGGGGGGGGGGGGGGGGGGGGGGGGGGCTCTATCTCCATGCAAGTCTTAAAAATGTATTTTAATTGGACTTTTTCCACGGAGGACATTTTTAGTTGCCACAGTAGAGAAAGCCCAGGTAGAGTTAACGATGGCTACATTTCATTTCGATTCTTCAGTTTCAGGTCCTTGGTGACGTGCACGGCGGCTCGTTGTCGAGGCTTCCTGGGCCGCATAAACAGAAAAGAGCAGTCATTGATGTTATTATTTAGCCTTCCCAAAATATTGGCTGTGGAAAACTTTGTTTTATTCTGCTGTCACGAGTGCATCCGTTTCCCTTGTTGAACAGTTATATACATCCAAAAGACATCCATATTTCAGCGTATGTGTGATGACTTGAGCGTACTTTCTACTGTCCGTTTTTCAATGTGAACACAGCACATACTGTTTGGAATGTGCAATTGGCTGTCACTAGTTGTTTCAGTTTATCTGACAGTACGGAGCTTTCAAAATAAGAGTGTATTGTTTGATTTTATTTTATTTTTTTCTACTTTTAACAGGCAAATTTGTTAAAGGGACTTTGCTGACGGTGAGAGGAGCTGAATTTATTAATCCGGTGGCTGCATTCATGGAAATAGCGACAGCATGCTTCAGGGTTTGGTACACACACTTCTTTCTGAGACCTGTCGCGGATTAGATTCATATTCGGGGCCTCGCTTTCTGTCTGGCAGAAAGAATCAAGATTTGATTCGAATTGACTGCGTACCACTCTGTCACCCAGAGTTTGTGTGATTTTTATGCTGTAGTTTGAGCCTTTCCTGCAGGTATCTCTGACTCTGGTGCTGCACGTTTCTATCTGTGGTTACAGGCCCCGCCAACCTACCCAATGTTTATTGTTTGTTGTCTTTCTATGCTGTTCTTTTTTCTCTCAGCTCTCCCCTCACCACTACCAGTTGAGGCAGATGGCCTCCCTCCTCTGAGCCTGGTTCTGTCCGAGGTTTTCTTCCTGTCAAAGGGAAGTTTTCTCGTCTTGCTGTTCCTCATGTGGGGATTATAAAATTGGCGGGTTCCTCTCTTTAATGTTGTAAAGCTCTGTGCTAAGGACTTTACTATGTCAAGTACCCTGAGATGGCTTTTATTGTAACTGAACAACAAAATGAATTCAAATTAACTGAATTCATGCAGGAGCTCTGCCATCCAAACAAGCCTGCAAACCCACGTTTAAGCACCGCCTGTCCCTTGGCTAAACCCTCTACACCTGCACCGAAGCTGGTACCGCAAATGGAGCTTCGTGGCCCTAGATAAGTATGGTGGTGGAGACTTAGTCAACTGAAAAACCGTTGAGGGTGTACTCCGCCCATCTCCAAAGTCAGCTGGGATAGGCACCAGCCCTACCATGACCCTGTGCAGGATAATAGATAGATGGATAAACCGATGCAAATTCAGAACAATGGTTACCTCTCTCATTTAGGTCTATTTCTAAGTAGGATATTGTTGTTATCACTCTCACAGTATGCAATAGAACACACACGCAATACCAAGCATGACTTTCCAAAACAATATGTAAATTGACCCATTTACAGAAAAGCGGTAACCTGTCATACCTACTCAACTCTATGTTGGAACCTGGAAAATCCGTAACCTACAGCTAACCCCTTCAGCCGTGTTGTGGTCAATTTATGATGCCAAGAGCTTTGCTGCACGAGTCCAGATTTCTACAACATGATTCCAAATGGCATCAAACCCTTGGAGAAAATAAAAAGAGGCACGTTGCTGTGGTTAACGGATATGGGAGAAATTACTCAGGAAGATGGAGCTAAACACATGGCCGGCCTATCGTACTTATTCTGTAACTACTTATAGCAAATAGATATGTGCCTCAAGGCCAGATGAACTGAAAGCCCTATGGGTTCACTGCTGTAGTCAAGGCCACTCTACACAGTACTGGTGCCAAAACTTCAGATTTGATCAAAGATAAGTTGTACTCTACTAAAATAGATCCTGAGCCTGAAGAAAAAGGAGGCAAAAACAACTTTATTGAACCCTGGTGACCAAGCCTGCAGTCCAAAGCTTATTTGCTTTTGGAAGTTTTACTCTCATATTCTTGACACTAAAGAAAGTACAATCTCAATGACAGAAATTGACTTTTCTCATCTGAGATGTGCAATTACACAATTTTGAATCATAAAACTCAAACTGCTTTGAACTTTCTATTTTTTGCATTTATCTACATGGAGTTAGTGACTTTCTTCTCCCACAAACCACACAATGTGAAGCAAAACAAGTCAATTATTGCCAGGCAGCATTTGAAACTGCAAATAAAAAGCTGGCTGTAATTTTTACTATTTCCACTGGATTTAAATACAAGGCAAGCTTTGTGGTTTCTTTTAAAAAATATTTTACTCTGTTTGTCTTTTATTTGTTTCATTTGGAAAAAATAAATAAATAAATAAAGTGGCTCCAATATTAAAACCCTGTAATGTGTCCAGATTGTCATTTCTTTCAGATGTAGGCAACACAAACAGGTAAAATCCGGCTAAATGGGTCCTATATCTGCTGCTTTCTTAAGGTCACATCAACAACAGTTTATCTGCAAACTGTTTTGCTTGGTGCTCTGCTGAGCTGTGTGCTGCAGGATCCAGTGCTGTCACCTTTTGGATTTGTAATGACGAGCCAGCAGGGATCTGGGATGAGATTTAAAGAAACCAGTGGCGACATGACGCCACTTGGTATAAGCCTTGTAAACGATGACGAGCTCTGACAGCATGTCTGTCAGCAGGGACAGAAGCAAAATATTTTGACGGCTTTAATCGCACACTGTTAGAGGTGGTTATTTGAGGGTTCCTGCACTGGCAGTCACTTTTGACATTGAGCCTAAGCATCTGGATAATTTCCAATACTCTCTCTCTCTCTCAGTAGGGTCCTCTGCTGTAAACCTCTTAATCCTTGCTTCCTGCACATGTCACTGCTCTAACTAATGCCAGATCACATCATGCTTCATAAGTAAACAGTAAGTCTTGCAGAACACTGATGTCCTCAGGATATCATTACCATCGTCTTACATTAGGGCAAGCGCACATTTTCATAATTATGGCCATGTGGTGATGGCATGATATGGGTCCACACACTGTAATAATCTCTGGTGTAATTTGGTGGCTGCTCAGAATCCACATGGCCAGTATAATGTACTTTAGCAGCTTACTGTCGCTGACAACATGTACTGTTGTAACCAATTATGTTTAAATGACCAAGAATTATCACAATATATAGCATGGAGAAACGTCTTAAAGTATGTGTGTGCACAGACGTGCATCTTGTCATCAGTTTAATCATGGGTTTTGAGTAAAGTGAATCTGAGGTTATTGAGGATAGACTGAAAAACAAAAAGTTCATAGTCTTTTAGTTTCATATTTAGCCTTCTAACCCAGTTTCTCTTCAAATAAAAGACATATTCTGGCACCAGTTCCAACTGTGGCTCCCTTTGTGTTGGACTATTTTCATTGTTTTTATTGGTTTGTCATAGGGGATACAAACAAAAGCTGCATCACAAAAATGACACCAGTTCTATAAAAATCGAGCTATGAAACAAATAATAGCTAGATCTTTGTAGAATTGGTATCATTTTTTATGATGCTGTTCATTTTGTGTGTCCCTTATAACAAACATATAAAACCAATGAACAACAACTTGTAATGAATTGTTTTAGGATTAAAACTGTCAATTAAACTTGATACAATTATTACTTTTAAGGCAGGTATCATACAGTATGAGATATGACTATAAAATGGGGGTTACTGTTATTCTTCCCTGTATCTCAATGGTGAACTTTCCATTCTTGACTCAAACTGTAAGACCCACCTTAAAGATGGTGAAATGTTTTGTGAAATTTCCGGGTTAAGACATAAGGAAATTAGAACATTTAGCAAACAAATAAGGAAACGTGGTTGATGTGATATGATTGTTTCTTGGCTTAATTATGTTATGAGTTAACACTCATTGCCTCTCCACTGCAAAATGAGATTCATTAACTAGCCTTTTCAACACCAGCCTTAAATAACATTGCACCGTACTTAATTTCATAGCACCTGACACTTTCTTTCCACTTTTTCCACTCATCCCAAGCTGTATTTATTTATTTTATTATTTATTTATTTGTGTTTTTTTTGTATATATAGTTTGTGTGTGTGTTTATTTAGTCACTGCTCTTATTTATTTCAAAAATAATAATTTTGTATCTTTTATCTATCTAACAAAAATTTCCGCACTGTGGGATTAATAAAGTTCAAGTCTAAATCTAAGTCTTCCCTCATTTCCTCTCCTGCTCTTTTTATCTCTATGTGCGTTTTGTCTCATTCCACTAACTTGTACTTGCATGCAGAATATATTTCATCATGCATTTTATATATATAAAAAAAAAGAAGAAGCTCTGACTCACTCACGCTGTCTTCACATGATGCAGCACCACCTCCCACCGTCAAACAGATGTCATTATTTGATACTGTGAAAATGTGCATGTACAAGTCTGTACCCGAAGGTGGCGCCACCATTCCAGGAATACTGACAAAACATGCGGCCCAAACTATTCAGATTATCTCTGAGGATAGAGAAACTGGAGAAATTGTCATCGTCATATTTCTATAATCTAACCAGCATTGAACAAGTATTTGTATGTTTCTGCAAATTTTAACAAGAAAATAAGCCAGCGGGGTCTACAGACAGTCTGTGGAAGGGACATAAGCAAAAGACAGTTGACTGAAAACAGCTTTGATTGTCCGGTGAAAAGCAATAACTCCAGATCTCTGAGCGAGGATTGGCAATTCTCCAAGCAAAGATGCACTTCATATCTGAATGGTGTAAATCGGCTTCAGGTGGGAAGCATGTGGACTTACTCAAAATGAAACATCATGTTGTTTTTCCTCACACACGCGCACGCGCACGCGCACACGCGCACACACACACACACACACACACACACAAACAAACTGTTTTAATAAAATTGTTTCTGTGCACCAGAGCCAGACTTTGCTCGCTGCTGTCAGGTCAAGATTTCCAAGGTGTTCCTCTCTTTATGTTCCAGGCAGACCCTTTGGCTCTGGGGCGAACCATAACTCTTACCTCATTACCATGAAAGGTGCGCCCGCTTGGTGATTCTGCTCAGGTCACATCTGGCACCACCCAGAATAGACGAGAGGGGGAAGAGAGAAACCACTTTGAACTTCAAAGCAGCCGATAAAATTTGCTTGGAGGTATTCCACTGTATACACACATGACATTATATTCAGGATAGATTGAGCCCTTGAGAGGTAATGTATCTCACATGTCACCAACTACGAATAATTTAGCTTTCTGTAAAATTGTTAAAACTGATTGTCTTATTTCTGTGTTTTATTTTGGTATGTTTTTAATCAATTTGAGTTTTCAACTTTACCTGTTGCGCGCTCTGTTAATTTCAAAGTGATGTTGAACATCTGCTAGACTTATGACTTCATCCACAAGGCCAAGGATGAGAGACACAGTAAATGGCTTACCTCAGGCTGCACTAGCCAAGGCCAGCTGTGATATGAGCTTTATATCAGCACGCCTACAGGCTGTGGAAGACAAATTATGAACCTGCGGAGTGTCATATAAAAAAAACAAAAAACAACAACAACAATTCTCTCAGTTTTTTCCAAATACATACACATATTGAACACTGCTGCTCTCTGGATACGTCACAGATCCTCATCTCACCAGCAAACACACAAACATTACACCACTCTCAAGACTGTTGACGTTTAACAGTGTTCTGACTCAACCTTTGCTCTCCCAATCTTCGAGCGTGAGCACAAATCAACCTCTGGGCTGGGTGCAGCCATCCACGAGGAGTTGTTCCAGCATGTACCTTGAGATGGCAGCTCTGTAATTCACCACCACAGTTTTTCATGTATAATTTACCACCGCAAGAAATTCCTCTTTCATGTATTATTAAGTGGAATAACCAGTCATTTGGACCTGGCACTGTTTTCGCTGTACAAATATGTCCACATAGTGACTGTTCTGAGAGTTTGAGAACAGTGAAACTGAATAAAGACACTAATAGTTATAAGTTACAATGTAGCAGGTCTCAATGTAGAAACACAGAAGAGTGAAAAAAAAAATGCAAAAAGCTTGTGTATTATGTGTGGTTATAAGGCTGCATTTTTACTTCATTGAATTAATTTATGTTAATTTATGCAGGTATGATTGGTACATTGAACCGTGCACTATTAAACATTTTTAAGAATCTTAGATTTTGCAGGTATGATAAAATCTAAACACAGCTTAGAGTATAACTACTTTAGTACACAGTGAATACATTTACTGATGCATTAAGATGAGGAATTTTATTATCAAAATGTTGTGAAATTTCTCAAAGTTAAAGTTAAATCTGCATGAATTGATGCCCACTTAGAAGTAGTGCAATATGTCTAACATGTCAGCAATTTGTTCCACTTTTACATCTAGCAAACACGATAAACATCTGAATCTATTTAAAGTTGTGTTTACCTGATGAATGCATAACATGCATTTTTCATGACTGGCTGGAGGTCAGCCTGGGGCAAACTTCCAGCCAATTAAATGACCACTGAATAATGCAGATTTTCTGCCTGCTGCTGGAGATATACCGTCTATCGACATCTATCAAGTCTAATGCTGAATGGAAAGATATTTTAGAGTTTGAAGTTACCTGCCAGTGAAAGTAATTTTTTTTTCCAATGTAGCTGGGAGGCCACTATAGCTTCAGCTTTAGCTGGAGGGAAGATTGTTAAAAATTAATGTCAACCAAACTTTTTTTTAGCTGCTGCACAACCAGCACTAGCAGACTTCCATTGTTCCCGTCATTGTGACCACCTGCAGTGCAGACTCTGACTACAGAAGTTAAGTTCTCAATCAGCGTGGCTTTAAGATGTAAAGAGCTTATGTGATTTGACTTTCTGTTGGGACTCACTACAAATACCAACTTAAACATTAACCGGTGGTGGAGAATTTATTTTGATAAGTGACGCATGTCAACAGGACGCTGTAAAATATTAAAGGTCCTATATTTTACACTTTTCTGGTGTTTTACTTTTAGCGTCGATATCCATCAAAGGGTATTTTTGTGGTTTTAAGTAACACAAATATATATAGTTTTACATATCCTCTCTTAAGCTTCTCTCTGGAATGCTACCAAGAACAGGCTGTTTATGTCTTGTTTATGTGTTTATGTCGCTCTGATATACTGTAAATGATCCTCTTCTGGCTGGCTGCATTTTTGCTAAGTAATGCACGCTGAGAGCAAACACAGGTTTTCTTCGATCTATAACTTCCGAGCTCCGTAACGAAATGAGCCCTCTGTTTTTTTCCACTTAAAAGGTTGGACAGTAGGCCATGCTTGAGCGTAACTTTGTGACATCACAAACTTCTAAAGGTTGAAAAGTCTCTTTAAAAACTGCACAGTTGTTGAATACAGGCTGTTTGTACGTGTATAGCACAAAGACCTGCTTTATAATTAAAAAGTCATGAAAGTCCGAAATGTATACAGTATGGGACCTTTAAACATATTATTAAGTGATTATGCAAACACTTCAGAATGATTTGTTCATTGAGTTATTTGCATTTTGACAGATAAAAAGTGTCGGTGTAGTCACTCATACCACCAGGCATGGGTGTCTTTTGGCGCAATTTCTGGTTGCCACATGATTGAAGAGCGGTGTAATGCCCTGGCTTCACTCCCTCTGTTCCCAGAGGCATTTCGTTTTCATCCTGCCTCTTTCTGAGTGGGCACAAAGGCTGTTATTTCCATCGTGATGAGAAATTTTTCTGACTGAATTTGTCTGACTTGCTCGTACACAAACTTATGCTCTTGGGTCAATACGGCATGATAACGTACATTTGTTTCCAAACATTGCTACTCTTAAGTAAACTGTCATTTACTATAGCTTTGTTAAATATGTCACCATGCACCATCACCCTCTTTAATCAGTCCAACAGTTCTCAGTTTAAGTCACATAACCGCTGCCACTGTGTCAACGCAGGGTGACGAGTCAATTCCAGAGTTCACTGCCACCGTGCGCCGTAGTGAAACCACATGAAGACGAACACAGTGATCGTTGAGTCTATAAAAAGAGCAGCCCGTTGTAGAGAAAGAACCACAAAGCGCCGTCTTCACCCCATTTTCAGTGCAGGAATGACAAAAATATAGGTCCATAAAATATGCAATGGACTATTTTTGGGAGAGTTTTTATTAAAGGGAGCTATGGGACCTATTGGGGCATGCTTAAACTGGTTTATAGACTCACAGCTACAATGTGATGACTTGTTTTATGAGTGAGAGAGAATGTGAAATAGTGTAACCCTGCCTGCGAACATATATAGTACATGGACAGAGGCAGGAAGAGTGAAGCCAGTACAGCACAGGACGGGCCACATCCTTCCTGGCTCCCTCAGTATCTCTGTCCTCCATACTATACATCTGAAACATGCTTCCTGAGTAGCTTATGCGTGGGAGTCACCACAGAACATTAATACAAATTGTACACATTTTGGATAAGACCTTTGTAAAGAGGATTGCTCTAAATAACTCCTACTATTCTGGAAATAGGGCAGAGGAAGTGCAACATTCAGATAAAAGCAGTGAAGTGTATTTCGTTGGACAGAAAGCAAATGGATTTCAGCTCTGGTAAAACATTGATTATCAAATCAACTGTAACAAACATCTAATTAGGGACACCTGAAGGAAGAAATGCAGGTCATTGTCTCATCGCCTGAAAACAGGCACTCCATCAACTCATCTAAATCAAATATAAATGAGATTCAAGTATGATCAAAAAGCAATGGTGTCAGATTTTTTTTTTTTTTTTTTTTTTTTTAAAGATGTTAAAGTATATCTACACAAAGAAAGATCTGTTTAAAACTGTATAAGAATTATCAGAAAAAAGGAGTCCAGCATCAAAAGTAGTTATAGAAAAGTGTATTTTTGTGAATTTTATGTACAGTTGTATTATCATATATAAAATATTGCCAGTTTTGTATATAAATATGCTTATGAGAAGATGTGATGACTTAAGATCCGTTTACTTTGCCATCCACAGAGCGTTTCACTGTATCTCAAGAGAAACCTGCTTAGGTAACATCATGAGAGCACGTACACGGACCTCAGTCACATGAGATTCATAACCTCCAATTCTGATCACATTAATTCGGTCATGTCACATAGCTGACATGGTTGAAAGGTCTATGGACCCCTCAGGAAGTGAACCTAGTGTCCTGGAGATCAAAAATTAATCTCCATGTTTAAATATTTACAGTATTATATTTGAGTAAATGCACTGTCTAACTTCTTACCACTGCTTAATGGTACAATGAACCGACTATTACATTTAACTTTACATTTACACTGTAAGTATGTGTCCATATAGTCTGTCCTTTTACTTTTGTTGTGAGCATGTAGAGTGAATCAATAACTCTACATCAAAACATTTCCCCTTGGGGATTAATAAAGTAACTACCTACTTACCTGCCATCTAAGTGGGTCAGCGAATCATGATGCATCAGTTCACATGTGCACATAAGCATGTGTGTAGTTGCATAAAGTGTGTGTTTTACCTCCATGCTTGTCCTAAAGTATACGAGTGCACGCATTTGTATTTGCCGTGTTCCTGCACGCGTGTTCACCCCTGCTCCCCTCCAGCAGTACAGAGAATGTCAAGAGGCGGTGGAGGCTGTGAGGCCGCGGCTGCGTGGGGAGCGTGACTCAGCGTGGACGGTGATGAGGAAGGACAGCTTCGCAGCAGCCGGGCACGCTGCGCATCAGACACAGGCTGGATTTGAATATTGCATTAGAGCAGTGGAGCTGTTCTTCCCTCAACCCACAAGGATCTGCGAGAGCTCCCGGCTCCAGCCCAACCTTTCATTCTGAGGGAAGTCAGCCACAGTTTGCTGATGCGTGTTTGTTTGTATAAATGCGATGACATGTTAGGTAGGTGCCACTGTGAGGAGAGGGAAACTCAGCTCCCGTTTCGTTCAGCCTGTCTAAGTAGCGGCTGACCACAGAGTTGCACTCTGGACTAAACCCAAAACCACAAAGTCCTGTGTGTAAAGAGCAGAGGAGGGTGGGTGCGTTCAGGCATGTGCCGGGCTAAACTCTGCAGGATTGCAGAGTACGGATAAGGATCAGCATATCAAAATAAGAAAGATGTTAGGAATTCCTGAGGGAACAACAACATCAGTAAATCATATTCAGATGCAGAGACGAGCAAACTCGAAGCTAGTTTATATGTGAAAATTGCATGTGGCCTGCAATACATAATATTTCTCACTTAGGCACAGAAATACAAGACTGTAGGGCTCACCACTTTTTAAATGGTAATAGAGACTCCTCAGACACATCTGGCAGCTCAGCTGAACATCAACTAACATGAGCAACAAAACATGAGACCAAACTGCAGCACATTTAAGCATTAACCACAGCAGGCTTTGTAAAGTGCTACACTCACACGATAAAGCTTTTTAAAACAACATTGTGTTGAGAGCTCATTTTAGGCCGCTAACAATGCCCACTGAAAAACCAGACATGTTGGCAACCATGGGAACAATACAGCAGTCAAACAGTGCTCTGTAATCAGCCCTGCCCACTGATGGATTCCAAATGAAGATGTCATGTACTACACAAGTCTGCATGGAAAATAATAATGTTGACAGCAACGTAGTCTGACGTAAAGAAAAAGAGGATATGTTAGCCTAAAGGTAGAAGAAACAGGCTCGTGACGGGAGCAGTGCCAGCTGACTCAGTCTGGACAGGGAAAGTTCCGTAGATGATTAACACACCGTTACCTCAACAGGTACAGTCAACATGCTGCTGTGTAAAGTGCTTAATCTCCAGGTTCTGTGGAAAGACAAAGATAAATCCCTAGAGCAGGGTTGTCCAGATGTGTTCAGTGTCTGCAGCAGTAACACAGGAACCCTTCTTTTGTCTTGACCACATCGTCTACGTCTCGCACAAGATGATACACTCAAAAGGCTTTTTCTGAATGAGCCATTGTCTGGTCCACAGCAACAACAACAACAGGGGAAGATGACAGAAACAAATAACAATTGTACTGTTTTTGGAAGAGGAGAAGAAAAAAAATGGAGATTGTGGAGTTTCTCCACATCAGCGATCTTAAAAAAAAAAAGGGAGGGAGTGGGACGAAGAAACAAAGCAACATGTCATGGTGCTCGTTTGGGGGCAGAACTTGAACCGCAGTCCCTAATATTGACGAAAACAAGGGGACTGTGTGATGTGGTGTGTGTGCATGCGTGTGTTGTTTGGTAGATGGAGTGGGGGGTGTGTGTGATCTTCATTTTAATCTATGTGGGTTCACATTTACAGATAATATAATCCAAGTTACGACAAAAAAAGCAGCACTTAAATTGTTTAATGAGTTTATTTTTTTGTTACGTAAATGTCTCTGTAATGCAAAGCTCAGCTAATTAGAAAGCATTGCAGACTGTGCTTTGACTGAGCTTGGATTGAAGCTCTCCACGTTATAGACCAGACTAATTTAGGGTTAAGCCCTTTGCTAACATGGCATCACATTACACATGCATGCCCATTAAGGCCCTAACTAGACATGCTATGTACGGTACCTAAACATTATATATGTAGCCCAAAGGAAGAAAAATACCCCATCACAATAAAGGGTTTTCAAATAAATTGCCCAATATGCTTTTACTTCCCACTGGATGAATTGGATTATTACTTTGTTGTATACTATATACTCTATACTATATATTCTATACTCTATACTCTATATTCTATACTCTATACTCTATACTCTATACTATATACCCTATACTCTATACTAGATACTAGATACTCTATACTCTATACTCTATACTAGATACTCTATACTCTATACTCTATACTCTATTTTGGGTCACTTTTTTTACTTTTGACAAAATATGACTTTTTTTGAATATTTCGGACGACATAGTATGACTTTTTCTTTTATCATATTTTGGACAACATACTTTGGATATTTTGGATGACTTTTTTAAAAAAATTTTTTATCAGTTTTTGGTTTTTCTAAACTGACATGCATTCCTCAAGTTACTTCTCACTGTGAGGAGGCAACTGCTCTAACTGCACAAGAAAGTGCAACTGCTCTAAAAAGTCTCTTTTAGACTTCTTTATTGTGGTTTTAGTATGACTGCATGTACAAACCCGAAACCCGTGTGGCTTACCCTCAGAGGGACTTGCCTTAGGAGGTCTCCCCTCTGTGAGCCATGTGAACCTACCCTTAGAGGGACTCGCCTTAGGAGGTCTTGTTCTCTGTGAACCACATGGTGTACCCTCTGTGAACCATGTGGCTTATTAAGGGGACTCGCCCTCTGTAAACTATGAACCATGTGTGATACCTGAGTGGGGCTTGAACTCGTGTCTTCATGAGGTTTGTGCTAGCTCGGAGTCGGTGTCATAGACCGCTGGCCTATCTTCGCCATCAGAGGACAAGTCGTGGCAGGAGAAAGAGTTTCACGGAGTTCACTCAGAGCTTCCAGCGACTCAACCATGAGTCTGGTTAACTCAACAGGTAAAAGTTCACCAAGGTTGCTATTAATGGCTCATGGCCTGTTGATGGTGATTCAACTTTTACTGAAGTTGAAACATCTGAAGAAATTGCAAAAGTTGGATATACAGTACACATTACAGGAAGATATATAATATCACTGCAGACCCCCTTGAAAACACGTATATCTACTATCCAAAGAATGTGTGCGGCAATTTTGGTCGCATTTCAATGAATATTTGTGGATGGTGGAGTTATAGGTTGCAGTGAGCCAAAGATTGGTCATAATGCTCTCTGGCTCCTGGGAAGATTGGTGGCACAGTAGTTAGAACTGGTGCCTCTCAACTAGAAGGTTTGGGGTTTGTTTCCTCCCTCTGTTATGACTTAAAAAAAAATTATACTGTAGCATGTCATCCAAATTATGAAAAAAAAAATGTTATACTACAGCAAAAAGTGACCTAAAAGTAATTTTTCGGTGTGTGAATTGCCAAAAATGGCAACTAAATTCAAAATGTCGGACTTCCTGTTGAGTTGACGTAATGGTGCAATGTAACAATTTTGTACATCTCGGTGTGATACACGTGTCCATCAAATTTCGTGCATGTAGGTAAATGGAGCCACCGGGGCATCTGTTTAGGGGGTGCTACCGAGCCATTTGGCCACGCCCACTCACGACTCCACTAAAATACAAAATTTTTCGCCGGGAGAAACGGGTGTACCAACTTTCAGGAGTTTTTGAATATGATAAAGCCGCCAAAAATGTAGTTGTTTACGGAGAATCATAATAATCGCTTAAATAAGAATAGGGCATTTGCACCTTCGGTGCTCGGGCCCTAATAACTATGTATGCTATAATATATGCTTGAATACTTATTCATTGGATTTACATTTTCCACACAACTCCAGTGAACTGTTTCAACAGCAAGTTTTACGGGATTATCCGAACAATCTATCAGATACCATATTTGTGAAAGATCCCAGCTTGAAACAATGTACATAATGTTGATTTTTGACGTACAGTTTTAAATGATACGTTTTCATTCATGTCTTTTGTAATTTGTTTGAGGTCAGGTGTGCGTGCGTCATTGCTTAGCTGAATGTAAAAGAAGCCTCAGTCCATCACAGTCACCATCAGATGCACTCATTGGTGAAAGTAGGAATGCAGTGTAGGAGCAGGTTCAATTTCACACTTCAAACCTCCAATTTCATGATAACTTTGTGTGCCACAGTGGACCCTGAAATACAATTTTCACTTCAGCACATTCTATCTTTGTATTTGGTACTTTACATGTCTTGATTATATTGATTATATTGAACTGAAAATCTCACAAGCAAAACAAATTTACTATTTAAATGTGGCCTGAAATGTTTGAGCTGCTGCCACATTCCATTAATCCCATTTTGATGTGCAGTTTCACGATGCCTTAATTTAATTGTCTGAATGTTTAATGATGGATGAGCTTCCGACATGTCAGAAGTTTTGATTGGCTTTGGTTGGCTGCAGTTCTGTCTTGCAGTTCAAGCAATTCCACCATTCAATTTCACTGCAAATTGCACAGCTGCTGTCAATAACCTCAGTGATCTTATTTAATTATTTTGTATGTTTTGGCTACTGTGATCGAATTACTTTTTTGCTAAGACACTATATAAATGATACGATATTGCACAAAGTAACACGGCTTTTATCATTTTGGTTAAACTTTGAATGTTGAACAAGCAGTCCTAGTTGTTCTCCATTAAAAGAAAGTACGAGAACTTCCTTCACAATGTCAGACTCAATCAGAAGAGTTATGAGTCATCATTGCACAGTTTACTGATGCCTGACAGTCTCGCTCACATCGACCCACAGGGGTCTGTCAGTTGGAAGGACTTCATCGTTCAACAGTATCAGTGCCATTAGCATTAACCTGCAAACACAGGCTCATTCATTATATAATGCAGTGCAGGTATACACGGAGAGGAAGGCATGCGCGGATTCAGTCACATACTAACACACTTCAACATTATGAACATTTGCATTCGCATGACGCATTCATTATACAAACCTATTATGGCAAATAAAACTTGAGGGACTGAAGGAAGAGGTAGGCCAACAAACCCCAACACCCGTCCTCTTATCTGCTTTCATTCCTCTGCCTCATTTTCTCTCTCTTTTGTGGGTTTTTTCAGGAATTTTCCAACTCCTGCTGACACAGCTGCAAGTCAGTCAGGTTGGACTCCCACTCGGACGATCCTCATCCGTATGTGGGTGTGTGTTTGTCCAAGTGATAGAGGCAGAAGAGGTTGGGTTTGCTACAGACACATGATAGAAATAGCCAAAGGAATTCAATGTGCTGTCCCACATTTAGTCAGAATGTGATTGTCCAAAATGAAAATGAAGTGTGTTATCGGCATCTGTGAAGCTAATTTCCGCTGGGTTTCCCATTATTACACACTCAAAATCTGTCTCGCTTACAAGGAAATGTTTTCCACTGATTCATAGATATTGTTAAGGCTCAGGTTATTGTCCTGATACCAAAACATCAGCGCCACTGAATCAAAAGAAAACATAACTCCTGCAGACTAAAGTTGACAAGGAAGTTAAGTCAGAGCAGAACTGCCTTTCCCCCCCATTATCATGAATCACCAGATTTCCAGTAAAAAACACCTCTTTCACATGTCCTCTCCAATTTGAGATGAAGTCACAAAGTCATGATTTATGGTTATTTCTCACAACCATGTGCATCATTTTCATGAAATCCTGGACTTTTTCAGGGAAGATCAAAGCACTTAGGGAGGTCACTATAAAACCTGAGGTAAATTTCCACTCACCATGTCAACAAGTGGTGGCTTAAGGTGTCAAGTAAGTAAATAATGCCTGATACTTGATAGAGGCTGCAGACTTTTGGTGTGTGTTCTGGGTTGTTTCACTCAGGCCCTGAAATGGGTCTGTCTCTTCCTGGGAGCAATGAGATGAAACCAGAGAGGGCCTCTGCTTCCTGTTTTTAGCTTCTCTGTCCTTAATGCTTTGTCTCTGGACACAGCACAGAAACCTCCAGTTGATAAAGAGAGCAGTAGAAGGGTTAAGAATAACAAGAGTACACTCAGATTCGAAGTTACGATGGTGTGTTTTTTGCCACAGCTAATCTCCTGTTAGTGATATCAGAACAGTAATCTTGTAGTGTTATCTAAAAACATGGTGCTACTTGTATACTAGAAACTATTTTAGGCCTGCCTGAGTGCCTTTTCACCTTGCAGCACAACAAACTAACTAAAGATGGATGGGATTTGGTGAAACAGAGAAATAGTGAAAAGGTCAAGCAAAACCTGTACTCTGTTTGTGAAGTACAAAAAGTACCTGCAGTATTACCCCCCCACAAAAAAACCCACAAAAAAAAACCAAAGTGGGACCCATAATGCAACAAGGGTCAATCAGGGCAACGATCCCTCACAAAATGACAGAACACACTGACCAAAGCAGACTTGTGACCTTTGAAAACAACCTGTGAGTGGGAGGTCTGAATCAAACGGCTGAGAGGAAGGTCAAGCTCCATTTGACAATGTTTTGAGGGCACAAAGGTCCCAGGTCTCCAACCGAGGCCTAACTATTTGGCCCCAGACAACACGTTAAGGCTGGACTCAATAGGCAATCAGCATACTCTGTTGGTTTTCCCCAGAAAGCTGGACAGCTCTGGATGGATTTTGGCACACACAGTCTCAGCAGGAGCCAAATTCTTATCCGTCACTGGAAGCGTCCGGTGTGCAATCAACTAAATGATGAAACAGGAGCCGTGGAAACATTGGAAAAGTGGTTGCCAAAAAGTTTGTCTGATGTACTCCTGCAGCCCTAATGGGTTCAATTATTAACACCATTGTTCATGTTATAAATGTGGTCATTTGGATTATTTTTTAAATGAATATTACGTCACACCATTAGCAATATAATATAGTACAATATAAAATTAGATGATATTACAAGACATTTTTGTAGAAGACGTAGTGATTTTGGATTTGACCATCCAGACTTGACCTTTTTTTTTTTTTTTTTTCAATTTTGGTAAAGTTGAACTCAGTAACAAAATTGGACATTTCAATCATTATTGTCTGTTTCACATCTCTGCTTGTTCTCAAAACGTCTCACATGGTGCTCAGGTGCAAAAAATGAAGCTGGAATGATGTGTCCCCAAAAACACACGTTAACATCTCTGAAAACATTCACAGTGAAGAGAGTTATGGATAACGGTGGGTCAGGCAGATGCTTGCAGATTAACATTTGTCCCAAATCTTAACATTCACATTTGAAGGTGAAGTATAAAACCTGTGCACTATTGTCATTTTAAAGTTAAAACACCACGCAAGGGAGAAGGGAAGATTGGACCAGCATTACAGGTCTCCCTTTGTATCCTAAAGATACTTAGAAATTATGTTTAAAAAGTACTTTAAATTAATTTGTGACGCAGATTCTTATAGGTATGTGAAGGATTCATGTTTTTATCTTTACAATAAAAGTGGTTACATGTAATGCTACCTTTGCTACCTTATTAACAAGGGATAGTAGTCTCTTTGACAGGTTTAATTTGTAGCCTGACAGCTTTCCAAAGAGATTTAATGAGGTCCAAGAGTTGAAGGGGACTTTTGATTGGATGTGTAATATAGAAAAGCAGGTCATCTGCATACAACAGTAGCTTGCGGGTAGTTCCAATCCTGTCAACACCCTGAATCAGCTTGTGAAATCTAATAGCGATGGCTAAGGGTTCAACTGCGATTTCATACAGATATGGAGACAAAATCCCTGATGGGTTCCAAAATGATTGCTAAACACAAGGGGGTTAAGTTTGGACCAACAAATTTTAACTCACAAAAAACACATCCCTACATGTCACTGCTCCTGGAAGTTCCCCTTACTTATTTATTTTTATTAAATCATAGCTAAACTGCTCCATAATCTTTCCATGCTTGTACCCCGTTGCTACAGCTGGAGAAGATCCCCAATCTGCACGTGGCAATCTACTAAGTAGACTATACCTTTGAGTGTCTGTTCAGAGTTTTTGTAGATTTATCACTGCCCTCGAGCATTGTCAAACTTCCCCTTTATGTCAACAACTATGCACTGGGCAATGGTCCCTGTAATAGTCACATGAAGGGTGTTAGTGTGTTGGATCCTGGCATCAAAAGCAGCCGTGTCCAGTTTAATGGAGGCTCCTTGATTTAATGACCATGTGACATTAGGCATGGGAGTACCCTGAGGTTATCCATGGTTGGGGCCAGACTGTGCGTCTGCCGATCTGGCCTTGTTTTCCCCCCTTCAGTCTCACCCCTTAATGCTCACATTGTGGGTCAGTATTCTCTCTCTGCGCCCCTCAGGGAAGCTCGGACACAAACTGATGATTAGGAGTACTAAAGCTTCCTGCGAGAGCTCTAGCAGATCAAAGAGCGGAGGATGGTGGGCAACTCCAATCCAAAGACCCAGCCTAATCACAGTTAAATTCGAGATAAGCCTCCAAATTTCACCATAGGCCAACAGCTGTAGACAATGTGATTTTCATTAAGGCTGATGGCACTGGGAAAATGTATTCTCTCTGAAACTCCACAGGGTTAAAAACCCAGACCACCCCATGAAACATTGGAGCTCACAGACTGCCAGTATCAGAGTGATATTTGCCAAAAAGCAGAATCAAAAGACCTACGAGCTCAGTGAGGTCTTGCAGGGCTGCACACAGCATCACCAACTGCCCCACTGGGACACATAATGGAAATCTCTCATTTCTGTACCCACATGTTTGAGCTGAACAAGTTGACTTAAAACGTTTGTTTGGGTGGGGACACATCTTTCAAGCGACTGAAAATTTGTTTCCCCGGGGCCACAAACTCATTAGCGACAAACAGACATTCACTCGATGGAATTAACTTCATACAAAGCTGTAAATTCAGATGGTGCTTTTAATAAATGGCTGTCTTCTAAAACTGAGCCCTCCCAAATTGAAGAGTAACACATTAAAGAATGACATGTCTGTCACCTTGGCTTTGATCCATGACTTGCGGTTTCATGGTCATGTGGACACTGGTTGAATTATAACCCAGAAATTGGCGCATATGCTGGTTGCCTGTTACTGTCCTTGTCAAAAAAAAAAAGCACTTTGGCACCTGGGTGCAAAGCCTTTGGCCTGGCAGCAAGCTGCTGCAATCCAACCTACTGCAGCAGTGTTTGGTGAACACATGGTCGATCCAAACAGTTGCAAGCTCCCATTCATTAAAATTTGAAGTTTATACCACATGTTTTAGATTATATTATAATGTTTACTTGCCATCTGTCATGTCATAAAAACGTTTGAGTAAGCAGATCTCTGCTACAAAAATGATCTGTTAAAGTTTAAATCAGCTACATGAAAGATCTACTGGTGTGAGTCTGATCATTGACAGACAGGAGCCACATCACTACAGCTCATGTCCCCACAAGGTAGGCCCACTTTGTCTCGTGTTTTGGGACAAGATAGGTGTTGACAAGCACCAGTTTATTCACATCCGACCACCTCGTTGTTCAAAAAGCTGAGCCCGCAACATAAGGTAAGAAGTAACCCACACATGTCCCCACAGGCTGAAACCCTTACATGGTAAAAAAGGTCCGTCTCCCGTTGAGGGACAAGCACAAAGGAAGACCAGACTTCCATCCCTAAGGGGACAATAGAGCCTCTCGCAGAGCCACTTAAGCTCCTCAACACCTCCACCAGGGGACAGGTGATGAGACCTCTGTCTTCCTGCTTGATGAGGATAAATCAGAGAGAACTACTGGACCAGAGAGACAGACACCGACCTCTTTCAGTGGACTTCATCCAAGGGTGAATTACAACAGGAAAAGTTGTTGGAGCATGACTCTTCTTAGACGAGTCTTTGTTTAGCTTGTTCACTGAGGGTGGGATTTAGGTTCAATCTGCAAAGCATCTCTCGCAGATGACCCTTGTGCCTGGTGCAGCTCTTTAGGTAGCATACAGGAGTCATTTATCACCAGGCAACAGAAATACATGTGGAAACCATTTTAATGTCACCTGGTTGCTCTGCTGCGGGAGTACAGTTAAGGTGGAAGTGGCCTGTATAGGATGTGTAGCCCTCTGTAATGTCACTAATTGGTAGTGTAGATGTAGCATGGGCGCAGGTTTATAGGCGGACATAGATTGCATTTTTTGCAGACAGAGGTGATTAGCCTCGATCAAAATCCACATCTGCTCCATGGCAGCTGTTTGACAGATTTTTTGGAGTGACTGCGTAGGCTGTTGGGAAACCTCTTACTTCTGCGAACAGAACCTTTGAAGTCTGCCTGGTTTCCAGTAAGCTCTCACTGTCCAGATTCATTCTCCATTAGGCTAGGGGGTCGAGTATTTTCAAATCTCAGGCAAAAGTAGGAACAGCATAACTACCCAAACATGGACTATTTCTAAAGGTCTATAGCCCAAAAAAAAGGGAAATATAAATTGCAAGATAATGTTCAGGGGTATTCCAACAAACCCTTTATACTTTTAACGGCTGCATTTGCAGAAGAGGAAAGACGGCAGGACTAATTAGATGCATTTAAAAGCTACGACCCAAATTACTTTAATTTTAATGCACCAACACACACTCAATTTTTATTTTGACTATCCCAAGAGGACTAATAGCAAGCGGCAAACAGCAGCGACGTCAACCATTGGTTTGTGACCTGCCCTTATGAGGCCTCGAGTTTGGAGTTTGGTTGTTGCGATCTTGCTAGTTCAAAACGGTTTGGAGCCAGAAGTGACCATATTTGGACGAGCTGGGGGGGAGCGAGCGGTGGATCTGACTTGATCTGATTGGAAAGCTGACAAAGCTACATCCCGCCAAACCACAGCGGAAACCTGACGGCATCACAGGGCTGTCAGTCAAACAGACACGGCTGCAAAAACACTGCTTTTTGAGGCCTATTTTCTAATTAGTGATTAGATTATTTTCAGATGGACCACCAGAAAACTACTAAGAAATTCTTTGGCTTAAATTAGTAGCATGGTAATAAATTCTGGGTGTAGTCAGAGAAATTTGTTAAATACAATACTTCTATTATCACACTACCACCATTGAAAGCTGTGTCATCAGGCATTTCTGGTTACACAAAGACAGTTACAAAAATAAACAAAACTTGTCACTCTTAGATTCCACAGTAACCAACACAAATTATAAAATTATGATATATTTTATGTATTTATTATGTTATTCTGTACTCTGTGTTTCACCTGACAATTTCCCCGTCAGCACAATAAAGCAACTGTTGAAACTTCAAGTTGACCTGCTGCTGCTAAGGTCAGTTGCTGATATTCAACTGTGATTTTGGGCAGAGCATTATTCTAATATCAGGAATTTTCATGCTCTTACGCCAAAAGCACAATGTCCTAATTTTTTGTCTTGTTCCAACAAACACCTCAACTTACACAGCGTTCAGTATTATTGCAGGTGGCAGCGCTGCCATCCAGACATGACAACCTCTCCAGTGCTGCAGCTGACCCACATACAAAAACTAATCCCCTACTTTCCAGTGTTTGTTTTCACAGAAAGCCTGAATGTGTTAGTTTGGGTTGTTTATGAGGAGACCATACTGGCTGACTGACCTCGAAGTCTCACTGCAGCATGCTTTTCTTAATGCCCATCAGGTCCTGGTATTATTTCACCCCAGGAAAGATGTTCTGCCAAAGGCTATGAGTCCCTGAGCCAACTGGAAATACCCAGAGAATGCCTCCTGAGATAAAATAGCTGATATTCTCTGTAGTTACACAAATATTGATCTTTAATATGATGAAATACTGCACACGCTGCAATCCTGCCATTCTCATTGTACACTTTGGACTCCCCGCATATTATGATTGTCTTCTTCGGCAAACATTACGATACAGCCCCGAGCTGTCCAGAGACATGTCAGCAGATGGCTGCAATCCACAACAAGGGGCTTCACACCTTGCCAGGCTTCGACCACAACCCAGACATCAGTCAGAGCAGCGGCATGTTGGAGCTTAAACCAAACAAGACCTCGTGTACGTCCAAACAACTGTGGCACTGGGTCAACAGTTCTGACATGTTCAAGACTTGGTGAACATCCTTCTCCCTTTTTCTTGTATATCTGTCCTTCTTCTGTGAGAAAGATTGCGAGCACTAAAGCAAAACAATGCGGGGGCATGGTGTTCCTCCACCAGATGTAAACTCCAAACAAAAGGCGTCGTAACTTGGAAGGAGAGTGGTGGGAAGAGGGGGGCAAAGGTCAGCAGAGAGGGTCAAATAAACAGAGGAGGATGCACCCATGTGAGCATTGTCAGGTCAACCAGCAGGTCTGGGCCTTAAGCCACTACAGGACAGAAAACAATCACGATGTAAAATGTTGTGGTGAATACAAGCGTATTGATCCACCTGTAGCACTGAAGTGTATTGAAATGTTGTCTCCTACAAATCATAGTCTTAAACTATCCTTAGCAAATTTGTTTTGTGGATGTTTAATGCTGAAAGAAGCTCACTATTTCCCTGCATTTCTACAGAGCTGAGGGAGAATTGATTTGGGGGGAAGATTTCTATGTTCATGCCTACAAGCTATCACAACAGTTAGCTGACCCATAATCAATATGACAATAATGACAGTGCAGATTGAACTATGTGTTTTTAACAAATCAAAGTCCTTTTAAGCCAAATCATTTTCCTCCAAAAAACAAATCCCACCTACTGCAACTCGGATTCTCAGTGAATGTAATCCAAGGCAGCAAATTCAGTTCATTGATAAGAAAAAAATAAAACTATATAAATATGTGTTGTGGGATGTAAGGGAGGATAATATGACAATTCAGAAACAGTTGCTACACAGCAATTTGCATAGAGGCTTAATTTTCACAGACAAAACCGAGAGGCTGAGAAGTTGTCTCAGCGAGAAACAATGATGTACATCCAGAATAAAATGTGGATCATAATCCATTGCATTTCACTCCATTCACAATCAAATTCATGAAGCATTTTAAGGGCTCCATCAAGTTTGAGTGATGTGAAGACAGGTTGAGGTGCCCCAGGTCCCTTATTGCTGAACCTACAGAAGACAAAGTGCTGCTACATCAATGGGTACCTCAGACAATTACCTCTGTGCCTCCAAATAGTCGCCACATGGCTCATGAGGCCGTCATCAGCCACAGAGATGCCAGCAAATGGGCCAAGATGGGCCAAGGCAGGAAGCTGGCCACAGTGCTGTTTCCTCCCTTTGAAGTGTCATTAATCCTCAGGCCTCTGTCTGTCTGTCTGTCTGTGTGTGTGTGTGTGCTTGTGTGGGCTTCTATCTTTGCGAGGACCAATTTGGGTTGGGACTGTGGGAGTGGAGACAAGAAATTTACCTAATAAAGTGTTATCCAGCCATATAGATGGTTTTGGTTTAATCCTGTTTAGAGATGTCCCTTTAAAGCCTATAGGCCTCAGAAAGTAACATCAATGTTTAACTAAATCATTAATTAATAAATAAATATTTATTTTTCTGTTAAAGTATGTGAAACTGTAACCATGTACTTAATGTTTGCCATTCCTGAATCTAAAATAGTGTTACGCAACACGTAAGGGTACAAAGTCCATGAAAAAGTTTGACAATCTCACTTTTAATACCTCCACGATTTTTCGTGGCTATCCAGTTTCCTCCATGTTAGATGACACGTGTAAACAGACAAGGGTCCTGAGGGAACTGGATCAGAGCTGGCTTATGGGAAGATGCTGAGGTATTTGAATAAGAAGATGTAAAACAGTATTTAAACTGGACATGGCTCTGCTCATCAATCCCCTAAAATGTGCCAGAAGATATACTTGAAGAGTCTTGATCCATACGGTTTGTGAGAAACCTTTATGAGCTATGTCACACAGATATGAGGTTTTTACAGAATGTAATCTGTAATATAAACTAAGGAAGACATTTCCTAAGAAATATTGGAGCACACTGCAAAATATTCCATTTTACTGAGTTTTTAGATAGATAGATAGATAGATAGATAGATAGATAGATAGATAGATAGATAGATAGATAGATAGATAGATAGATAGATAGATAGATAGATAGATAGATAGATAGATAGATAGATAGATAGATAGATAGATAGATAGTTACTTTATTAATCCCACAAAGGGAAAAAATTTTCGCTACAACAGCATTATAGGTACAGGAAGGACAAACTGTGGTCTGCCTGTCAGGTAGTCAGTGATCCAGGAGACGGTGGACGTGTCCACCCCCACCACCTGTAGCTTCTCACTCAGTAGCAGTGGTTGGATGGTGTTGAATGCACTGGAGAAATCAAAGAAAGTGATTCTCACAGAGCCACCGGTTCCATCCAGGTGCGACTGAGCTCGTTGCAGCAGGTAGATGAGGGCATCGTCCACTCCCACATGAGGCTGGTACGCAAATGGCAGCGGGTCCAGTGAAGATTTCACCAGCGCTCTGAGGTGAGCCAAGACCAGCCTCTCCAGCACCTTCATCACATGAGATGTGAGGGCAACCGGTCGGTAGTCGTTGAGGCCAGATGGAGTCGTCTTCTTCGGAACCGGAACCAGGCACGACGTCTTCCACAGCACCGGGACTTCCTCCTGCTCCAGGCTCAGGTTGAAGAGGTGTTGCAGGACCTCAGCCAGCTGGACGGCGCAGGTCTTCAGGACCCCGGGGCTGACGCCGTCAGGTCCTGCAGCCTTGCGCTGGTGGAGTCTCTCCAGCTGTCTCCTAACCTGGCCAGTCGTCACAGAGAGGGGGGGAGGGGGGTCATGGCGTCGATGGTGGATGAGCCCTTTGAAGCTGAGGGCTCTGTGTCCATGCAGCTCACCAGGGGGGACAGAGGGGGGAGGGGGGAGGGGGGAAGGCAGCGGAGGTGTTTGGGAGGTGAGGTTTGTGGAGGAGACAGATGAGGGCTGTGAACTAAATCTGTTGAAGAAACAATTTAGCTTATTGGCCCTCTCCAGGGAGCCTCTCTTTAGCTCTTTAGAGATAATTTCATGCTCTTATAAGAATTTTTTAGCATTAAGATTTCGATTTTTGATTATTCAAGTGAGATGTTCTGTCTTTTTCACTCCTATTCTACAATAACCTTTAAATCCAATGCATATAGATGACTGCTAACCAAATAAAGAGCTGTTTAAGGTGCTGGAGCTCATGCATGATCTCAGAGGAAGCCTTTGTACACTTAAAGCTGTGCAGTATTCACTTATTGATCTGTTGATGCTTGAAGACGCTCCCTGATCATAGCTTTTGTGCCTTTTCTATCATTATACACACCTAGTATAGACAAGCATTTAAACAAGTTGATTTGTATTGGAAACAGATTAAGATAACCGTGCTGCACAGGCAGATGCTCCACTTGATTTAAAGGCCTATGTAAATGCTACTGCCTGTCCAACCTACAACAGTTCTGCTTATTTTCCATTAGATATTTATGTTTCCTCCTATAGCGCTTCTGTATAAAAGATGGCAATCTTTTTTTTAACATTAAGCTAGACGGGATATATACTGCAAAAATCAATAATTCAATAACTCTCTCATTCTAGGACAAATGACGTCGCTTCTGCCATTCATGTGTCTGAGGTTTCTCATTGCAGTTGTAGACATCTGCAACATTATTTTGCCGACTCAAAACTGTAATATCTGTAGTTGAACTTTGTCTGTGCAGGATGAAAGTTTAAAGATATTTAACTGAAATTATGATGAGTCAGGATGAAATTGTAGATCTGTGAAACTGCTATTACAACTACTTGTAATTCAGTTGCAGACATTCACACTTCATATTGCAGATACCATCTGCAACTGAATAGTAACTGTAATTAGAAAATCCCATGAATAATATCTGTATATCAAGACTGTATGCGAGAATACCTGTGGTTTCAATAGGTGTCACACACTGAACACAGCAGGTGACCAAAAAAAACAAAGACCTTAATTTACCAACTGACGAATACAAAACAAACTTAGAAATCAAGACACGAAGAACTGAAATCCAAAAACTGGCAAGGGTCAACACGGGAACCGGCAGAAGGGACAAAACTGAGGTAGTCCATTCGATGTAGTACAACTTCTCAGCCCAAGAGCATGCATGTGGAAAACTGTGAGGCAGGAGACAAGGCATGGAGAAACACAATATGAGGAAACAGGAAGCAAACTGAACAACAGAAAGAGCTGAAAAGACATTCATTTCTCTCGTGAATTACAAAGTCAATTTGCTTTTTCCACAAGACATCATGGTGTCATTAGCCAGATTATCACTTTGTGATCACTGTTTTGGTGTTCCTCCTGAAAATAACACAAAAATGTATTAGATATTAGGCCTCAAAGAAAGCTATGTATGGGGGCGTGCCTGGTGGCTATGTGGGCGGGCATGGCGGCCTCGTGAGTCGGATCCACTCCTCGCTCTTCCCCAGCTTGTCCAAAAATGGTCACGTGTGGCTCCAAAAAAACAAGATGGCAATGGTTGAAACGTCAGACTCAACATTTTAACATGGCAGTTCATAAATCAGAGGTTGACGTCACGGTGCGTTGCCACTTGTTGTGAACAATTTATTACAGACAGTTTCCAGCAACTTTAAGAGAAAAAGACTTTGGGCAGTGAGAGGGATGGATGTGGAGAGGCTCTCCCACCTCCGCTCGATGTACCAGCAACAACTACCAACCCGATCTCTCAGTTGAAACATAACGGATCATTTGGGACTCTCGATGTGACCCCGTTGTCTCAGTCATGTTCCCAGTACGTGATGCTTCACAGCATTTACAGGATTATCGCCCCGAGTTAATAGGGTCTTAAATAACCGCCTGGCACCAGGAACCGTGCTCGGCATTAGCCACCTGCTACATCGACCCTCTACAACCATGCAGCAGCATAGACAGCGAGAGAGAGATGGAGGAAGCGTCCTCCTGGGGGCAACGATGGCGTCAAACAAGGTTGAGGTCGCTTGCCACCTCGCGCAGACGACTCAGCAGGAAGTGTGGCTTCCTTCAGTCAGAGCTGTGAGGTCAGAGGTCAGGGGAGTGGGATCAGCAGATTGTGTTACCGCCCCCAGATGTGGCAGAGGACAGCCGTGGCTCCAGTCTGGAGGTGCCCCAAATGTGGCGTGACTGACTGCTCAAACTTAGTTCTGCAGAAATTGGAATTTCTATTCTGAGAAATGCCATTCCTCTACAATACAAGTGCGTCTTGATCTCTTTTTAGTATTCTATCAAGGCTTTGCTGAGCCTGTTTGCTATTTTTAAGCTTCACGTTTGCCCATTTTCATACCTTGAAAGATCACTTTTCCCGTGAGCTACGGAGCAGATACACAGGAGCCGTTTTGTTCTGTTAAAAGTAAAGTGTTTCTGAGGGGCCACACAGTGGAACATACCGGAGCAGAGGAGACCCTGCTATGTATGATTTATGCTCTATGTATGGATCATGTGAGCCTTAGCACGGCTCTGTTTTGCAGGCTGTTTATACTCTCGGTAAAAATGTTTCCAGCGGCTCTCGTGCGCTGTGCTTCCTCACCGGCCTGTCTGCCATGTCAAGAGTGATGAGCTTGGGAATGAGAAACAGGTGTGTGTGAAATGTGGTGGATCACTCCTTTATCTCTCTCTCTCTCGCTGTCTCTCGCTGTCTCTCGCTCTCTCTCGCTCTCTCTCGCTCTCTCTCCTGACCTTTGTGAGCCGGTTGTTTTGAGCTGTGTTATGACAAAGAAGGTAAAAGGCAAGGAGAGCGAGCAGAGAAAACACAGAAGGAGAGAGGACGATCGGAGCGAAAGAGGAACGGATAGATCCAGTTTCCTGGCTATCAGGTTTGGTATCAACGTAATAAATTGCCCCAGAGCTAATCATCAAATCACCAACATAGACAGCAATAAATAGATGGAGAATAAGTACAAGTATTACACAAATCACACTGGAATAAGTCACGTGATTCCACTGCAAAGCTGACAGGACGAGTGGGAAGGTTTTGTCAGCACTGTGGATCATAGCTGTAAGGTGTTGTTCTCGAATTTGACTTTAACAACACCAAAAGGCTGTTACGTCTAAAGCTGCTCAGGTCATGAGTGATATGCGATAATTGTGAGGCAAAAGTCCACTGAGATGATGTGTGAATTGTTTAAGATCCGTCAGTCAACAATGATTAAGTACAATGAATCAGTCAAACAAATGATTGTTAATAACAAGTAGCACAATCAAACACCGTCAACCACATTTAAAGTACTCAGCGGATTTAGCAATTAACCAATTAGGTATATTGCTCTGAAATGAAATAAAGTTCATAATATCAGTGAAATAATCTGACAGTTTGATGAGATTATTTTGGGCTCACAGTTTTGTCTCAATAATCCTAACAACCACTGGATTAATTGTTAAGAAATTTCTTTAATGGTCCCAACAAGATACATTGCGATGGCTATTTTTGTCTTTTGGTTTATGACCACATATCTCCTCCATCTGTTTATTTATCTGTGCATGGTGCATACGCACAAATGTTAAACTAACATAGTAAACATTTTACCTCAGCTCAATTTTATAGGCCGGCAGGCTTGCAGGCTCTTTTCATTGCAAAATTAACAAACACGTAAGCAATTTCAGTGGAAATGAACTTTTTAGATACTTTTAAGAATACTTTATAGAGTTTGTAAATATTGTTCATGTGTACACCAGTTCTTTTCAGAAAGATTAAGTTGTAGCCTACTTCTGTAGGATTCTTTCGAACAAATTAAAGGATATGAAGTATTTGCATGAAGACACATCAGCACATATGTTTAAACTGTCACTCGTTTTATCAGCCTTTACTTGCCCACAGATGTGAAAACATACATTAGCAATATGCTTCCAACTGTAAGATTGACTGCTTTATGCATTTCTGAGATGTTTACAGTAAATACTTCCAGATAGACTCATGTGTAATAATGTTTACTACTCTGAGTAACGTATGATGTTATAACTGTCACAGTGGTGATCACTGTAATCCACAAACCCCGTCCTGCTCTGCTCAGCTCCCCGCAGTAACTTTACACAGCCTCATACCTGCCCCCCCCCCCACACCGCCGCCACGGGGAGGTCGGGACTCCCTCTTTACTGCTGCTGCTGTGCGGCGGTCCGTCAGTGTGCCAGCAGACCGCGCAGAGCGCAGAGCGCAGCGCCACGCTGACCGTCTGTCACAGAGAGGATCTCCACACCTTCACTGGATTTCAAAGGCAACGCGAGTGGATAAACCGAGCGAATAAAGGTGAGAACAGACACTGATATCTGTCACTGTTCAGTTATCAGGACGCGTTTGAGCCGAAGCTGATTTGTGAGATTTTTGTATCGGGAAGTTTATTTTTGGGGACAGTAGCGATCAGGGTGGACGCGGGTATGAATCGATCCATTCGTACAGTGCAGTGATATGACGTTATTTTTGTACACGTATGTAGCAGTATTATTTTACCGTGTGTACAATTCGGCAAGTGCGAGATTGGCACATAATAATCAACGAGACCGCATGCAAATAGCATGGCTGATATATTGTTAAATAAACTGCTGAAGTACTCAGTGGTGATTTTTTTTTTTTTATTAATTAAATTTAACGTCAGGCTGCTTTATATTATCAAATAGTTTTTTTGTTGTTGTTTTTTTTAAATAATCAGCGAAGTTAGTTCATAAATTGGCTATTTATATCCACAGGGACAGAACACGTGTCCCTTTAATAGTCAAGCTTCTACAGGTTTACCACAGTTTGTCTTCTCAAGACTCTTGTCTGAGATCTTTATGGTGTGTTTACGGCCGCTGCCCTATGAGACAAATTCTACTTGGCAGCATGTCTGTGATGGATGTCTGGCTGTGTGTAGCTGAACAGTCCATAAACAACAGACCACGATTATGAATCGACCCAAAACTGCTTTTTGTTTTTGTTTTGTTTTTTTATTTGAAGAGTGCAGAAATTCATCATATGCCATGTAAACCTATATGTGGACCCCCTGGTTTAACTCAGCCTTGAAGTCCAACTGATAATAGCTACATGGTATGAAGTGGGTGAGAGAGAGAGAGAGACACACACACAGGCGTGACCACTGTGCTCTGATTAAAGCAAATTCATTTGACCTGGGGCCGCAGGTTTATACCCTCTTAACTCTGATGTACACTAAATACTTTCATCTGGATGAAATCAGTTAAATGGCCAAATGAGGCTCTGGTTTCCAAACACGTAATGAGGGAAGACAAATTTGTGTAATCCTAATAAATCAAGAATTTTCCAACAAATCAGTTCATTTAAGACCAATACATGTCTCATGTCTCTTGACTGTAGCCAGTCGAACTCCCAAAAACAAATATAAAGTCATTTTCAAGACTGAGACAGTGGTACTTGAGAACTTTCAAAAGAACAAAAGTAAGTTGTAAGGAGGGTCATTATGCAATCCAACCCCCTCTAAACTAAGAGCACAGTCTCCACCAAGGAAACCATGTGCCCTCAAGGCCAGCTCCACCTTGACCCACCTCTGCCCATCCAAGCCCCGCCCCCCTCCCTCCCCGTGTCAAGGCTCATGCATCCTGCAGTCGGTCTGATCAGCGTGGGGTCAGGAGCATAAACAACTTAGCAGGCAGACTAAACAGACCACACATGTCTTCCAAACACAATTCGAAGGTGAGCACGTGTCGGATTTGGCCTGCGAGCAGCAACAGGAGGTTGAATTCATGCTTTTTGATGCAGATCGCGAGCTGGCAGTGACAGTGTTTCGCTCTTAGTTTCCACAGGGAGAGGTGATCTTTAAGTTTCCTGCATGAGACAGTAGAGTGATTAAAAATAAAAGACAAATAAACCTCACCAAAGGCACTTTTAGAAGCCTTTGAACATATCACATGATCTTCTTCAGCATATGATTCAGCCCACTTTTCTCACTACTTTGTAGACGTCAGTGAAAGCTTAAAAGATAAACTAGAAGTTCTCCACGTGCCTCTTCTCCGCCCTTCCTCACCTCACCTTTTGTTTGACTCCCTGCCGGAAAACTACAATGAGTCATCGCTCATAAACACCCAAAGCCAACACCAATCCCTCGTAGCGCACACATTTCAGCGCAGGATACAAACATCTCTCTGACTGAATACCTACTTGCAAAATTACAGTGTGGCGCAGTCGTAAACAGTCCCCCCCCCCTCCCCCCTCATTTCTGCAGATTTATGTGGCAGTGAGCTAATTTTCCAGCAGTGATGCAGCTGCATCTGTGTTTGATGCCGATCCCAGCGGAGCAGACGACAATACTTCCTCCGGTTTGCAGAGCGGGGTGCCCAGAGGCTCCCGATAGTCTCCGTCTGTGTTGACAGGAGCCCTGACATCATTAACATGACTAAATGAAATGTAATTTAGGTCTTTGTCTTCCTGCTTGGCTCATAGCACCAGCTAGGGTATTGGTGATGATGATGATGATGATGATGATGATGATGATGATGATGATGATGATGATGATAATGAAGGTGTTAGTGATGCAACGCTTACGAGCGCCTGCAGAATCATGTAGATTTGATGAGTTTTGAGACGTGTGGGGTTACAGCACTCGCTCATACACGTTCATGCACTCACCACATTTAAACAGTAGCGAAGAACGGATCATGTCATCGACCTCTGCAGCGGTCAAAGAGTTAAATACATTATGGGATACACGCGTACACCACGATTCCTTCTCTTTTCGGCTTCTATTTTCCAACTTACTCCCTTTTTTGATTTTTACCTTACAAACATCTTTGCGCCATTGGCGCGACGGATCTGACTCGATCTCATTGGAAACCAGGCGATACTACATCCCGCCCACCGATAGCTGCAACCTGACTGCGCCACAGGAACTGTCAATCAAACAGCCCCTAAAAACACGTTTTAGAGACTTTTTCTAATTAATGACGGGATTATTTTTAGATTGACCGACAGAAAACTAATAAGGAGTGACTTTAGCTGGCAAACCAAAAAAAAAACGTGTGGAAAAAATGTATTAACTGTGAATCTTATGAGACTAGTTGAATGGGAGTCTATGGAGCCGGAGGCTTTTTGGAGCCAACCTCTAGTGGCCCTCGGTGGTATTGCAGCTTAATGCACTTTTGCCTCAGACTCATTTTTCAGACCCAAAACATACATCCACTATTATATACACTCTGTGGTTACACAATTTTTTTGAGGTTGCACAATAATCTGATTGGTTGCAGCCACATCAGTGCTGACTGCAGAGAACAAGCGGAAGCCACAGGACATTTCATGGATTTAGTTCACAATGGGCCACTCATGTGTTTCTTATCACTTAAATTTCAGCCGTACCACAGCAGCATTCAAGGCTTGGCATTTCTTTCCTGTATAGCGCTGCCTTGAGAACATGGCTTTTCAGGAGGGATGTCAAACATTTGTTTTATTTAATCCCCGTTTTGTTGCATGACTGCATGTAAAGACCCCCAAGTTATGGTGGGAAGTTTGAGTTTCTAATTAGAGGGGAAAATGTACCCTGCTAATGACATCATCGTCCCCCTGGCACTGTGCTAAAGGAGTGTGTGTGTGTGTGTGTGTGTGTGTGTGTGTGTGCGAGTGCGTGTGTGTGTGTGTGTGTGTCTGCACAGCAGCTGGTTGTAGACATTAGATGTTCACAACAGTGTGAGGCTTCAAACATTCACACATAAACCGTCAGGCTTGTAATTTGGCTTTATTGCTCCTTGTCGCCTTGTTTGGTCCATTGTGCCGTGAGTCTCTGGGAACTTCCTCACTCACCGTTTTCAGGAAGAACTTTGTGGAAAAGTGGAAAAGCTGGTCAAAACAAACTACATCCAGTTACATCAAGAAGTGAAACAACATATTCAAACGGGCGGCCTCTGGTAAAGTGGTACTTCTGCCTCCAAAGAAGAAGTGGAACCTACCATCTATGCACCAGCTATTATTTCTTCTGTTTTGTAAACATCAGCAATGTTGAAAGCTTTAATCAATTTGATGAGTACAGGCATATTTTTCTGAATTGATGAGCCTGCGTAGCTTTTTGGACTGAAACTGTTTATCTTTAATTGAAGACGCTCACTCACAAGTTTGTTCCCAGAAAGCAAAATTTGCACCAAATGTTTGCGTCTGACGCTGGAACCATAACTGAGACCTGAGACTAGTTCCTGCTGTGGCATCATTCCCGTCTCCACGGGCTCATAACTCAATTCATAAATTCATTGCGGGCAACCAAATCATGAAACATGATCTGACAGATCTCCATCTCCTGACGTTCCCCTTTGTGCGGGTGACAGATGTGGGAGCAGCCTTCCTCCCGGCTGCTCTCACATCCCTGTAATTGTTCACAGTTCGAGCGGGCGCCTCTGTAGCTCTGCCACATCCCATCACACTCAACCGTGCCACGCTGTGTCCGCTCGACCGCGAGGAAGATGACACGGGCCCTGGACATTCCCCCTTCGACGCGGGAGGAGACCGACGACGGTGCTCCACGGTCTCCTCCAGATGTCTTCCGATTCTGACAGAAGCGAGGGGAGGAGAGGAGGGGAGGGGACGAAACAGAGGGGTCTCTTTCCGTGGCACTCGGGGGGGCTGTTAGCGGGGAAGCAGGTCGGTTGATCGGTAATGAGAGAAGACAGCTGGCAGGTTCAGCGGAGGTTAACAGCTAAGCATAGATGGCAGCGAGGAAAAACAGAAGAGCTTCGTTTTCTGGGGGTTTTTTTGCGTGCAAGAGGTTGTGGTTGATTCTCTTTTTGTAGTTTCTGGGAAAAGTTAAGCTTTTTATAGGTTTTGTTCTGGAAAGGCTGCAAAAGATTAGCTTTTGTCAATCTTGAATATTTCGACGTCGTCGACCTTTTCACTGCATCGTCAAAGGATTCCCCCCCCCCCCAATTTTCTCCTTACTGTGATGATGGGATTGTAAACGAGCGTGTTTTCTTGCCAGCTTGATTTCTGTTTATTTCCTTGTTTTTCACCACTCTAAAAAGGTCACGTCATTTATTGTCCTGACTTTTGTATTTGCAACATTTCAATTCAATCAAACTGCAGCCTCACGTTCCTGACGCAGCAGATGAGCTGCACTGGCTTTTTGACTGCTCAGCTGTTAATAATTAAATGACCAAGGTTGAACACTGACTTATCATAATTCAGTCATGATTATTTAATGTCACTGACGCATATGGAAGTTTAAAACTAGAGGTTTTCAGGGGTTTTAATTATCTAGCAAAAAAAAACAAAAAACCTAATGAGCACAAAACAGGATCGGGTGGTTTGCTTATCCGATCAGCAGTGTTCACATTATAAGAACCGTTCAGTGGAGCCTTTTATTTCATCAGCGTTTGTGCACATTGAACATGCGCAGAGCATCGCTCCGCTGTGCAGATAGCGAATCAATGCTGACGCATATAAAGCGGTGGAGGGTCTGTAGTAACGCAGGAGGAGGGGGCTGGATGGGGTTTTGGCACCGCGGTCACAGACGACCCAGTGTTTTGAGGACACAGCACAGCTGGAGTAGCTCTGAGCTCTAACCAACCCCAAACAGCCCTGTCACAACTACTCACGAGTTGGTGCTAACCTTTTACTGCTCGCATCGGCAACATGTGTTTACAATAATTCTGCAAATGTTGTGCGAGTGTCCTTTTGGCAACATGGTGTCTGTGTGTGAGAAGAGGGTGGGTGTTACACAGATGCTACGCTAATTTTCTTTCTTATTAGTCGATCTGGGAGTTCCTCTCTTCTCTCCCAAATGCTAAAGACAACTTAAATCTCCTCTCCTGCCCAGTTTTTCATTTACTTCCTTTAATCATTCTCGATCAAACAAAATCTAGAGGTAGTGGATCTCTCCCTCTAGCCTTCATGTATTTAGAGGTACAGAGGCTTTTAATCCCTTTGGTGTTTTTAGGACATTTCAGTCCACTCACAGGTGTATGATTTGACACCACGCACCATGTTTTGACATTTGAGTTGCTCTTTTCAAGTCTAAGAGCCACCATCCATTGAAGCATCGTTCCTCACTTTTGTTGAAGCAGACATACGCCTGGCAGAGTGGAAAATGTGCCGACTTGGTGAAATAAAACATCTGGCCGTTTGCCAGACACAGCTGTCTCTCAGAGCGTTCACACCAGCTGAGAGCTTAATGAGGGTTCACAGTGTGAGAGCAGAGCTTCATAATTTAAGACTCTCAGAGATCGAGGGATGTGCCCAGATTTATGCCTCTGTGTTGTATAAACAGACACAGGACAGGCTTTTTTTTTTTTTTTTTGGGGTGGGGGGTGGGGGGAGATTCGCACAGAGCATTCCCAGCCCAGGGCTGTGCTGTGCTGTGCACTCACACAGTAGGTCACTGTGGTTTGTACCACTGGTCACATAAGCCAGGCTGGCATGTAGAGGGAGAAGCAGCGGTGGTCACAATTTACAAAACAATGCTTTCCAGAGCTGGGATGTCTGCTTGATGTAGCCCAGATCTGGGCGCTCTGGTGTGCGAACTTAATTCTCTCTTGCACATACATATAAAATGAGCACAAAAGTTCACAACCAAAGAAATGTGACTATTGAATTCACTGATTTAACTGAAAACAAAATCCTCAAATTGTTTCTCTTGTATCATTTGTTTGATCCAGTGGCCACAGCTGGAAGTGCGGATCATGTGACGTATCAAAACACAAAAATATCTGTAAAACTTAAAAAGAAACGGAAGAAATTGAGCATCATCCAAATTCAAATCGTCAGAATTTGAACTGTCAAATCTAAAAGTTAAAAGCCACTTGAGCTCCAACCAACGCTTGTTTTTCATTCTCAGTCGATCCGTCAGTTATTTTCTTCAATAGTTATACAGCCATTTGTTTGTCAAAGTGTCCCATCACGGTAGATTCACGCTCACAACTCCGAAAAGCTCATCCTCAAAGTAAAGTCCAACAGGTAAAATCATAGATTTTCTGTACTTGCATGAGGACCTAGGTGAACTCCGTCTCCATGTAAGTACACGAGTTCATCTGCAATATTTCACTCATCGAGCGTGAGGTATCTCAGCGGGGCTTAACATTCCTGTACGTGGAGGCAGGTTCAGGTGTCTCTCTGTTGCAGTGTGGCTTACGAGGCCCCCATGCACACGGCACCATGGTGGAGAGATCATATGTAGTTCATGTGATAACGATAGTGAGAACAGAATCCGAGATGTGTTTGAATGTCAAACGTTGGGCAGATTTCGGTAGTCCGAGTCCAGATTTTGACGCTCGTCTGCTTTAAAAGCTGAAAAGTAGAGTGACTCAAATCTATATAGGTCAGTAATAAACAGCGACAGCACTCTTAGCAGTCCATGTCGAAAGGAGAAAAAGGAACTTGCCCAGTCTGTTGATAAAAGCAAGAATAAATGTGCACGTTATCTTGAGCTGACCTTATCTGTGTGAGCGCGGCCCGGGTGTTACAGCATTGATAAAGGCCTCGCATACAGTGGAATGACCGTATTAGTTTTACCACATCACATGTTAAAGCACTCACTGAAATCTCATGATAATTATTCTCTTCATTATTACCTTAATTTAGTGGATTATAGCCAGCTAACAATTCATTATTTTGTGTATTACACTGGTGATGACCTTTTTCATTGGTTTGCTAAAATATAAATATGTGCCTGTCACAGGTTCCCACATTCTTCTGTGATCACGGCAGTTTTATTGTTGTTGTTTTTTCTCAACAGCTTTTAAAAATAAAATAATACAATGCATAATTTGGTCAAAACAAAATGAATTAGCAAGCTATCTTATCAACTGATGATACCACAATGTGCAGAGTTGATTGTTTATCATTAGCTCATACGCAAGGTTTTTGGTTATTGTGAGTACAAAGTGCAATTTTCTTTATTCTAAGCTTCAAAAATTAAAAAAACAAATCATTTTTTAAAAGGCTAACTTTAGACTTTAGGCTACAAATACGCTAAAAGTCTGGCTTTTTAGTCAATGTTACTTTATTAGCTAATAATAGGTTTTTGTTCAGTAGAATGTGCTTACTGCCTATGTAGACTTCTTTGTTTGAACGTTTCGTTCAAAATACAGAAGCAGATTCCACAAAAAGACTTTGCAAATAATGATGAGCCGATACACTTTTGGTTATTGTGAGTCGAACACTTTGCAGACTTCCAAGTTTTCACTCTTGACCTTCATCTTTATCTAATTGGCATGCATGTGCACACAACCCCGACATGTCCCAGTACATGCGTCTGGCGTGGCGCTTCAATGCTCAGCTGTCCCCGCAATGATGTGCTTTCAATGACAAAAGAGCAGCAGCAGTGAGTTAAGAGCCCATCTTGTCCATTTTACGGTTCGGGAGGGAGGGAGTGTATTCAGGTCGGGGGTCCCTTAGGTCGTCCCAGGTGGCCCTACTGCTGCTCCACATGAATGTGGAGGAAGCCTCTAGGTAGGCTCTGACCGTAGATCACGTGGATAACGGCGCTGAAGGCCTCCCACTGGTGACAGGATTTACAAGTGGCCATCAGGCTTTGTTTTAGAGGGCGGCAGTAGTTTATGTATCCCCTGGCTTCATCTCTTACATTTTATTGTCACCATGTTGTTATTTGTTCTTTTGGCACCCTGACTAATGAGGCAGAGCAACCAGGTCAACACTGATGTAGAGGAGGACCATTGTTGTGGCTCATTAATAATGCAAAGAAAGGCCAGTATGTCTCTTTGTTTGGAGGATTGAAGACGACACCTATGTCTTCTACTCCCTCCAGGGAAAAGAAAACGTTCCTTTGCCCCGCTCCGCAACAGACTTCTTGAAGTCTGTGTGTGTAGTCTTTGTTAATGACCGCACAAAGTCATGAGTCGTGGCTCATTAGAGGCAGATGCCTTTTGATTCACACTGTAGAGAATCGATGCGTGCAGATGCTTCGTCGTGACGTAAAGAAGTCTTTTGAATGAGCTTTGGTTAATGTTTGAACATTCAGACATTTCGTTCCGTTAGGGATGATTGTTAGTCGGTGTCGTCCCTAATAGTCACGGCAGATGTTAGTAGAAAGGAAGCGAGAAATGCAAGAGGACGGGGAAAGAGAGGCACGACGTTAGAGAGGGTCAGCTCGTTCCTTGTCGGCAGCAGATGCCCGTCATCCGTCCGGAGATAAATTTGACAGGTAAGCGTGCTGAATACACTCCCAAGAGCTTCAAAGGTGATTCATGTGAATTTATTAACCTCTTATCTTGTGTTTACCTAAACGAATACATAATTCACAGTGGAACTTCCTTCGGCCTTCTGATCCAAGACCAGCTGGTTTTTCTTGGATACGCCCAGCCAGCCTGGAGCTATTCTTCTCTGGGCTCTCTTGATGCAAACAAACACTTCCTGGACTTTTTTTTTTTGTGTGTGTTTAGTTTCTTGCTGGGGTCACCACTTTCACATCAGAAAAAGAAGAAGCGCTGCATGCTTTCACCTGACAGTGTCACTGATAAACAGACCTGAACGTGACCCGCTTCGGGTCAAACCCACGCAGCACTAACGATGCTGTTGATTGAAAAGAAAATCAAAGTGCCTTACCATGACAGGTCTCCGTCAGGGTCATCCGAGCGTCTTGATGTAGCATGACACAAAACATCTGGTTTCTCTTTAGCTGCATGGGGGCGCCTGGTTAAGCCTCCCCTGCAGGCTGGGCCATCCGCTTTACAGAGAGGACATGCGGGAGGGAGGAAGGGAGGGGAGAGGAGAGACAGACAGACAGACAGAGACATTTTATTAAAGAGCAGAGATGGAAGGCATATGAGAGTCACACAATTAACATAGTAGATCTGAGAGTTCGTTGGTGGTATCTTTTGTAGCGCATGTCCTATAGATCACTTTGGAATCAGAGGTTCGATGTTTCAGTGGCTGGAGACTCTAACTGAGTTGTGCAAAGGATATTTAGCTGAAAAGGAAACACAAGGATTTAAAAGGAAGGATCAAACAGTGTCTGAAACCTTGGTCCTCCCACCTTCCAGGATTGCCTCTGAGGATTTGAACTCCTCTGTCTGGATCTCTTGTTTTATTCCCACACAACTAGGTCACTCAGGTTTAGACAATTCGTACCTTGGATGTGTTTGGACAACACTTCATATCAGCTCGTTTGTTTAAAACAGAAAGAAGACAAATGGTGGATGCAACTAACTGATTGGTGGCCAAGGAATGCCTCATTATAACCTCTTTTGACAGGTTGGTGTGATCAAAGCGTGTCTTGAAGAGTTCAATCTCTCCCCTCAAGAGATAAGCAAAGATTTCAGAAATATAACATCTTTGAGGCAGAAATATTTTCTCTCCTTCTGTCCTATTTTGTTCATCATATTGTGACCCTTAAGTATGACCTCTTGGCTCTTAGGTTGGGAACTACTTTTCAATATGAAATGTAGGTTACTACATTGTACAGTACAATGTATGAACCAAATCTTTTCTCATAATTAAAGCATCTTGTTTGGAAAAGTAACGAAAGGTATGTTGGCAGAGCTGAACAAAAGCTTTTGAAGATTGCACTCAGATACAGGGAGAAACAAATGGAGCAGAGAAAGAAAGCCAGAGATGCGGACAGAGGACAGATGTGTGTATACAAGAAGAGAGTGATAGAGTAGGAGGGAAATGAATAGGCAGGGAGGCCCTGTAGCATATAGAGGAGATGTAGACAGATGAAGGGTGGGAAGGAAGGCGGGAGGGTTGGGTCGCATTAGGAAGGAGGAGGTGGGGTGGGGTGGTGTTCAGTGTAGAGATGAGAGGAGAAGGGAAGGGTTTAGAGGTTAATGACAACCTACAGTGCAAGACAGAGGAGGTCTTGAATCACAAGAGGAATTGAGGCCATCTCCCGCTTTTCACAAACTTTGACATCACAGCAGAAGGTGCTGGGTACTAATTTGGCTCATTACGGTCAATGGAACTAATGGTGGCTATTGTTCTCCAGCAAATCCCAGATGAGTCACATGTCTACCCTCCGTGTGTTCTTCTCCCCGGTGCTCCAGCTTTCTCTGCTTTACCGTTATGTTGATTTATATGCATAAGAATTTGTAACACAGTCAAGTTATAGTGCATTTTTAGTATAGGGCGGCTTTTTCGTGAAGATTTTGTGTCCCAAACACCCGACAGCAAGCACCGTGACTCAGATTCAGTCACGTGATGTCCAAGATAGCACTTGGAGCTAGAGATAACCTATGAAAGTGGCTGGTTTCCGTCAAACTCTTCACGTCAGATTCAATAAAAGCACACTAGCACTGCGAAACGCATTAGAAGTAGGACAAAAACAGATGTTGCCCACATTATTGTGGGTTTCAGTGTTATGACTGTTGGGGATTTACTGTACCAGTTCTTTTATCCATAGATATTGCCCCTTGTTTTCTGAATATGATTTTTTTTTTCATACTGCACCCCCATCCCCCTCACTAGAAAACCAACATCAGCATTAATGACTTTGTTTAGGCTCCTGTGGCGATAATCTCCTTTAACGCTTCAATAGCATGAGCCCATCGCTTTTTCATTTTGAACTCAGATGGAGAACAGATTGTTCCAGAAGAAAGATGTCTAATAATAAATACCCTATAACCAAAGCCACTTGGCATAGCCCCCAATTCCCACTTCCTCCTCGTTTTCCACCAGTTTTTCTTGTTTCATGCTCCGTCCATTCTCTTTTTTTAAATTATTTTTTTATTTTTTTACCTCCACACCTGTTGCAAGACATTTCTCTCGGGAAATCTACCTAAACAATGGTTGACTTTCCCGAGCTTTGACAAACCGACATCTGGAAAAACTAACCGGTATGCTGTTGCCCCCCCCCAAACCTCCCCCCTTTCCTCAGGTAATTTATAGTGATATGCCATTTGACAGGCTCTGTGAGGGGTATGTGTGAGGCTGAAAGAGGTAGAGTATGGTGAAATGTTAGCTCACCTTCTTAGGTGTCAGCGGTGGTTTCATGTTAGTAGCAGCAGAGTAAACAGTCAAACCAAACCCAGAAGAAAAAAAACGGAGAATTTTAGGATCTGGTTTGTGTTATAATTAGTTTAAATGAATGATTCTTTAATAGAAGATCATTAGCTTATTTTATAACCCAAATAAAAGAAATAAGCTTTAAATTTCAAAGGCAATTCAAGAATATTCACAAAAAAAGGCTATGTACAACAATTATCACACACTAACTGCTAGTTGTACAGATGTTTTGGGATTTGGTTAAACTTTGTATAAAGCTTTACAGTGTCACATAGCAACGTAAAAAAAAAAGTTTTTTAAATCTGTTTAAATATGCCAGTCTTTCATTGAACAGGATCCTTTTACTCATCTGTGGGAACCAAGGAAATACTATAAATATTTCACTTAAGTGTCAGAATATTTCTAGTTTTAAGAAAATAAGTAATAATACATAGGTTTTTCTATGATAGTAAATGATTTAACAGGAAACTGACACATTTTCTTCAAACTGCTTTGGTTTAAGTTGTTTAAGTGTCGTACAATAATGTGGTCTTTGCTTCAGACCTTCACAACATTTGTCACATGTCACTGTATTACCTGTTAGTATTGTATAAATCAAAATGGTAAGATGGCAAAGGTGTAGGTCGGGTTGTTAGGTGTTTGCGTGTGTTAGCTATCAGTGGTGTCATGTGATTTATCCGAACAAGTGAGATATGGATCCTTTTTCCTGGTTGCTCATTGTCTTACTTCTCGTGACGGAAAAGCCAAAATAGCAGTCGATAACACTTGAAGCAGACCTGAGGGAACAATAAGCACAACAATATAACACCCTCCTGCTGTCGAGCGCAGCACAAGGCGCATTCATCTCTCCAGACAGACTTTAAATACATGTTGAAGGGAGGTGAATGAAACACAGGCAGCACGTGTGCCTCTGGGTATTTATAACAGCTTCAGGTTTTTAAAGATGTGCTCTTTGTCCGCCCGGCTTGCACATGGCAGACACTCACTACTTCTTTCATGAAAAAAGGTGCAGAATATCGTAAAGTACTGCTGCCCTACTGTGCATACAACCCTCTTTCATATGCAGGGAGGCCTCTTATTGCCTCGTGCTGACACACACACACATGCTTATTGGCTCAGGCGCAAAACTTGAGCAGACGCACAAATACCCACAACCGCACACACAAGCTATAGAAACAACATCGGATAAAAAAAAATTCTGTCCTTATAATAATAATAATATTATTATTATTAATAACAACAATAATAATCATGCATGCCGGATCTGCTCAATAACACAGGATGATGTAATTGCTGCCATAAAGCTGAAACAATTGGCCTAATGAAGGTTATTAATGAGTTTAGATAGAGGCAGATGTGTCATCATCCTGTCTGTTTCTTTCATACACCACTTACTTATAATGCTTGTGGGATCGATATTTCTCTCATATGCATGTAAGGCAGATGGTAAGTAAAAGCTCATACTTGGCAGCTCTGCATTACTGCCTGCTCCAGATATGCAACTCCCTCCAGCTTTAAATAAGCACAATCTGAGCTGAGCTTTCGGGACCACTGTCCTTCCTGCCATCTGGTCTGTGCTGCCCGCCCCGGAGAGCAACACTCCCAACTAAAACCCACTCTTTCTCTCTCTTTCTCTCTCTCTCTCTCTCTCTCTCTCTCTGTCTGTGTCTCCCAAGGGTTCGCACAGGTGAGGTGAGGACAAGGACGCGATCGGCTTCTCTACCATCTGTCCATCAGCGAACCAAGTGCCTTGGTGCCGGCCACCCTCAGGTCAACTCAACCACGACGGGCAGCAAACAAACAAAAAAAGTCTTGACCTGACGTCCCCTGGGCAGCCTGCGCAAAACAAATATTTGAGGCCATTATATCTAATTTCTCCAGGCGGCCATCACTGAGAAGATCAACAGTGAAGGGTGTTGGTGGGAGACAGAAAGAGAGAAGAAAAAGTGGGGGAGGAGGAAGTAACCCTTTCAAAGTGCACCCTGCCTGCTATTTCTGTTGCGCTGTGGGCAGGGAGCATCTCATTTGGGAGCGCTCTTGGCTGACAAAAAAAAGGACTTCCCTGTTCCCTGCCTGCCCATCCAAATGCCTGCATAAATACTGGATAGAGATATCAATTTGTCTGAGTTCTAACACTGCCCAACAAAGAGACTGTAAGCTATCTATAGAAAACGTTACAACAAACTTGGACCTTGCGGTCTCCTGAATTGCTACTTGTCCATTACCCCTCCAAATAGATTTAAGAGCTGTGAGAACAGGAATGAGAGCTGCCACAGTCCTCTACACTTAAAGACTTTTCTAAACACTCTCAGTAGGTTTGACAATTTGACAGAGCCAACATCAGCTCTCTGCGGGACACCGGAAGCTTTGGGGGTGTAATTTTGATGTCTTTCCCAGTTTGGTGACTTAACATGAAGCCCCTAACGCCGATTGGATCCCCCTCTCCTCTGAGGCTCCTCAACAAGGGTCCAGACTACTTGCGCAGGCAGATAGATGGTGGAGGCCACGGCCGCTCCATCAGCGCTGTGGAGAGGCTAGAGGCAGACAAAGCCAAGTATGTTAAGAGCCAGCAGGTGATCAACACCAAGCAAGAGCCAGTACTCATTCCCTGTGCCACCCCACCACCGCAGCCCCGAAGAGCGATCGCCCTCTCTGGTAGCCTGACGCCTCATCTTCCCCCAAGTCGCTCTTCCAACACTCCCTTCTCCACATTCTCTGGCTCCTTCATCTCAAGAGATGAAAACGAAAATGACGACTCCAGAAAGGAGAACAGACGGACTTCTGTTGATGTTGAGGCGCACAACAGGAGCAACGTGATGCCTCCCAGCCCCAGGGCACCTGGCATTAACACTTTGGTGGCACCACACAGCGCTCCTGTGCTCAGACGGAGTACAGGCAAACGCATGCTGAGGCCGGACTCCCTCATCATCTACCGGCAGAAGAAAGAGTGCAAAACCCCCGGCGGTGCGGCAGTGGGAGAAAACAACATGGAACTGAAGGGCTACAGTTTTGTCCGCCGACTCTTCCAGGGCTCCATGAGAGAGAAGAGCAGCGGAGGCGAGGGTAGGATCCAGAAGATGGTGATCGGTGAAGAGAAAGCACCATCGAGGGATGGTGAGTCCCGCATGTCTTGGACCAACGACAAAGACATTATGGATGGTGGACCAGGGAGCAGGAGGTCTAGTAAAACCGACCAAGAACGCAGCCCAGAGTCTACCCCCAGTCCTGGGTTTAGCTACCCATTTGAACAGACTAAGATTGGATTTACAAACGGCACCAGTGAGGGAGTTAACAAAGGCATCACCAATGGCAACCACTCAAGCAACAAGCGTGATGAGAATGACCCATGGAAGCGGGCATCACCACCGGCACCCAGAAGGCGGTTTGGGGAGTTAAAGCGCTCCAAGTCAGACTTGCAACTGCGCTGCTCTGTAGCGTTATCAGAGCAGGAGAATTTCTTTGACTTCTGTGGGCTGGAAATGGACCTGATAGAGCGTCTGGGTCGGGAGAACTTCCTCTCCGGTGCCAGCTCTATAGACACGCTCTCGTTGGCGCTGCGCAGTGTGGGCGGGGACGGTTGTGGAGGCTCAGAGCCCAGTGAGTTCTCCCGCCACTCAGGAGATGGACTGTTTCAGGAAGAACTGGCCGATCAGCTCCCCACCGGTGTGTCGATCATCGAGAGAAACGCCCGTGTCATCAAGTGGCTTTATGGTTGTAAGAACGCTGCTCGTGAAGGACCCAAAGAGTCTACGGTTTAACGAAGGGACAGGGATCCGTGTGCCATGGAGTGCCGAGTCTGCTGGTGTTGTTGTGAATTCCTTTTGTGATACACAGTAAACCACGTACATGTTCACCGGGGGAGGAAGAACTGTTCCGTGAAACTCTTGCGCAATCTTACCTTGTGCAGAAATGTCTTGCTAAAATGGACTACAAACCAAAAGTCAGAGGATTCAATCACCACAGCATTTCACATTTTTTAAAAGCATGACTGTAATGCAACATAGAAGGGAAAAATAGGACTTGGTTCTATTTTTGAGCTTCCAGCAGCAGTGAACGTCAAAGCAGCTGAGCTTCATGAGGCAAAGCTGCCTTCAAAATGTGATTTTTATTTAAAATTTCAAATGAGTGTCAGACCCTCCCAGGGTTTGTCTGGCGCTACTGTCTGCATGTAGGATTAGCACTCTATGGCACACGATGATGTTTAGTCCCTCGACTCCAACGACACCGATTCTTCAAATTATAGAATGACTGCTACGAGTTATATTCTGTCAAATTGATATATTGTATTTATAGATCATATGGAAGTATTGTGTGAGACCATACTGGCAAATGGAGCCATTTCTCCCAGCGACATGTTGTGGTGTCTGTGCGTGCGAGTGTGTGTGGACTGGACATGTTGTCCTCTCCATTTGTAGCCTCTTTTTCAGATATTGACAGAACCAGATCCAGAACTGATTTGAAATCAGCCCCCCTGTGACCCGTCTCTCTGTAGGCACATAGATGTATGTTTGTTTGACACAGCGGACACAGTTTAGTGTCTTTGACACCGACACCCTCCCTTAATGACCAATTTAAAATGGTAAACCACTGAGCTGCGTTCTTTTCTAGACTGGAAAGCTGTTGTGTGAGTGTGAAGTGAACCATGAGTACCTCATTCGAATCTGTCCCAGTTTAGTTTGTGTGTTGCTTTTTAATTTTTTTTTTCTACTACTTAAAACGCAGGCGTTGGAACAAACATGCGAGGCGCCCCTGTGGGGCTGTTAATGCACTGAACTGGACACAGAGAGGAGACGAAAGATAGAAATGTAGCTCTGACTCTTTCCAGAGATTCGTCTCTCATAACGTTAAACACTGAGCTGGATTCAAAGGAGCATCTGCATCCTGGAAAAACAAGGAGCCATGCCTGGCCAGTAATTTTCATCATTTGTGTTTCATTTTGCAACCCCTAGAGAGGGTCAGTGTTCAATAATCACTTGTGCCACAGTTATTGACTGGTTTAGCTAATGGGTCATGCCTGTTAAGTGGTCCCTGCTGTGGAGCTGCAAAAGTGACAAACGGGGATCCTGTGAAAGCAAAACTAGAGTTTGGCGAGCAAATATACGCAAACTGAGACTTTTAATCTCACTACAGATGTTTTAAAAGTGAAAATAGCCTCATAAAAGAACATATTCACCTCTAAAAGTAAAGTTGTGCTAAATGTTTGTGTCACTTTCACCATCTGGCAGGTTACAGACGTTTTAATCTCCCCCGCGAGCCCAGTCAGCCTTTTTCCCATCAAAACAAGCCGCCCTCCTCTCTCTGATAACCGCAGCTCCTACCTCACTGCATCCATTCTGCAGTGATTCCCACCTTATCTCCATGAAAGGTCATTTCCAATGCTCGCCCTGAAAGGATGCCCCTGAAATGTGAACTGGGGGTCTGCTGAGGTATGCGGAGGTTAGATGGAGACGGCTTGTGGGCTGAGGACTACCGAACTTATTCGCACGTTATATTTGTACATGTGATAAATTAACACGATTACTTGCAACCTCGATGTTGTTTTTCCGTAATTATCTCGAGCATGGCACACTCCTACAAACTCCTCCCACCTGGACTCTTTTTTTGTTTTGTTTATTTATCTCCCGTTAAAACTATTTGGTTGCATGTTTACATGTCTCAGTAATTTCTGATTCTTTTTTTTCTTTTTTTTTGATATATGAGAGATTTAGTTTTTATTCCAAAGAGTTTGTGTATTATGTACACAGCAAATAAACACAAATAAGGAAATATCTGTGTAAAAGCCATTTTTTTTTTTTGTCTTGTGGGTGTTTTTGGAGACATTACAGGACCGTATCTTCACTCAGAGTGCACTTATTGTGGTTTAAACATGGGAGGAGGAAAGAAAGGCAGTCAGTGTTGTGATGCTGTCTCGTCTTTAACTCTTTGTTGTCTCCCCTTACCGCATCACTTCTCATTTTTCACATTATCTCGAGTGGCTAGGCGCTAATCCTTTTAGCATTCCCTGCATACTACACTCTTGAGAGAGCTGCAACAGGTTGTGTTTATAGACAAGGAAGCCTCTGTGTGGCCTGATGCTATGTCTACGCCGCCGTGAGCACACCCTCTACCCTGTCTGCAGCCTCCTCCTGACACACTTTGTCTTTCCTCTGACTCAGCATTTGTTTTCACACTCAAGCTGACAATGGATTGAAATCTAAAGAGGAAAATTTAAAAAGGTTTTATTATTTAATGCTGACTCCCTGAACTGAAAGTCAGAGCTGGAATTTTTATGTCAAAAATACCAAAAGGCACTTTTTTTTGACAAACTCTATTGTGAGATTGTGAATATTGCTGATTGACAGAGATTTTCTGCTTCTTTTTTGTGTATATAAAATGTGTTTAAAGGGAGTTTCTTGTCTGTATATATGTACCAGCAGCTGGCATACTTAGCTGAGCATACAGACAAAACCACCTAAAAATAAAAACTACAAGGATCACAAATTCATAATCAAAAGTTTCATTTAAGAGGTTACTATTAATTATTACTAATTATTACTAAGAGACTAGTATGGTGCCTTCCCATAAATTAACATCACTCAGAAATTGCAAATAAATTTGCAAAGTCAGCCGTATTTTCTCATTCTCATGCATGGATTGCTAATATTGCGTTTCTACTGATGAGAAATTAACACAAGAGGTGATGTCATGTGTCCATGATGGAACTAGCGGCAAACTTCACCAACCGGGCCCAGGTCAGCTTGTTACACTCGAGGTCTTGTAATTAATCCATGAAGGTAGAGGTAACAAAATACACCATCCAGCACTTATAAAGCTCACATGCCAACAGGTGTTTAGCTCCAGGTACATCATTTACTGTATACAGACTTGAAAATTGTGTTTATTTTATTCATGTCTTGGCATCAAAAGTAAATCAAGCAATTCCTTAAGATATCTAAAAGAAATTTCTCTATCTGTGGAGCTTACAGATGGGAATTAGAAAATGTTTCCTGATAATGTCATCTTGTGGGCTGCACTGCTGCCAATTATCCTGTTATTCACCATCCCTGAAGCAGCTCCAGGATTAGTCTGAAAGATGACTCATTCAGCAGTTTAGAGACTTCATCAAACTCACAAAGGGAGCAAAAAAAAATACATGATTTCTATTTAAAGACGGGCTTTCCCTTTGATATAGCACAAACTGCTTTAAGGACATTGAAAGGATACAAACATCTGACACATTCCCTGGGCTCACTTGCGCACACAGTCAACATAATTTTGCAAGCTTGTAAGCTTCAAACAGCAACACATACAGTGTATAATAACTACACACATGGCTAATGTCTCTGCGTCTTTACCACACTTCCCTTTCCCAAAACAGAACAAAACAATAGCCCTCCTGTGTGTCTGTGTCTCTGTCAGTTGCTCTGACCGGAGGGCCTGCTGTGACATCCTGTTTTGGGTTCATAGGACAAGGTTTAAACATATGGTCGTATTTTGGGTTTGGCCTTTTTCTTCCTCAGTCTGCCTGGAAATAAACAGACAACAGCTGGCAAAGGACGACCGGGATCTTATTATTATAGGCTTCGAAAAGGTTTAGGTTGGTCTAGCGCTGAGCAAGCAACATTTTTTTTTTTTTTTTTTTTTTTTTTTTTGCGGGGAAAGTTGGTGAACCTGTTTAAGACTTGCTTGTAAAAAAAACGCCTGGTAGCTCAAAAAGTGGATGATAAACTAGCAGGACTCCACCACTCTGGGCTTTGATGCTGCTGATGTGGTTTTTCACTCGCATAAAAAAAAAAAAAGAAACACCACAGGGGGCTCAAAGACCTACCGCTTTACACTTCTGCCCACCGGCAAATCCTGCTCAGCAAAGTTCTGACCCACTTATAACTTGACAGACGGGAGATTTTACTGAATAAAAGCATCTCTTGAAAATCAACACAACTATTCTTAGCAACTTAATAGACAACAAATGTAAACTGTTTATGAACTGCACACGCAGTTGTGGCTTTTCTTTGCCGTTTCTTTGCTTAAAGGCTTCTAGCACCACTAAATCATAACAGACATATTTCTCAGACAGTGGATGTAAATCTGATTCCCTTTAGCCTGCAGTATAAAACAGTATTGAACTCAAGCGGAGAGCTTCTTTTGTAATAAATCCCCCAATTCAACCGTTTGATAACAGCTCAGATCAAATACGATCATTTTGTGTCCGAGTGTGTTGCATTTGTAGCTGGGATTTCTTTTTTTTCTCCTCGGTGCTCTGAGAAGCAATAATGTGTGTCAGGGTTAGCATGGGTTGTGAAGTGTGTCAAATCTGGCCTAGTTCTTCTGCGCCAGAAGCTTCGGCACACAGCGGATGTCTACGCTTGAGAGCAGCTCGGTTCATGACTCATGGACAGAGAGGCTGAAAAAAGTACGCACACAACCGTCAGAAAGGAGTCTGCCAGGAGAGGAATCAACTGTTTTAGCCAATTAGCTGCTGTTACGAAGACACGCTTTCACTAGAGATGCGCTGGAAACATCGAGAAGATGCGAGCGACGGGGACTCTAAATATTCCTGTCCCGCCTCCGAATCATATATTGATTCTGACAGGCGAGTGAGGTTATAATTCTTTCACAGTGGAAAAGTGACAAAATATACCTTCATTAGAAGATTTTTTTTTTTTAGTTGTCATTGCCACGTTTACATATTATTCAACCCGGCATCGTACCCGTGTTTAATACACTCGTCAGTCCACTCGAGGAAAACGTGTCAGTGCCACGTTGCCTCATCGAGATGTGAACAGTAAGGCACCTTACGACGTGGTTATGCCGAGGAAAAGATCGTAGTTTGGGTTAAATGTGACACGGTAGCAATGTGGTGAGTTTTAGGCACAAAACCTGCTGGGTTAAGGTGAGCACGGTTTTGGTTAAATTAAGCCCTTTACTTAAGAAACATTACATCATGGACACAAACTGCAGTCTCCTGGGAGGAAATTCTGTTCTTATTCCAATCAACCACCCCCTGACCTCAACCTTACTTAGACTTCATTTACTCTTTGTACATCGTCACATGACCTGGGAAGTATTTCCCTCACTGTCAATGAGAACGGGCAGCTCATAAATGCGTTTACTTTCCACGCAAGGTCAAGGTAGAACACCGACACGGTACGGTCTAGTGGACTGACAGGTCTGGCACGATGACGGGCGGTATATAAAGTTAATATGGTAAAACAAATAGTTTACAGAACCAGGAAATACAAAGGAACATTAGCAATTAATTTGAATCATGAGATTCAGTCATATTAATCATAACTGCTTTAAGTGCACTCGAAGACTATATCTGCTTGATTTTTGAGTGTGCTTTTGGTAGAAAACAGGAACCGCATGGAATAAATTAAGAATGGTAATGGAAAGGCCTCAGGACATGGAAAACAGCAAGAGTATTTAATTTTTTTGGGGGGAAACGTTTTGTTTTCTTTGAGCAATGCAAAATTTACAGAATCACTCAAAAGTCTGTTTGCCTGATGACCATCTACACGTCAAGCATAATTTCTCAGTGCAAAATGAATAACTTCATTTTTGCCGTGTAAGAACTGCAGTATTTTATTAGAAAATGATCTGCAGAGTTATTGTCTGTAGTGGATAGTACCAGCAGGTCACTTGTCAAAATACTGTTACTTAGTCATTCAGGGGCAGTAAAAACGATCAGATAAAGTCATCGTCGTAGTTTAAGAAGAAGCTACGGGGGTTGTATTTAAATGAATTGAAATAAATTACAGGGTTTTAACAAACAGCCAGCTGAGGTCATGAACCATGAGTGTGTGTGAGGGAACCAAGACGTGCCTCCTCATCTTGATTTGATACAGACACACATCGACTCCTGACTGACATGTCTTCTGACAGACTAAAATAAAAATCCTCACAACAGAGTCCAAGGAATGGCTGGAATCATCCCACCCAGCACCAGTCGAATCTGTTATGTAATATTGTTCCAAATTACAACAGCTGGCTGACATCTGGGAATGAAACCCACCGGGGAATTAGTCAAAAAATAAATGGCGACTGCGTTGTGCCTGCTTATTGTCCGAACACACTACAAAACAATCAGGAATTCGACTCAGGATGCCAAAGTTCTCCCCCTAAACGGCTGAAATTGTAAGCCAACGCTGGCGGGAGGTGCTGGGGGAAATCTGGCTCGGTGTGCCCCCACCTCTGTAACGAAAGCCATCCCCGAGCTGAAGGTATCCTATAGCTACGCTGGGTCATAAATCAGAGGGGTGGCCCTTTTCATTCCCCTCTCTCATGCGTGACCTCTGCCTCCCGGGGGGTCAGGGAGATGGGCTGAGTCTGGGCCCTGTGGGAAACCTGACCAGGAGCCAGAGACCCTCTTCAAATAACCGTCTGACGTCAGGACAGGCTGCGGCAGAACAACGGCAGGGCTGCCGCCGGGGCTCTGGTTCAACCCCGACTGAAATTTACAGGACGAGGAGGACAGGAGTTTCATGCATTTTCTTTTCAGTTTCCGAGGGAGGTCAGTTGACCCTTCATTGTATAACAGCGACGGGATTGACCGGAGCTGGGCTGAGCCGAAACTGAATATTGAACAGTTGTCGCTCTGTTTTCATTCAGGGAGTAATACAGATAGCGACAGTTTCTTGGTTCAGGTGTTCCGTAGGTTGAATAGTTCACTTTAACCTTTGCTGCCGTGTTTAAGAGTTCATGTTGGTACAATCATAATGAACCAATGAAGAATCTATGCTTTTAGTCTTTCAGATTTCCACACAGATGGACAGCATTTCCTCCTTCCTCCCGATCACTCGCTTGTTCTCCCTGCTTGCTTTTATTTTGATAATCCTTCTTTGAGCGTCTTGACGAGCGAACACAATTATGAGAAGTAATTTATTTGTGGACGTGGCTATCCTTGCTATAGCCCATACTTTGGCAATACATCTCGTTTTTACATCGCAGGAAAAAAAAAGGAGAGAAACTAACTTCCTTTGTTGTGACAAGTTTTGAGTTTTGAATAGTTGGGACGGAGGCTCTGTGTGGTCGAGAGTTATAGAAGCAGCGATTAATCCTGAGTGTTTGTTTTTCACTGCCAGAAGTGCAGATTCGTGCAAGTTATTCTTTATGAGAGAAAAACAAATTCTCACTGTTCCCACCTTCATCTCGTATCCTTCCCAATCTGTGAGAAAGAATGAAAAGAATTCAAAAACACAAATTTGAAAAGATCTTGCGGCCGATGGTTCAGTTTTATTTTGAAGAACGTGTTTATCTGCTGTGGTATGACATCTTGCCACTATCTCTGTGATTTAAATACATTACAGCATTTTGAACACTATCATACGAGCGAGTTTTATTAATTAAAACATTGGAGAAGTTTGCAAGTATCTTTGAGAGCAGATGTTTCTAAAACACAACTAGTAAACAGATTTATAATAAAACGATGGCAGTAAATTGAGAATATGAGGTTAGCCACATGACATCTTTGACCAGTCACAGATGATGATGATGACGGTGAACGGGCCAGCGAGGCTGCGCGCTGATCAAAGCCAATTTTATTCTGGTCACAAACCAAAATTATGGTTGTAAGCATCACTAAATTTAATTTGATGTGAAGTTAAGTATTTCTTGTCTGAATTTGTCTCTCTTGATTCAACACAGCAACAAAACTGTAGATTTATCCATTTAAAAAAATATATATATTCTCTATATTTTTTAATTCTTGTGGTGCATTTCGGAACAAATATTGCCCAATATCTGTGCAAGTAAGCAGAGCCTCCGAAGGACTATGATGAACAGCAGTTGTTTGGCAAACAAGTATTTAGTATACTAAAAATATAAATACACTTGTGCAGACAGACGCCAAGTTTACCAACCCGAGTGAGTCTGAAAACATCTGCGTGCAGACTTTCAAAAATAAGACTTATCTCCTCCCAAAATATTTTTAAAAATGTGGCTCCAAAACATTTGGAATCCAAAAATTGATCCTAGATCTTTTACGGTAACGTGTTCCTTGATGTGATAACATTTTTGGCCACTGCGTTGTGAGAAAACAACCTAATCACATAGTCAGATCTATTCACGGTCATGTGGGAACAGGAAAACATCAGGTCGACAGCTGGCCCTCGCTCCTCATCTGCATCCACCAAAACATTCATCCACACCTCTCTTCCTCTGATATTTGACTCGCACGAGGGCACGGAGTTCGAAACCCAAACTCCGCGATACAGTCTCTTTATTGGTCGCGTTATTGCACCCCTACGGTTTTCGTTTACTCTCTTTCACTTTCAGTTCTTGATGTTTTACCGCCAAACGGGGTATAACCGCGCCTCCTGGCCGGGGCCATGTGTTCGCGATATGGCCCGGCTACAACCAATGACAGGCTCGTTCCCTTTTTTTTAGTTGGCAGCTTTGATGTGTTCCAAAGTCGGTTATATTTGTTTGGGAAAAATGTAAGTTTAAACGACAAATCATCCGCTGCTTCACATAGTCTCCCTCAGCCTCTCCTCCTTCTCTTCCTCCTCCTCTTCCTCCCACAAGCATTCGGTGACGGTAAAGTCCGAAGGCTTTATAGTTTTACCTCCAAGTCAGAGGCAGAGACGTTCACAGCCCTCAGAGGTTTTGGAGGCAGCGATACTTAAAATGTATTCAGGTATAGGTCACTTTGCCAGAAGGGGCGAAGAAGGAGGTCATGTGACGAATTGAGAGTCGGGGAGGGAGGGAGGGAGGGAGGGAGGTGGTCGGAAAGAACAAACAATGCAAATAAGTTACGGCTATAACGTAACATATTAAACTGACATAATGCACGTTGACTTAAGTGACCAATGTAACGTTGCTAACGTAACATTACTTATTGTAAAACAAACGATGAGCTTTTCCTAGCCAAGTGGGTTTTGTGCCTACAACCTCACTAAATCATGACTGTGTCACATTTACTACAAACCAAAAACGTTTCCTTTCCCTAACCACAAAGTTTTTATAGCCCAAACGTAGCTCGTCTTACTTTTCACACCCACCCAAGGCCAAACACGCCACTGACAGTACTGTGCAGCGGACGGACGGCCGTATGATACGCTGTGGCATGATAGAGTTGTCCCAACTGTTTTAGTAAAAGATAAGCCTAAACATTTCTGACTCGGCTGTATCTCTCTCATCAGAGCGCTTAACCTCCTGCGGAGGACTCCGGAGATTGACATGCTGGTGACGCCAACTACAAGAGACAGTTTCCAACATTTCTAAAATATTTCTCACGAAGAAGGGCGGCTGTAAAAAGAAACGGACCGTCAAAAAAATGCTGCAGCCTCTATCAGTAAAGTGAATGGTGACATCAGACATATGAATATACACATAACTCTCGTCTCCAAACGCATGAAGCCAAAAAGGAGCAGCGTTAATGATCAGCAGCACTCGATCCGTCCTCGGCCTGTCGGCTGCAGATGAAGAGCGTCTGTCTGCTGCGCTCTCCAACCTCCACCATCATCAAAGCAGACCAGAGCGCTTGACCTCGCCCTCGTCTCCACCACACTTCTGGGGTTAGCCTTTCCTAATTTAACCCCAGTCTGGTTGCCAGGGCGAGGGAAGGCCCATCGCCATGGCGCCGAGCTGGGCAGGACCTCCCCTGAGGGTTGAGCCAGTGACAGCCCTCAGAAACCACAGAGGATCCCCCACCTGACATTTCATCCTCGGCGGGATCTAAATGCAGCAACCCCACAGAGGAGATCAGCTGTCAATCAGGACCAGTACAAGTGGTATCCCGTTAGTTAATAATGACTGAACAGTCATTTTTGTTAGCTTTCCAAAACATCCACTTTTATTACATCCTGGAAAGTTGAATATGTTCAAAACTTTATTGACAGGACCTCTACAGATGAGTAAACTAGTAATTCTGAGACTCATTTCAACCTAAACTGTATCATTAACATAAATCTCTTCAATATATTTTGTTTGTTTTCAGCACTCGGAATACCTAAACACACTGTCACTTTATATTTACTTTGATAGCTGCAATCCTGGTTTAATGTAGAAACAAGATAAAACACTCAAAAAAATTTAATGGAAGACCAAACTCAGTGGGCAATTACTTCCGAAGATAACCGTCCACAAAGCTGATCATAACGGGCAGTCGAGGAACTTGAAAACAAATGATCTGTCAACAGATGACATGCGAACTGCCTGCTGACCTGGTGAAGTCTAATGTGATCTAATGCAGTCTGTTTCCTCTAATTACATTCTTCAGTCCATCAGCATGAGCTCTCCTGACTTGTTGCCAGGATTCAGAATTACTGAGCACGGAGAGGAATGCAGCGCTGTGACACTCACGCCGAAAACTATCCGAGTTCTGTAAAGACGGCGACGTTCATTTTTGCTATTCGTTAATTACTGTTAAGCAGAATAACAAAGACACAAAAGCAAGCTCGGCCCGAAAACAAGTTTTCCGACAGAGTTACTAATTAAAAGTAATCATAGGCCTGTCCAGATTACACATTTGTCCAACTTCAAGCCAAGCAAGCAGAATAAATCTGATGGCCTGAAGTCATTCTGAAACATTTTCACAGGAACACAGGAAGGAGTCTGATCTCTTCATGCTCTCGACCGCCTCGGGCTCGGTGAGGCGGTGCATGAAGCTCGGTAACATCTTCAGACAGCCCGAGCCTGAATTGAATTGTCTACAATATGCTGCATGTATCTCGCACCATAAGGACCGTGGTGTCTCCTCCTGGGACAGCTCGAGTGATACAGGTGTCTAATTGGCCAATTAGTGTGTCACTCACTGAGGTGTAAAGGTCCTCGAGAGGAACGATTACTCTGCATTAAAGAAGCTCCCCTGGTACCCACAGGTGGTGAATGAAAGGATTAGCCCTGCCGTGATCTTTCATTCTCCAACGGATTTCTCCATCAGTGTGACGCAGAGTGCCGGAGAGATAAAAGTTTAAAGATGCTTTTTTTTTTTTTTAAAAAAAGGGAGCTGAACTTTTCACTTAAGATGTATTGAGTTATGGAGAAGCGACACAAACAAGATATAAAAGGATTACTCTGGATTTCTGGGTAAAAAATTAATGCTTGAAAAGAAGGAGATTAAACTGAATCAGAAACATCAGAGAATAATTTTCTTAGCTATTCATAACTAATCAAATATGGTCACACATCAATCACTGGTTGAAAGTTTAGAGCTGCATGCCAGGAATTTTAAAATAATCCTGAAGAACTGCTCCAATACACTGCTAACCTTAAAGTTAAAAAAAATGATTTCTCATGTTGAGAACTACATTATGTTCTCTCAAAACATGCTTACTGTTGCAAATTAGCAGCATATAAGTGTGTTTTCTGGGGCGATAGAGCTCTTAAGTAACTTTGAAACAGCCTCCCAGTATTCAAATCTCCATTGAAAACATTTGTTTCCCCTGTACTTCTAGATTAGGCCCAATTTAATTTTGATTTCATGAGCATTATGTAGTCCCTATTTCATGTCATTTTCTTGCGTTTTGTTCCAGCTTCATTTTGCTTTTAGTCGCTCTCTTTTTGTTTTGTTGCTCATTTTGTTTTTAATGGCGATAGTTTGTTGAATTTAAATGTGCGATATAAATCAAATGATTTGACGATGTTTAAACGAAGACCAGCTTTACTGCCTCCTGGTTATCTGCCTTTGACAGCCAGTCAAGTTCCAGTTTCCATCCATGTCTATGGTGACCTTTAACCTTTGACCAACAACCTTTAATCAGTTTACCCTCGAGACCGAAAAAACGTTTGTACCAAATTTGGCAAAATTCCCTCAAGGCGGTCTTGACATTTGAGTTCGTGAGCATGGAACATACAACCTGAAAACATAACGCCTTTAGCTGTCATTTAATTAGACATAAAAACCGATTACAAATTCATCACATTTACCCAAATACAAGATGGTTGCACCATCTGTCTGGCTTAATTATTAATGAGGTCACATTCACGCAAACAAAATCTTAATAAAAGCCAACTTCCAAACAACAGCCTTTTCCCACAATAGCGCTCCTGACAGCCTCCATCAACTCCTCATCAAGTGGCACCGTCTCCCTCCCCGCCTCGACACCCAGACAGCCCGGGACACCCCGGATTCCCACGTCAGAAATAGAGCTGGACAGAAGGAGGGCAACTAGTCGGAGGGGAAGCAACATGCAAAAGAGGAGGAATTTCAGGTCGGAGGAGGCGGGGGAGGTGAGGGGGGGATGGGGGGGGGGGGGGTGAAAGAACGACCAGCCGAACGAGAGACGGAGTGGGCTTTAATGACATCTTGATGACAGGCTGGATGGGAGTGAGCACGACTCCTGCAGGAGCGGAGGAAGACGAGGGCGTAAGACGAGCCGCGCGGGCCGGCGTAGCTGTGAATAGATGTCTGCTTTCTTTTCTTATTTCTTTTTCTTTTTTTTTTAACCCAGCGTGTTTCCATACCTGCGCCGTTCGTACACGATGAGAAACAGGGGCAGCGAGATCTCCAGCTGTGCATCGATGCGTAATTTCCGACTCGGCTCGTTCCGTTGCGGGTCGATCGGTTCCCCGAGGGCTCGATTCGCCGAGGCAACGGACGCACGATCAGTCCGCGGCGTACGAAGGCCGTCCCCGATGCGGTGTGGAAAAAAAACATTTTCATTTGGATTACTTGAATGAAAAATGTTTTACGGCGTTCATGAAAAGAGTCCGTGCGCGTGAAGAATGGCAAACGAGAGCTTGAGACATATTAAGCATTAAAAAGAATAAATTTGCATGCTGCGAAGAAAAGCTTATTTTTCTTTGTTTTTAAGCGTCGCGTAAGAAGATTGATACCGTTTTAATGTTCGTACAGTAAATTCAACTTAACTTAGCATGCGGCCTGGAAACAGGGGCGAGCGAGTCAGACTCAATTCAACGGCAGCCTCCTTTAAAGCTCATTCGTGAAAACACGACATCTTTTTTTTTGTATTATTTGTACAAAGACCAAACAAGCTGTGTTTTTTTGGGTTTTTTTTATTTCGATTTGAAGCCCGGAGTTCAGATTTCGTCCGTCTTCATGTTGCTATTTTGGAGCCAGAACTGACCATATTTTTAACTACATGCCTCTAAAACATACCGCCTACTGACTTTAATGTATTAACTTTATATTTTATGAGAAGTTGAATGAGAGTCCACGGGACCAGAACCTCTTTATAGCCAACCCCTAGTGGCCTTGGGTGGTATTCCACATTGGCCTTACTTGCGAGACCCGGACTGCTTTTTATCCGGCAGTGGCTGTAGTTTCATATTTACCTGAAAGAGTCAATCTTCATATCCAGCACTCAAAAGAAAATTTTTAAAAAATTTAAAAAAATTAGGGGTTTTCCCAAAGTGTTGAAATAAAAGTATACTGTGACCTGGATTTACTGTTTTATTCTTGATGTTTTGTCACATATCCAAAGCCAAACCCAATAAATGTCTCCGATGAGAAGAGAAACGTCTTCAAGAATCAGACAGCATACTCGTTTTCCTCTGACATGATACTTTTAAAGATTCTGTCGTCTCGATAACAGATTCTTCGTATAGTTTGACATTTTCAAACTAATTTGTAGCGCTTGGATTGATAAAAAAAAAAATAAAAAAAATAAAAAAATACAGTCAACGAGACAGGAAATATCCTCAAAAATGAGTTTTTGTCCTGATACATTTTTTGAATGCCTCCTCACTGTCTTGCTGGAGTCGGCTGGTTCTCACGGTGAGCTGTGTGTGTGTGTGTGTGTGTGTGTGTGTGTGTGTGTGTGTGTGTGTGTGTGTGTGTGTGTGTGTGTACATTTCTGTGTGTGTTTTTAGGCTTAGAGGTTGTAGCTGCAGGTCGGGAGCAAAAGCAAAGAACAACAAGCCTAAACAGCTGTAGAAACAGTAACTTGAGCCCGACAGGGATTCTGTGAAAGGTCGAAGCATCGATTTGCATTCCAGCAACAACAATGCACGAATTTACAACATAAAGATAAACCAGCACTTTTATTGCGCGAGTGACCACAGCAACCGGTGGTCCGTGACAATGACGTGACGACACGGCTCTCAAAAGCACAATGACTGACGGACCGTAAGCCTCTGGCATATCGCTGCCTTAAATATAACTCCAAAAACTGTAATTTCAGAGTCAGAAACGTCTCAGTTATATTTTGTGGGTCATGTATAGAAACACCAGGACTCGGGTTCTCCGGGCTGAGCACTCCTCCCGGTAGGTGGCCACCGATATGTGGATATAATCAATACGGCCGACAAATACAAGGCAAGGCGAGTTTATTTGTGTGGCACATTTCAAACAACGAGGCAATTCAAAGTGCTTCACATAAAACCGTTAAAAGAGTCAAAACATTGGGCTAAAGAAAAGGACGTTTAAAAAAAAATAATTAGTAAAAAGCTTGAATTGAGAAAAAAAAAAAAAAAAAAATCCTGTATATTGACTGAATGTATTGGTTTGTGGTCACAGGACAATCCTTTAAGCCCTAAGCTCTTGTTAAAGAGTGTCAATGGCCGCAGAAAAATCAATCTATTTACAGCAGACAGAGGCAGACCTACATTTGGAGATGGCTGATCAGATTTCAACAGAGATACAGATGGATGGGTGGGCAGGACGTGTGTGTGTGTGTGTGTGTGTGTGTGTGTGTGTGTGTGTGTGTGTGTGTGTGTGTGCCTATTTGTGTTTTTTGGGGGGGTTGTGGTTTGGCCGGGGGGGGGGGGGGGGGGGGGGGGGGGGGGGGAGCTTAGTGGGGAGATTACCCTTCTGCTGGGAAATAAAAAAGGGGGGTGGGGTAGGTTGCAGGTTTTCTTTTCAAAAGGGGTCCCAAATCCATTCCTAAAGAGCAGCGAGATTACAAAACCCAGATTGAGCCTGCAGATTACAGGAGATGAAACATCCTGAGAACCCTCCTTAATGTGAAGAGAGGGACGTACGTGGTTCTCTAAATAATTCACCTCGCTGCCTCTTTTTTTAAAACCTTTCAGGAGCGCCGCGTCCGTTAAAAAAAAAATTACCAGCGCTCTAAAGGGGCAAAAGAGACTCTGATTTTGCCGTTGTCTATTTATTATTTATGTTTTCCTTATGAGCGATTTTAAGCTCACCGAGCCGCCCTCGGTCCCAGCCTGTCAAATAATGCGGTTTTGTCAAAGCCGCTGGCGTCGGGAGATAGGCCCGAGGTACCTCACGTCACGCACTGTGACGAGTCGGGTGGAAGAAGGTCATGTAACAAAGTGCAAAGAGCGGTAAAGTCAATGTGGGAGAAGGTTGAGGATGGTTGGATGGATGAAAAAAAAAAAAAAAAAAAACTTGTTGTTGTGGTCGAGTCCACAACAAAGCAAAAGTCAATATGGATTCCTTTTATGTAACTCGATATATTGAACCTGTACCGTACCAACGTAAAAGTCCTTATTTTAAGTCAAACCTTGATCTTTCATAAACATAATCAGGTGGTTTTCGGCACCTGCGGCATTGTGTGAATAATTTTGATAAAACAACATTATTTGACGCCCCAGGTATGAAAACAGGTTCAACTGCTTACTTGTACAATCTGTGACATCATTTACATAATCCTTTCAAATTTATGATTATATTTGTTTATTTAACGATTTTTATTAGTACTTATTTTTTATTGTATTTTATTCCGTTTCGTTCACTGTACCGTTTGGTAATTCTAATTTGGCGTTCGACGTGTTATGCACTTTTGTTATTTTATTTTGAAAGATATTTATCATTAAATTGTAATATTCCCAGGGATTAATTATCCTGTTTCTGAAAATGAAGTGTTCGAGGTGCAGAAACCCTCTCGAGCTTTAAGGTTACACTTAAATCTTTCCTTTTTTTTTTTTTTATAAAGCTTATAGTTATGGCTGGCTCAGGTGGCCCTGAACCATCCCTTGGTTATGCTGTCATAGGCCCGGGCTGCTGGGGAACCTCGTGATGCACTGAGCTTCTTTCTCTCTATACACTCATATCTCACCATTGCATCTCATTAACTTCATGCTTTTTCTCTCCCATTGTTTTTCCTTCCCTCCGTTGGAGGTTTTTCTCCCTTAAAAGAGGAGGTTTTTTTTTTTTTTTTGCATCCTAGCTTATGTGGGAACTGTTGAATTGTCGGGTTTCCTCTGTAAAATGTTGTAAAATTCTGCCGTAAGAATTTTACTGTGTAATTTTTTTTTTTTTTTTTGATTTGGCGCAATATAAATAAAATCGAATTGAATTGAGAAATCATTTGGTTGAAAATGTTAAAAACTTTTACCTTTTTAAAACACTGATATTCTTCCCTCCGGGCAGCCGCACGTTATCACTTGAGGGTTAACGAGGCTATAAATTATAAACAGAGGTCATCATAACCCAGCACAGAGTTAGACTTGGTGTAAACCAAAATAAAGTCTCTGCAGACACGCTTGCAAACAAGGGAGATTCACGCCGCTTCGCCCGCGTGCTCGTTTGGTGGTTCCGCTGCTTTTAGCTGATAAAACTTATCAGCGACATCTGGTGCAAAGTTTTAGTTAAGTTCGCGGCCTCCCACCTGGAAATGACCTCCGTGCGGTGATTCTGGAACTAAATGTGACCGCATTTACTTTTAGGACATTAGTGTAATTACTGTAAACCAGAGGGACAATTAAGAAAAGGAGGTGAGCTTTGTGCTCCTGGGTAAGTCTACTGGAAATATGGGCATGCACGCGTCACAGTAGTTTACAGGAAGGGAGAGGGACGACACCGGAAGTTGGGCAGGTTTGAAAAGCATTACCAGCTTCACTCACCTAATTCCGTCGCTTGTCGGCAAAAAAAAAACAACAACTCAGAAAAACTAGCGGGAAAAACAGTCGAGGCCAGGAAGTAAAGAAAAACAGACACAAGAGGGGAGGTCATTTCAAAATAAAACAGGAAACTCAACAAAGTAAAAGGCAGAGCCACGGCAGCTTGTGGCACATTTACTCAGTGGTGGACGACTTATTTCCGAAATTTCAACCTAAATAAAAGTACCAATACAGCATGACGGGTAAAAGTCCTGCATGAAAAATAATAGCCTACCTAAGTAAATGACAATCTCCGTAAAGTGTCAAAGTAAAAATGCTGGTTTGGTCTGTCTAACTGATATATTATCATATTAGACTTAATTATATTATCAATACTGAAGTATCAGTGTGTACAGCAGCTTATTAAAGTTGCTGCAGGTGGAGTTAGTTTGAACAGCAGATAAATCTGTTAGATGTTTACTGGGAGGAAAAAGAAGGAAAAAAAAAAACAAACCTTTGAAAGTTCTGATACAAAAATTAGTTTTAAATCTTTGGACTTTTTCTCAAATTTTTACTTTGGTGAGATAGTATCATTTGGACGTTTAGAGGGGAAAATCAAAGTTTGTTGGAATTTTTAATGAGTCTTAGTCATCTAAAATCTGACCTCAACGACGTCAAAAGACAAAAATGTTGGAAACCATTGTTGTTGTTTTTTTTATCTTTAATAACTTATCTTTAAACTTTAACAAGCTTCTCATATTATCAATTTTGGCAAATCAACGTTACATCCCATTATTTCCCTCTGAAATGTAGTGGAGCAGAAGTATAAAGTACCATGAAATATAGATGCTCAGGTAAACAGCAAGTACCTCCAAATTGCTCTTAAGTATAGGGCTTGAGTAAATGTACTTACTTCCCACCACTAAACAGTTACAGCCGAATGAAAATCCAATAAGAGAAAACTTCACTGCACGATTTGTGATGGTGGAGGAGGTTTTATAAACAGTGGAGGAAAAAAAAGGTTTGTATTCGCTCTAAACAAAATGTATTGTGTGTATTCCTCCCATTTTCACATTACGCTCTATAAACTGTATATATGTGTGTGTGTGTGTGTGTGTGTGTGTGTGTGTGTGTGTGTGTGTGTGTGTGTTTTCCACAGACAGGTTTCCTTAGTCTTGCCTGAAGCAGGGGTGGCAGCTCGAGGTACAGTAAGTCACTGAAAAGAGCTCAGACAGTGTTTTTGTGCCTTTCCTCCCGCAGGTTGGTTTCCAGATGGGACAGCTGCTGGAGTGTGTGTGACTCACCACGCCTGTTGAGACTGCCGCCGCAACTTCGTCATACCTGAGTGCTCCCAGACATGCTTGTCTGTCTGTGAGGACTTTCATAAAAAGAGAAATGTCTAGTTTTCCTTCACGCCCGGTTCTATAATTTCACCTGCGAATCTTCTCTCCGACTTCATCTTTCTGTTCTCAGACAAAACAAGCAGAAGACCTGAGGGACACATATTTATGCACTTTTCTAACCACATTTCAAAATCCGAACAACCTTGAGACCTCCAGCTGCAATCTTGAAGATAAACCTCCCTGAACCTGGCACAGTCCGGTTGTTTTGGCTGCATTATTTATGACTCGTGTTGGCCAAGAGCAGTCAAAAAAGGCACAATAGAAATGCAAAAACGTACAACATAATCACATGGTAGTTTGTCCCAAAGTCATCACATAAAATAGTTCCACTGACCTCATGTGATGCCTTTTTTAAGTTTCTTTTAGCTTACTAAATCCATACAGAAATGAGTTTGTGGAAAACCAAATTTCCCTCAGAGCATTGAGAAAGCATCTACACATAATACAAATCTAATTTTAATTTTCTTTTTGTGTTCCATCTTTTCTAAACTTATTCTAAACCTGCACTTAACTTGAAAAAGTGGGATATAAAAGCTCTATTAAGAGCATCTCCACCTTTTTAGGCATTAACCCGTGTCCTAACTATCATTCACAATGGCCGTACATCATCATAATTACAAAGGTAATCCCACCACAAAAGACTATCTTGGATATAAATAGGATTGACTTGTTATCTTCTCTAACCAGATGAGCCAGTACAGAGAGCGTTGTGGGCTTTAAGCAGCAATCAACTCAAAGTCACACAACTTTGTGGTCTGCTTTTGTCTTAAGTAATTACAGTGTGTGTAACGGAGCCCGGGGCAAGGTGCGAAACAGTTTAGACAGTTCGGCTGTTGTTCATCTGCAGAAAAGAAAGACGGTGTCTGAATTATATCTCTGTGTTAGAAGAGGCGGATAAATGAAGGTTGGTTTGAGCCAAAAGTGAACCCAATGGTAAAGGCCACAGGAGCAGAGGGAGTGGGGCAGCCACACACCGGCCTGACTTTTGATAAAAGAGTTTAACACTTTGGGAGCAGTGTGAGCACATGTGCGGGAGTGACTCAGATTTATGGGTTGCTTGTTCGATCCCTGGCTTCACCTGACATATCAAAGCACCCTCGACACATCTTAAATTGCTCCTGATGTGTTTGTTTGAAGGGAGAGCATGCAAGCTGCTTTATAATTGGCCAGCTGAATGTGAAGTAACAGAAGAAATGAGTGAGGGACAGAAACAGACCTTTTATGTGCAGACCTTTTGATTAAATCCAAATGTCCCCCCTCTGGACTTGTGGACTGAGCCCTTGCAGAGTTCAGTCGTACGTTCTGTGACATGTTCACCATCATCATATCAACAGGCCGGAAGAATGCAATAATAACATGCATTTTAATGACCTCTATAGGCTACACTTCTACATATTTCTATATCATGATGTGTTTGAATATTGTTTCCGGCCTGCATCATTCGAAGGCCAATTATTTGGAATTTTGATCATAACCACGAAATATGAATATTAATCTCCATCCAGAAGCGATCAATGTTAATGCAGCAGAAAATTCATTCCACACGTTGTTTTTTCTTGTCAAAACGCAATGCCTACATTACCCACAGTTGGCATCCAGCAGGTGAACACAGAGACGTGTTTAGCAGTTAAAGATCCAGATATGACCTGAACATAATGCCAAAGTGAGGGTACGTTTTGAGCTTTTGTCAAGCCAGACGCGCAACTATAGACAGTCAGCTGTTAAACTTAATATGTGAGGCTTTTGTTTACACCATCACAGCAACCTCAGGGGCTGAAAAATAAAGCCGAAATGTCAAAGTGCTAAAAGCTGCAGTTTCTCAAATGACCACTGGAGGTTCGCTCCCAAAAGCACATTTACCTAGATTAAAGCAGAATCATTGACTTCACAACATACTGGATAAACTGCAGTAATAGAGGAATACGCGAAAAACCAAAACATCTCGTATTTAGTTTTATTTAATATTTCCTTGTCAATCGAACACAAATATTTCTCCTTTTGTAAAAAGCAGGTCATTATTTTGAAGCTCTCCGGAGATGCATATTAAAAGAAACTATGCCAGACATGACAGACCCCTCGTTGATCCAGTTTTATCTGTCTGCACTTCCTCCCCCCCACTGCGTTCCCCCCTGCGCAAACTGCCAACCATCACCGTTCAGTTTCTGATGCTTTCATGCTCTACAAACCTCATTTCCACTGAGCATCGCCGACTCGGTGTCATAAAACCTCAAAACATCTACTCGTCAGCAACATTCATCACCCAACATTAGAAAAAAAAAAAATCTGGATCTTGTGGAATGAATTTTCCTCCTGAGCTTCTTTTATGGGCGAGTTACATAAATATGCCAAAAAGGCCGAACATGTCGCTGAGATGTGAGTGTAGGGAAAGATCTGTTTTGACTCAAACTGAGACTGACAACCATGGAAGTCTGGACAGAGCTACCGAGACTCACCGAGTTTCACGGGATCCATGATGACAGCCTGAAATCTGACTGACACTGGAGACACATGGAAATAATGGAGACGGGTCAGCTAAAAAAAGCACCAAGCCGAGCTTTGGGTGCATTTGCTGACGTACTTTTTTCACCTTTTATTAGGGTGTACTGTCAAGTTCAAATGGAAATGTCAACAAAGAGCCCCAGATCTAAAAGGAAGCTGTATTGTATCTGAGGAAATGGCACAGTAGGAGAGGAAATGGGTGTAGATCAGGAGAAAAAACAGGAAATAAAGGAGAAGAAGAAAACTGGAGATGAGAGAGGAAAATTTAAAAAAAATTGACAGAGGACATGATCAGATTGTTGCCTCTATTATAAAGGATGGGTCTGATGTAATACAGATGAAGACAGTAAAGAGAGGTGAACAGAGGAGACAAATGTTTTTACAGTACAGAGGTAAAGGGAGCCCCCTGCTGGTCAGAGGAGGAACTTTGGATTACAGAACTCAAATCTTGTCTGGTCCTTTCAATACAATTTCAGGAAAATAGATCTGAAGGTTCAACTAAACACAAGAAAGAGAACATAAAGGGAGAAATCAGAAAAACAGTAGGACTACCAGTGACCTCCAACACAAATCAAAATAAAGTGTCTGAAAAAATGATTAAAAAAAAAAGACCTTTGTGTTTGCCAGAAGCTGGTCAACTGCTACACTTCACCATCACTCCTTTATATTCTGCAGTGTCAACCAGCTCAGATGCACTCTGTTTGTCAATCAGAGGAAGAGACTGGCAATTAAAAGTAGAAGAAGCTGCCAGCAGAACTGTGCTTTTCTGACATTATAAATCATGAATCATGCATCCTAAACAAAGTTGTTTCTTATCTGAAAAAATAAAACCAAATATTTGATGGTTTTAACCTTTAAATGTCCAACTTTTTGTTTGTGCAGGTCATGAAAAGCATTAAAAGAACATTGAAATATTGCCCTAAACTTCAAATTTGGTGCAAAATTTCTAACATGACGTAACTGTGTCACAAATTTTAGTCATTTGAAACACAGAGATTATTATGCAGCGTGAAAAATCCCATAGATAGCACGAATAAAAGAAATAATATGAAGACAGCATCACCATTTTTTTGTTTGTTGAAAACAAATTGTTTAAAACTTTTTCCTTTCATCCTATTGACTGAACAATTTTATCCCATTTATTTAGATGTTGTTGTTGTTGTTTTTTAATCACTGCTACTAAAATGACTTTTTAAATGTGAAACACCAGCCTGTTTTCTGTGCTTTGATGATTCCTCGTGGTCTTTTTCCATTTGTAATAAAAAGTAAATATGTGAAAGTGTCTCAGAGAATAGTTACTCTCTCACGAAGTAATTCTCATCTGACCTCTAAAGCACGACCAGACTCGTTCCTGTGAAGCATTTACTGCTGTATTTGTATTATAGTTCTTTCATATAATCCCTCAATAAATGACTTTGAAGTGTTTCTACATTTGATTATCATCCTGTTTGGCTGAAAAAAAAAAAAAAAAAAAGGAAATTTGTATTCACATGTTTATGCTTTGTTGAGTTGTTAGTGCACCAAGTCTTTATTATAGCAACACAGAAACAAAACAACAGAATAAAACATACAAGACAAAACCAAAAAGGAGAGAAAATAATTACTGAGCCACATTTTTGTCGAGTCACAACATTAGACGTGAAAAAGTCACACTTTGCACATTTCAGTCTCAGTCTCAATCAGAAAACTCATCATATCAGTGTGGCCGACATTTTCTCATCAAACACACATTCATATTTTCTACATTTTAATGTAACTGCGCAGCACATTTTGCATTCCTGATGTCAGTTGATGTTTTGTTTTTTTGTGCAGAATATTACGTAATAGTAACAACACACTGCTAAATCTCCGAACAGTAATCCTCTGCCCTCTGAACAGGTTAAGTGAGCTAATCCTTATCTAATCCAGCTATCACTGCCTTTAATCTCTTAATCCAGTTTTTGCTGAACTGCAGATTAGATCAGGTTTGCTGACAGGTATGAAGGCCTCTTTTCATGGTTTAAGAAGCACTTTGGGTAAATAAATATCACCACACAAGACTGTCACGTGTTGCCTGCACCAGGTTCAACACTTGATGACGTGTTTTTTCCCGTATGGGTATAGTATGGTAGTCTGGAGTTTCGCAATCTTTGGTCCGGGGCCCAACATTGTGTCTCTGGGTGTGCAGACAGGGTCACCGCAGAGTTAGTTGTCAAATAGGTTTGAAATATGCGATCCTCCACATTATAAATGCTCTTTTAATCTTGAAACTGAACATTCATTCATGAACGTATCTTAAACTGGCTTTTGTGTTTTAACCAACTATAAAACAATGAGCATAATTTTATAAATCAGAATATAATAAAACTAACCACTTTTAAACTTCCTCCATCCTTCCTACATCTAACCCCTCCGTCATGTTGTTCGTACTCTCTGGATTTCTCCCTCACGGGCTGCTAGTTGGTCTTGGTCTTCAGCTCTGCCAGCTTGCTGGTGACAAAGTTCCACTTGAAGGAAGCGTCCTCGCTGCCTCCTCCCAGCGAGACGTATTTGGAGAAACTGTTGTTGCTCCTCCCTTCTCCTTCACTCACCTCTCCCTCAGCGCCCCGCCCGTCCTGGCTCTCCTCCCCTCCGGCCTCCGTCACCCCTTCCTCGCCCTGCTCTCCCGCCGCCGCCGCCTCGTTTGAAGCAGCAGCAGCAGCAGCCGCGGCTTCGGCCTGCTTCTTGGCGGCCCAGTTGGTCGCGAAGCTGTCCCAGAATCCTGAGCGCCTGGTGGGTCGAGGAGGCTCCTCTGGCATTACTGCAAGTGGACTGAGAGAGTAGTGGATGCTTTTGGCTTTGAATTTAGCATTCTGTGTTTTCCGATTTTAGATTTTTACTCTCGCGCTCTTATCATTAGTTGAAACATGTCTCGGAGGAAGAATTGCTCCGTAAACAGAAACAACAAAGATGAGATGGCAGACTACCTAAATTGTTTCCAAAATATTCAACCTAAAAAACTATTTGACTAATTATTGCTTTTAGATGTCTGATTAGCATAGAATTCTCATTTTAATAGCATTTCAGTCACTATACTTCAGCGTTCCTAACTAATGGTTAGTATGAAATTGCTTCACATTTTCCTTGTTTGACAGTTTGCAAAATAAACTTCTGCACTTTCTTGTCAAGAATTAGATGTTAAGATTGATACAACTGTCACGTCTTCACACGTATGAAACTAAACTCCAGTTAGCCCAGCTTTATTTGGATTGTGTTAGCGCTGTGCAGAGTCATGTTAACATTATTCAACCCAGTATCACGGCAAAGCGTGAAATAGACACGTCGGTCCACTGCAGCAAAACGTGAAATAGCCACGCTTTGGCCTGTCTAAACGTGACAGTTACACATTTAGAAAGCGTGAAACTTACACGCACATAAAGTGCGTCTATTTCACGTTTTGGCGTGATACCGGGTTGCATTAGTCCCCTGTTTTCATTCCTTATGCTAATTCATCCTTCTGCTTATTGTAGCTTCTTATCTTGCAGATAGAGTGGTATCAAGTCTTTTCATTTAACTTGATATAATAATGCTGTAAAGACAATTGCCCCTTCTTATCTAGAAGTATATTAAACTTGGACTTTTCAGCCACATTTTTCCCAGACTAGCAGCAATTTAAAGCTTAAATTTGCTGATATATTTTTTTCATTATATTACTACATACACTTTCTTTCTTCTGTTCAATTCAGTCAGCGAGCATAATTGTGCCACCAAGTATTATGTGTGTGTGTCTGAGAAGAGTAGTGTGATAGAAATTTGAATCTGATCATGACTGAAATTTCCCAAAACTGCGATCTGAACAGCAGATTGTAAAATACAGACTCTGTTCTGTTTCACCTACACAAACCACACAGTTGGTTTAAAGTGCAGCGATGACATCCGACCAGGAAGAAAAGAGGACAGATGTCAACAAAAGAGAGAGATTTCCACTCACTGGTCAGCGACTGGCGGGCTCTCAGTCTCCTCGAGAAGCTGGTGCTCATCGTCTTTGTTGAAGAGAGTTGATAGTCTGTTCCAGCTCTTAGCCCCGGCCCCCTGCATCTGGACACACAACCAGGCGCACACACACAGGGTCAAAGGTCAAAGTAGGGATGCAGTTAGTGCTTTCAATAGGATCTCCTGAACAATGGTCCTCTCTGATACCTGTAGAAGAAGACGGTCACGGAGGCGGAAAACTTTCCATGAATTAAGTCTTAGAGTGAATTTACGGAGCAATTTATGACAAATGTATAAACAATCTTTGTAAAGTCTGTGAATTTAGGATTCGGGTCTCATTGTTCACATACTTTCCTGGCCAGTTGGGAGACAGCGTTGGGCCCTTCATCCTCCTGCACCGGACTCATGTCATTCTCCACCTCTGTGACCTGCAACGAAAAAACAATTTACAAAATGAATGTTCATTAACTGTCCACACAGCAACATCCTGAGTTTATTTACAACATACTGTCCGGTACTTCTGCAGATGGACAGGCTTTGTGCGCGTAAGTCGCCATCTAGTGCCTATTCTTGATACTACAACGGGTTGAAAACCTCAGGACAAAACATAAAAGATGATTAAAAACTGTTAAAATGGCAAAAATTACAAATTTCTTCGCTGAAACTTACTTTTAAATTTTACACACAGTTTTTAAAAAAAAAAAAAAAAAAATTATTTTACTTTTTATCTGATGAACACTTGGATGGTATTTGCACATCAGTGTTTATTTTGACATGAAGAAAGGTCATAGTCGCACAGTACACTTAAATTATCTCATATTTCACAAGCGCGTGTGAAGCCATGACGACTCAAACAGCAGTGATGATAACTCTGCATATCTGTTTAAAAGAAAACCATCTCTACAACCACAGGCAGTGTTCCCCGCGTCCTTGCAGATGATATGGCGCTGCGAGAGATAACAGATCTGAGTTTTCCCCGAGGACCTGGCTATCTGTCTTGTCCTCCTGTCAGTCAGAGGAATGCCAACTAATCCGTTTGTTCAGCTCCTGTGCAGGATCGAGTTTCTCAGCTCACCAGAGATTTGGGTCAACGCAACACTGTCTGCTGCACTGGTACCAAATCCTGGATAGAGTCCAGGTGTTACAGTAAATAAGTAGCATTTCGCTGTTTATGCAGTTAGGAAGTTTAGTACAGTGGTTCCTAGTCTTGGGCATCCGACTCCTGCAATGGGTCAGAAGATAAATCTGAGAGGTCCTGAGATGATTAACGAAAGAAGAGCAAAGTTCTGCTGTACAAGAGTGTGTTCATTTATTAAACAATCTTCTCAGATCTTTCCTGAACTCATCTCAACCAGCTGCAACTTTAAAGTATTAATTTAGCATTACTGTTAATGATAATGATCACAGGGGTAATTCTTCTGCATGACTTTTGATATTATAAGTACATTTGATAATAACCCTTTTTTTATTTTGTGGGTAAATGTTGGCCTCAAACAATTTAAATGGAAACAACATCAAACATCTGAAATATGACAATGGTTCCCAACAAGGCTCGGCCTTTCTGGAAGGGGCTACGAGCCAAAAAGGTTGGAAATCACTGGTTTATCCTTTAAAAATGTGTCGTACAATATTCTCCTCTGAAATGTGACGTATCTGAAACTTATGCTTGTACTGGAGTAAATGTACTTGGTTACTTCGTACCTCTGATAAAAACATGATATGTCTTAATGTTAATTGCCTTCGCTTTAGTTGCAAGCTGTAACTAAAGTGCTCCCGCCTACCGATTTCAAACAACCTAAAAGAAGCAGGTAAACATTGAAATATAATGTGTGATGTGTGTAGATTTAGCAGAGTCGAGTTTGCCAAAATGCACAAGAGGAAGCTGCAGGCCAAACTTCTGCCCTTAAAGTTCCCGTTGGCCAGAAAACCAAACAGCGCTGCAGGCTCATCTAACCCTGCGATGAATAAGAGATGGTCAGCAAAACAAAACCTGCTGACTTTCTGACTTCGGTGCCAACAACCACATCAACTTTCTCAAACTTCATCTTTCTGTCTCGCTCTTAAACATATGAATCAGTGAGACGAACAAATATCGGAGAAAGGCGTGAACTCCTGTACCTCTTCAGCCGTGTCCTCTTCGTACTCAGGATTGAGAGTCTTCATCACTTTGCTTCTGTAAACCTTCCACATTGTTGCACTGATAAATGCTCAACACTCAGTCAGAGACCTCTTCTGGCTCTCTGGTCCACCCTCCACCAAGTCTCCACTCCCAGCTTCAGCTCGTCTCAGTTGGGCCGACCTTGTTCTGTGTCCATGCGTAAAACTCTCAGCAGGTTAGAAGTGCAGGGAACTCGTTCAGTGCAGAGGCCCGAGGATTTTCATACTTCTTCTCCTGGTCAGATTATGTCGATCGGCCTGACAGCTGCTTTCGTCCACACAGAGTGTCTGAACAGGTGAAGCTGGGAAGTTGTGCTGCTCGTGCATGCACTTACGCAGGTGTACACACACGCACACACACACACACACACACACACACACATTAACGTTCAGCGTCACGGTTCAGAATCCCTGCCTCGGTTACCTGGAAACAGGTGTGGATTTCCTCATTCATATTTCAGAGGGTCTCTTTTCCAGAGCCAGAGGTCCATTGTCCGCCAGCGTTGGTAGCCTGGTTCCTGTAACCCTGATGCACAATGCACACTCAGGTACACATGCACACCATTGACATGTTTATGTTCAGAAAGAAAGTTCATTTTGATGATTTTAAAACTGCAGGAGGATTCATGTTCTGTGATAACTCAAACTGACTTTCTTGCACGAATGCATGAATCACTTGTTATCTTAATTGTTTGAATTCACTCTAAACACACGTTCATACCTGCAGTTTATGTGCAGAAGCTCCCCCTTTATACCGTCTCACCCTACAATCCACCCATCTCCCGCAGTTGTCTGGCCACCTGCATGCCGCTCCTCCCCTCTGCTCTCATTGGTTGCTGCAGCATGTCAGTCAAAACACCAGCCAGATTCAGGTGCACTGTTAGTTTTTCTTTTTTTCTTAGTTCTTTTTTTTTTTTTACTCGTTGCTTGGCAACTTGAGAGGGCTGGCGAGTGTCATGTAGATAAAGAGAGATGTAAAAAGCTCTGATGACTGATTGGATGTCACTCCTCCCACAACCATAGAGATACACAGGTTTTTTTTTTTTGCTTATTTGCTTATTTGGATCAAACACTTCAGCTAATATCTGGGAAATAACAACATTTAATGTTAAATTGACATCAATGATCTCTTATTTTGCAGCAATAGACTCCAACTACTACACTTGCTGCTTGCCACAGTGAAGGATTGATCATAATCTTGATTACATGGCAGAGAAATCGGATCCAACGTGCCCTATAGCTCTCCTGTTCCTGGTTTTGATTACTATACAGAGCTCAGCAGTGATGAAGGTGTAAGGTCGGTCAGATCCATAAAATCAGCATGAATTATGAATGCAGGTCTGTGGGCGACATGTCTGCACATACAGACTGATGCATGTTGGTTGTTGGAAGAGCAGCCAATTTGGTTGTGGACGCAGCTCGGGTTTCAGGATGGAAAGGTCACACCCATGTATTTATCAGCGTCAACACACCACAGAGTGGCGCTTGATTGTTACTGAGGCTTGTGTGATGCCCTACATATAGTTTTAAGGGTTTTATAATGAAACTGTTAAATGATGTACCCAGTAAAGTTTTAGAGAAAATTCATCAAAAAGACGTGAGAATGTTTTATTAAACTCGAGGTGGGATGAGGCTGATAAAGCATGGTCTCACTTTATCCGGAGTTAAAGTAAATATGTGTCTTAATGAATATTTAGCTCACCGCTCACTGCTTGTCACAGTTTACCTGCTGGACTGAACAATCGTGCGACATATGTTCCTGAAATGAACTTTTAGGAGACAAATTCGACCCGGAATCATTTTACACTTGTCCTGTACTTCATAACTTAAGTAATGATGTGCATGTATAAGATTAAAATCACTGATTTTAAACATTACATCTTGCAGAAAATGTCATATTTTGAAATACACCAAGTTTTTGTCAAGACATTACAAATGTTTTTTGGACCCGTTCCACTATTGTTTTGTTAAAATCATTTTGTATTTATTGACTTGCTACTCCTTTGACCCTGTTCAGGATAAAGCGGGTATAGATAATGGATGTTTATTGCCGTTTCTTCTCTCATCAGTTATCCAGATTGAAACAAAGTCTTAAGTTGCCACCAGGTGGCTCCAGAAACCATATTAAACCGTATCAAATTGTGCTCCCCAGACAGATGTAAAAGTGTCATTTTAGCAAACGGATTTCCTTTCAGGAAAAAAAAAAAAAGAGACAATAGACCTTGACTGGTTTATTGATTGTTTTCTTTGCATGGCAGTGTGAAAATATACTTTATGAAAGTTGCTGCTGAAGTTGTCTGACTTGTGATTATTATGTTTGATTTGATTTGACAACATTCAACAAAGTTCATTATCATTTTAATTGCTGTAATCATGCTGTTTTCTTTCAGTCGACTCTTTCTAAATAAATTTCCAGGAAAGTTGTGTCGCTGAATTTAGGCCAAAGGTTTCTGTGAATGTGGGTTAAATACTTTTGTCTCAAAGCAGTTTTTTATGTCTTAATATTTCGTGCACATTAGAAATCCAATATGAATTTAAATGTTTGAGAACATTTAGCCTGTCCTCCTCAAAATAAGGTGGGTCCCCTGAATGGGTGTCCTCACACATTAAAGCCCCCTGCTCCATAAATATTATCTGAGGACTGTTTTTGACTGCAAAACTACACTGATTGCTTACATTTTTTTCTGCATAAATCTTATAAACAGAATGTGAGTTATAAAAAAATATATATATACATAATCAGGCTCCCTGATTGATATTTACAATATTTCTTTGGGAGAAAAACACTTTCTTTTAAATATTATTATGATATAAATATTACAACCACTTCCTTGTTTTTGTCCTTCACGGGACAAAGTCCATATCTGCTGGTGCCCAGGAGTCCATCCATATATGTGTCATATGCATGCGATGGATCCTTTTTTGGTCGTGTAGTTTGGTGGTTGGTCACCGTTGCCTCCCTCTTCTGACCACTGGGGGGAGACACTGAAGCAATCCCGTGCTGCAGCGGTGCTGCTGGAGAGATAAAGAACAGAATGTACTGTACACAGTGTACATTAATTCACTTTATCTTGCACGCACACGCACACGCGCCACAGTGTCAACATGCAGGCCTGTTCAAAGTCATCTGAAAGATCAACAGCTGCGGGGCATTTTCTGGAATAGATAGCGTGAAACTGCCTCAGATGATATGACTGTAAAAACGCAGAAGCTGTGTCGTTATCATTTGAGTCAGTTTCTGTGCAAAGTGCTTCACGTCTCTCCGTTGTGCCAGAGATCAGCGGTAACAGAAATAACGAACACGAGTTTTCCACTTCCACACAAGAAGGCTGAAGCGAACCACCTGAACTGAACCTCTTTTGTCCAAACAGATCTCACATCAGCACTGAAGCGCGATGTGGTGGTGGTGGTGGAGGGGTGGGGGGTGGTCTTTAATGACCTGTCACTTGAACACATTCTCCCTGTTGATATATCTATATACCAGCGGTCAGAAACATAACCAGACGAATGTCATCAGATACATCAGAACATTACCACGAGTGTTGAAACTTCTTTAAGTTCTCATCTATTGCTGCACACTGTGTCTCCCGTCGAGCAGCTTGGTGCTTTCGCAAGGCTGACATCAGCGGTAGTTCATAAATGTTCAAACGCGCATGGAAACTTTTGATTTTTGTACTTTCTCAAAGAAAACCTCCTGTCATCGATGGAAGACAAAATCAGGGCATTTACTGAAGTAAAAGCAGCAACGCATTGGCGAAAAATGTACTCAGTACAATGAAATTCATGTCCTGTACTATGGATTTACTAAAGTAAAAGTGTTCAAGCATCGTTCGTAAAATATACTCACAGAAAAATGATAAAATATGATTTAATCTTATAAAGAATAGCTTAATCGACATAACCGGGTTTTTCTTTTGCTTCTGTATGTAAAATACTTCCTTATGAGGAAATGTTTTGCGTTATAAACTTCATTTTAGTAAACTAAAGAAGGGTTATTATCAAATGTACTTAAAATATCAAAAGTAGTAATCATGCAGAAAAATTACCCCTCTGATCATTAATAGTAATGTTAAAGTAACACTTTAAAGTCGTAACTGGTTGAGATGGAGTTCATTCTAATGTTTTTATATAGTTTAATCTCTAACAATGAGCTTTATCTTGTGTTTTTGACAAGTAAGATAACTTTCAGTTCAAAATCTGAGCATACAAAGTAACTTGTAGGCTAATTAAAACAGTAAAACAAAATGTTTCTAAAACCTGAAAATTGTACTTACAGTACTTTAATCTATAACAATGCATCATATGTTATTCGTGTTCTTCATTGTTCAAGTCGCATAAAATGGAAGCGCTCAATTACTTGTTGAATAATTAATACTTTAATAAATGCACTTTTTCACATTGCAGCACTTCCTGTTGTTACTCTGACAGCGCTGATGTCAGAGGTCAGCGCAGGTGAACCCGGCCGTCCTCCTTCGAAGCACATCACACTCGTTGCTAATTTGAAGTCGAGCCAAGCATCGACGACCATCTGTGCTCGTCCTTCTTCTCGGATCCCCATCTCCAGTGTCTTGCCCCCCCCCCCCCCCCAAATACTCCGATCCACGGGGGTCCACATAGCGCTCGTCAATTTTACAGCCTGTTGTTCAGCCTCCCGCGACAACTTGGATTGAAACTTAAAATTGTGTGTGTGTGTGTGTGTGTGTGTGTGTGTGTGTGTGTGTGTGTGTGTGCGTGCGTGTGTGTGTGTGTGAGAGAGAGAGTCTGGACTTTATAAAGCTGATGCATGTGTAAATGCTCCCCAGGCTGTTTCCAAACTAAAATAGATCTGATGTACAGAAGGAGCTATTGGAAGATGAAGCCAGTACAACACAGTATGAGCCACGTGTTGAATATGTAAAGAGGAGTGACGTACACACTGCTGCCTTTTGCCCCGTTCACTCTGCTGTATGTAGCGTCAGGAAAACCCAAGTTAGTGTTGAAGGTTAAGGCACATACGATCCAGAATTTCTGGTTAAAAACGTCCGACTCTCACCTTTAAGCCACAAGTGTGTAGTTGCTTCATGCAGTGGAAGTTCAGCGTGTAGGTCAGTGGGTCAGATTTAGGACAGCTGTGTGGCTTTTTGCTTACAGCACATCATATGAATAGTTTGATATTTTCAGAAATACTAATTGGTTTTCTTGTAAAGTATGACGGGCAAATGCGAAGCTACAGCAGGAATCAGAAAAAAAGGGCAAATTGGCATTTTTGTGGGGAGAAAGGGTGACAAAATTAGCAGTTTCCACTTGTTTCTAGTCTTTATGCTGGGTCAAGCTAATCCTCTCCGGGATCCGGCTACATATTTACAGTACAGAAATAAGAGTGGTTGTACTTTTATGGTTGGTTATGTGCCGCATGATTTCTCGGTCAAGAGTTTCGTTGCTTTTGGACCGAGACCGGCGGCCCTCTCTCCTAGGTGCTAAACTAAGCTTCATATTCAGAACCGTTAGTTCGGTCCTGTCCAAACATAAGGCACCTGTCCAACACTTGAACCCCCCCCCCCCCCCTAAAAAAACACAACTTGTGCTTTTCTGTATGGATTGAACTAATGATATAGGTGCTAATACTTACAATTTACCAGGAACGGACCCAAACGCATGACTAAGATGCAAGGATTTAGGTAGCAAAAGAACTTTGCTAACAATTGGTACAAACAAGGTCCAGAAAATTGGGACAAAACGTGAGAGAAAGCGAAGTCCAAAACACAAGTACACAAGTACACAGGCACAGTCACAAATAGAAGTAGAAGTAGAAGTAGAAAAGTAGAAGTCGAGGTCTGCCATAGTGTTGACTATATAATCCAGCAATGAGAAAACAGGGAGTATTCATACTGTGTTGGGTGATTATCAAGTGATTGCAGCTAGGGCTGATTAAGAAACTGAGGTCAGGTGAGGTGGATGTGGTAGGAAAGAGACCCAACATGGAGACCCAACATGGAGACAACCAGACTGGGGATCTGCGGTGGGTTGACACAGGCAATATAAAAGGAAAACAGCAAAGTTGATAGAGACAAACAGACCAGGACCACGCATGCTAAAATTGCAATATATTAGCCTATAATCCAATAAAAACAAAAATAACTCCCATGGCCTCTGCCTTTTCCGTAAACGTAAAAAAAAAAACACGTCACAACTCACGAATGTGGGGCTCACAGAAACTTGTACCATTTGTAGCTTGCCTCACAGATTGAATATGTCAACCACAAAATGACTTCCCCAAAGTGACTTGTCATCTTTGATCTGATTAACTCACAGACATGTGAAAATGTAAAAGAGAAATAAGCAAAGACTGGAAGAAAGTCAGAGTATCAGTCTTTAACAAGCATTTACTTCATCTCCTGGCTGTTCATTAATAAGTGATGTATTGGTGCAGCGCCACAGAGAAGTATTTCCATTTGTGGGAGGATGACGAGAGTCACAATCTGTGTCAGGCCGAGAAAAGTAACAGTTTTCTTTTACTTAAAATATTCAGGGTATCTGAGGACATTAACACCTACTAACTGTGTTTGTTAAGGCGTTGTCAGCACTCAAATGAGTCAGGTGGAAGGAAGTCAGACGACAAGCAGTTTTGTTTATGCAAATGAATCGAGCCCAGATGTAAATGTTACATGGTTTAATTAAAAGTCGTCCCGCGCAAAAAAAGTCATCACGACAAGAAAACAATGAGACGCTATAAACAAATCAAACATCAGACATGTTTCAACGTTGCTGGAATGGAAATTAGATCTTGATTAAGTTAGGAATGCTTGGACATATGACTTCTGAAAAGTGTCGCACCAGTCGGACTTTGCAAAATAGCATAACAAACAACATGCACGTGTTTATTTGTCTCTCTGTGCACACTCGTGCATGTTTTCATTAGCAGTGACATAATCGAATGGCGTGCATGTTGCAAAAACACTTCTGCTTGCACACGAGCCTCTGTGTTCCTCTCCGGTTTTACAAGGCCCTGCAGACGGGGGAGTTTCAGCGCGGAACTTCCTGTCGTGCCAGCCATTGTGTAATAAAATGCTTAATCATAGCTTGTGCCTTCCAAAAACGGGCTTTTACTGTGTTATTTTTTCCATCATCATTATCTTGGCTTCAAACTCTGGTTTTACATAAGAACTCTCAAGGTTATTAGTCACACCTTTTTTGGGGCAAAAAAAACAAAACTACTGGTACACACAAGACACACACAATAGGTCTCATCTGGAGAATTGGGGTGAAGGTCTGCGAATATGCATCCAGAAATAGAAACAAAAGGCCACTTCTCAAGACATTTTTTCAATGAACTTTCTAGTTAAATCCACTCCTTGTTTCTTATTGTGTATGCAAGCAATGATTCGGGTTTGCAGGTAGATTTCACAATTAACTGTGTTTATTGAAAGCAACAGGCTTCCCATCAGTCGTGCAAAAAGCCTGTATATGCACTCTTATTGGAGAAAACACAACACAATATCACCGTATTCATTTATAATAACAAAAAAAAGGAAGCAGTGGAAACTTTATAGAGCACACTGTGGAGCACATATTTGCAAAGTCATGCTACATAAACCCCAACATGACTGTTTTTTAAATGTAGAACAGTTAAAAATAAAAAAAAAAACATTATTTTATCCACCCTCTTTTTTTGTTATCGTGATTTAGGACCTTTGAATCCTTAAAACCACAGAGCACCTTCATGCCAGGTCAGTGTCAGTGCTGACATCTGGAACATTTTGGCAACAGTTGGGTTATTTTGGTCAGAATGGGTCACATGAGTCTACAGGTAAGATGGGATCCCTATGAAACCAGCTTGAAGCTATTTACTTTAAAATTTAAAAAAACAGGAATGTTTGTGTGTTTATGTGGTTTCACAACCAGTAATTTGGATATTTATAGTCATATGATACCCTGAGGACAAGTCAAGTCACCCCCTTTAGGTCCCAACCCTTTTCTCAAACTGAAAACGTGGTTGCATGCTTGCCTATACACTCATGTAAGGACTTTCTCTCTGGATGTAACCTGTTCAAACCGGCTGCGGTGCGGTTTCAACCAGGTTTTTAACTGCACGGCTGGAGGCAGTTCCCCAGCAGCAGGACTGCTGTTGTACAGATGTGATCGACTCAGACATTTAAAGATTTCAAGTTGATATGAAGCTCAAATGGAAACACATACACACATATTATATGAGTAAAGTACAAACAGTCAAAACAAAGGTACATTTAATGGTGACCGCATTGGAAAGTAAGCTGGTAGAGATTTGGGTTTTGATCAAAATGAAACAAAGCAGTACCGCAGATCGGCTGTTTTACAGATCAGAAAAAAGAAACATGTATGGACTCATAGGTCTCCATTCTTATTGCAGAAACAACACATGTTGACTTTCAGACAGTTTACTGTCCCCTTTAGCAATGTGCCAGAACAAATCCACATTGAGCATGCTTAGCAGCACAACACAGAAACAGAGATGTTAACGTGGCAAATCTACGGCTACGTTCACACTGCAAGCCCAAATCCGATTTTCTGTCATATCCAGATTGTATCTGGATTGATTTATGAAAGTCTCACAGCAAAAAAAAAAACACAATGTGATTTTTGCAATCTGGACCCAAACCACATGGAGGTGGTTTGAAATGTGATTCCAATCAGATTTCCACATCGGCATCGTTCGCAACGCGACACTGTGACAACGTTATTTTCAGCGTGACACAGTGAGTGGAATCCATGCTACTGCTAACATACTTCTATCAAAAAGTGTAGATTTTTAGTGCTATGGAAAGCACATGCCAGATGCTTCCGTGTTAGAAAGCTGCGTCATCAGTGTAGGTCATTACCACAACAACCCATGTAGATATACTGGTGATGTCTGGACACACCAAATCCGATCCGTTCACGTGCAAATAACAGTGCGGGCAGTCTGTCCTAAAGATCAGATTTGAGAAAAAAAAAAAAAAAAATCTGATTTGCTTGTAGTCTGAACATATCCTAAATGTTATCCAAAGGCAACTGGACTTCTTTTAGTTTCTTGGAGACATTTTGCCTCTCATTCGAAAGACTTTCCCTGGTTCCAGCGTTGAACTGCTTTCGGGGTCGTCAACAGCTGGAGACTCGTTGAGGTCACATGTGGGAACACTGCGTCATGCAAAACCCTGACTTGAACATGTGTGTAATTTCAAATATGACCAGTATTCATGACAAAGCCTGTTATGCAACAGAGCCAAGTGACCTCAGCAAATCAGAGATCAGCCGCTGATACTGCCATGATTGACCACATACAACTGGTTCCTCTCATCCTCACCAAATCCTGGAGTTTTGACCTTAATATAGGAATTAGCTGACAGCATCGTTGAGGAGACACTTTGGTCCGAGTCAAAGTTCACACGTTTGCAGAGGCAGTACATTTTTTTTGGTGCTGAGTGGACTGGTGGTTTGAACTGGACGCAGTTACACATATTATCAGCATCCATAAGAAGCACCACGTGGCTTTTTAAGCACCTTTTGCGACAACAAGTCTCTCAGATAACCAGCCACACCTGTCCTCAAATGTTCCCTCCAAAATTAACCTGCAGTAACTTGATTTGTATCAGCGGAGAGGAGAAATTGGCTGCGGCCAAAGGGAAGATCAGATGGAGGGATTCAGAGGGGCGGGCGGATCAAATGAGAGGATTAGAAAGCAACAGCTAACATTCAACTCTGAATTCTCTTTATAGCAAGTGTTGGGTGTGGAGCTCTGGAACAGAGACTGCAACTATATCAGGTGCCGCTTGATGCAGCAGTGACAGAAAAGGAAATGAGGAAAGTGGCGAAGATAGAGATAGTAAACAGAGTACCGTGTCTGTCTTTTTGGGCACCAACAAACGTGTGTGGCAGCAAACACGGCATCTGTTTAATGTAAGCCAAGTTGCAAGTTGCTTCTGAATTTGCTGTGGACAGTAAATACACACTCCACCATGCAAACTCATACATTACAGTCTTTAAAGATGCAGGTATAAACAGCTGACACGGGGAAAATACATAATTGGTTATGTAGTGGAGCCAATGCAGGGCTAACATTTTAATGAAGAAGCCCCACATTATATGACTCCTGGAAACTTTAGGATTAAATCCAGAATACTAAAACATGTCAAAGGTTAAACTAAAACCTCCAGACATACAATATGTAAAGCCTAGCTCTTTAAGTTGCTGGTTCAAATGCTTCAGACTATCGTGAAATCTCACACATTTAACCTTTCATGGCTCCATAAATTACGGGTATTAATGCATTTCAAATATAGACATCCAGTGCTACATGAATACCAGGATCACCAAGTCATTCAATAATCAGTGACTGAGGACGACTTGTAGAAGCCCTGAGGTATCTTGTGCGCATTTCCAAGAAAAGGTGCTACTTCATTAAAGTACAAGTACTGGTGATAAGACTAAAGACATTACAGTTTGTTCTGGTTTTATCATGTTTCACTTCAAACTCTTGAAGAACATAAAAGACATGTTTTCTTCAAGATAAGGCAATTTGTTTGTCCCACTTTATAAAGACTGACAGTGAAGACTTTATGTGCAATTTAAATTGAATTAACATCATTAGTGTCAAACAGCATTAGTGTCAACTGTTCTGTGTGGGTAAGAATAGGGAGCTGTCAACAGGTTCCTCATTAAAAAACAGGAGAGGTGCAAGTCAGTTCTGTGACCTGAAACAACTTATATAAGATTATGTTCACAGCTGAAAAGTAGGTCACATGGCCCAAAGCCGTGTCCTTCAGGTGGTGTAAGTCAAAGCCTAACAACGACATATAGCTGGGAAAAGTGACCTCACTCTTCATAAAATGACAAACTCAGAAACTCAGAGGAGAAACAAAAACTGAGAAAAAAATGTTCGAGAGCTGCAGAGTACTCGACAGGAAATTAATGTGGACAAACCCGCCTGATGCCGGAGACTTCCACAAACATCTGCAAATGTTCGTCCATGTGAATGCATTAAATAGCAACACTTAAAGCTCTTAAACAGACTGAGGGCATCGATCTGTATGACGGAAAATGACACGTTTTATGGACCGTAGTACCGATCTCTGAACCCTCTCACCACAGAAATAACTCTCAGATGGTGACAACGATGAGAGTTTGCAGTGTTTTAAAAGAGAGGGAGAGATAGTCTATAATTCCCAAACCACTGCCTATTTCCAGCTCTGGCTCTCACAGCAGCCGGTATTCTCACCAGCATTCCCCGCCGATTTAGACGGGAAATCAGCAGCTCAGTGTCCCCGGTCTCCTCATACGGCGGCGCAGCAAAAAAAAATAACTGCGCTTATCAAAACCATGAGGAGATTAAAATTCTCAGGCTGCGGATTCCACCAACAAAAGGAACAGTCTGAACTCAGACTGACTGCTTTTAGAAAAGAGATAAATTAATGAAGAAAACGCTCACAGTTTTTGTCAAAGCTTTTCCACCATTATACAGCTTGTAAGTGTCACTGGTGTGATTTGATTTACATGTATTCTTCAAATAAGTTGAATTACGCTGGAGAATACTGAAATTGTCATAAAGAAATAAACAAGTTTGTTGACTTATTGTTAGAACATTTTTATTTCCAGACTGGGAGAGCTGTTAAAATGCTCCCATTTACATACGGGAAATAAACTTATATGACAAATCCACAATATTTGTATGTATTAAGTCAAATTTGGTATAATGTAGACAACGTCTGTACATTTTGGCAAAAAGGATTTTAATGTCCATTTAAGATATAGTTAGGGCCTGAGCACCGATGGTGCGAAAGCCCTATTGTTATCGAAATGATTATTATGATTCTCCGTAAACAACTGCATTTTTGGAGGCTTTATCATATTCAAAAACTCATGAAAGTTGGTACACCCGTCTCTCCCGGCGAAAAATGTGGTATTTTAGTGGAGTTGCGAGTGGGCGTGACCAAATGGCTCGCCCACTAAACAGATGCCCCAGCGGCTCCATTTACCTACATGCATGAAATCCGGTGGACATGTGTATCACACCCAGATGTACAAAAAAGTTACCTTGCACCATCACGTCAGCTCAACAGGAAGTCTGCCATTTAGACTTTAGTCGCCATTTTTGGCGATTCGCACATGTTGTACTTTAACAAACTCCTCCTTCAGATTTTGTCAGACTGACTTGAAATTGAGTCTGTGCCCTCTTCACATGTTTGGAATTAAAAGTTATCATAAGAATTCGTTTTCTTGGATCGGTGTGCCCGTAGCGTGGCGGCCAAAAAGTGACCCAAAAGTCATATTATAGCATGTCGTCCAAAATATGATATAAAAGTCATTACCTTTGTCATCCTGCAGTGAAATATGAATATAAATATAACCAAGATTGTCAAATCATATCATTTCATGACATAAACGTGCGTGATAGTGTCTGAAAGTTGCGGTTTACTAAATCACTGGTTCCTCATTCAGTGATTTCCATTGAAACTTTGCAGCAGGTTTTGTAAGTGACTCCGTGCCTTCGTGTGTTTTATTGCGAAATGTTTGAAAAAGCTGTGGCCTTATATATAAAAGATCAACAGTCGTTCCAGCATAAGCTAAGGAAAACAAATGGTCAGTAGTTTTAGGTTGTGTGAAAAATCTGGAGATTTTTTTTTAAGATAAGAGAAAAATCAATTGAAGGTTTTTCTGTCCAGAGCCTCCATCTTGAGCCCGTTTCATTTTGGTTTCAGAGCGGGCTGTTGTACAGTAACTGCTGTTACTATGGATTTAAATTACATTGTATCAGCGTTGGATAAAAAAAAAAAGCACCGTGCGACCATTGCCCGCTGTTGCAGAGGCTACATAATTATGGCCAGTTATTTTTACTATTTACATCAACAATATTGTTTCATCTCTTGTCAATTGTCACTCTGTACGCAGATGACACCATGCTCTTCCACACTGGCGATTCTGTACAACTGGCAGAGTCTCTTCGCTGTACAACGTGCTCTTAAAGACTTAAGACTTCTGCAACACATCACAGTTTATGTTGTTCACCAGAGGCAGATCTTTAAATTACAATAATCTCAACATTTCTACTTTGAGTGGACTTAAAATTGAAAGGGTATCTGGATTGATGAAAAACTCAAAATTCCAATTTCACCTTGGTAATCTTGTGTGCCGGCTCAGGCCAAAGTTTGGCTACTTCCACGGAAGTAAAACCATGTTTCCCATGTCTTGTAGGAGCGGCGGCGTTGAGGCAGTTTTCATGTCAGTCTTGGACTACGGCGATGCGATTTACAGGCATGCATCTGCCTCAACACTTAAATCTCTGACCTCTGTGGACCACCTTTAGATTTATTACCGGTAATCACGGCCACTTATATGATAGGGTTGGATGGTCCTCTCTTTAAAAGAGACATGATACTCACTGGCATCCTGTCATCAAAAAAGCCCTCAATAGAAAACTGCCCCGATACCTCTTTGACATGCTCGTACATCATTAATCAGAGATGTTAGGTCTCAAATGGAAAAGACTGCTTTTAAATTTAGTGCAAAAAATACAGCACCACCTTAAAATCAATACACTTGTAGCATTTACACATTTATCAATCACACATCTGTCTATCAATCTATCTATCTATGATTTCTCTATAAATAAAGGTTAAATGAACATGTAGTCACAGTGTGAGATTCCCATTATCAAATAGAACTTGGTTGATTAATCCGACATCTAAAACTGGACACACTTTAATTATTTTGTTTGTTCTTAAGGGACGGCATCAGCTGGCATTAGCCATCCAGCAAAATTATCATAAACCCAATGGGACACACAAAAAAAAACCTTTGAGCCCATAAATAGAGAAACAAACAAACAGCCTTCGAATCCAGAGATAAGCAGCTTTACAGTAAATCCCAACGAAACGGGAGCCACCGGGAGATAGGGAGGGGGAAACAAAAATCAGAGCGCTATTAGGAGACAGAACATGGCGCCCTACATCACTGACCCGACAGGTTAAAGGGCTGAAATATAGACACTGTAACTGCTGCTGAAAACCCATAAAAATCTATATTTAAAATTGTTAATCCGCACATTGCATTTCACTTATTTGCTTTTTTTGGGGGGTCATGGAGTGAGTCTAAATGGATGATATCTGAAAAAAGACTTTTAATAACAGAATGTCAATTATTTGACGGTAGGAGGCGTCGATGTGGCCGCAGATATTAAAAAAAAAAAAAACCCGGACACTGCTGATTGCGCTGCGGGGCCGGATTGTCTGGGATCTGAAAGACATCGTGTTCTCTGCAGCCTGCACGTTGGACGCCAGTCACAACAGAGGCCACCCCGGCGCAGAGGCCACCCCGGAGTGAACCCCCCCCATCCGGCACATGCTCCGGCGAGGCACGTGCACGCCGCCGTGTCCTCAGCCTGACTCCGCCAGGGACGCTGAAGCGTGGTCTGATGTGGCCCCGTGCACACAAATGGCGCCGTGATCTGCTGGTGTTTTTACATTTCGTTTAAATCTGCGTCGGACGTTCGAGCAACCGAACAGGGTTTTTTTTTTTTTACTGGGCAACACGGGCGCCTCTTTAGGATTGCAACGGACTGTTTTTATGTGTCACGTGCATTCACTGGAGGTCGGTGTGTGTCTGCAACAGCTCCAACAAGATATCGTCCTATTTATTCAGTGCATACTGCTTCAGAAGGCCCTTTTCCAATGTTGCAACCAAGTCTCTATAACGATGCACAGTTTGAATTGGTTAAACACGCGACATTCCTCATTAGCGTTTCTTTCCTGCAGTTTTGTTTTTGGTCTCATATGAACGCCGCTTAACACAAAAGTGGGGGCAGAGAAATGCGGATTTTTATTAATTATCTTGGCTGAAAACGGCCAAAGGTGGGCAAATATTCAAGAAGACATTACATTTGACATCTTTTTGAAGAAGAGCAGGATTGGAAAGTGCAGCTCGAGAACTTCGCTCCGTTGCATTAGCAGCCAGAGGTGCGAGCTCCTGCTGTGAGCTTCTGCTTTTTTAAGGTATTTTAACTTTACATATAGTGATTGTGATTTAAGAGACATCGTATTAATCCCAGTGGCAATAAAAAAAAAAACACCTTTAATCAGTAGCAGCACTCTCACCATCCTCTCAGGTGGACTTGCGTGGTTATATATTTACTTTAAAATAGCCAAATAGAGGCGTACGCGGTTCGTAACCGAAGGCAACAAGCTTTTCTTGACCCGCCCCGAATGTAAATAGATTGTTAAAGCTGAAAACTAATGACATTTAATTAGGTGAAGAAGAGAGACTTGAGGAAAACAGAGAGAAAGAAATACAAAGCCAGACGTGAGGAATTGTCAAATATGACCAGAAATAAAAAAAAGTACAGCGTTAGTCAGCGGGGAGGACACATTCAACTTATAAAAAACCTCTGTATATTATTATACTTATAAGGTGCAACTTAGCTGTAAGCAGTCTTTTCAAGTTGAGAAGTTGCCCGAGGGATAAGTGCTCAACAGGCTTGAGATCTGGTTTAGAAAAAAAAAAAAAAAGGAGTAATATGCTATGGGTGCCTAATAAGGAGAGCTTTAAAATATAAAAAAAAAAATTAAAAAATGATTGAAAGTAGCTCTATTGTTGATGGTGGAAGGCCAGCCCGCTTTTCATGTGGTACCAGTTATGAGTTTATCTCCGTTTAATGAAAAGCAAAGCGAAGGGATAAATTGCAGGAAGTCGTTTTAAGGTAGAGTCAGCAGCAGTCGAGCAGAAACGTGAAGGTTGACTGTAGTAGTTCATAAAAAAAAAAAAAAAAGAAGAAAGACTTTGTTTTCAACTTCGATTTTGAGTATAAAGCAGTAACTAAACATAAAATACTCTTACAGATAAGGCTCAAACGATTCCCCCATTGCATGAAAAGGGGCCATACATCCTCATTATTTCCTTATTATTGCACAATCCGTCTTAAAAGATGTTACAATTAACACACTGTGATGCACGACATACCGTCAAAAAGATTTTTCATAAACACACACGCACAGGTTAAGTTGATATATTATAATAATTCTTCTGCGAGCTCATTGATTTGATCACACAACGTTTATCTGACTGAGCCTCACAGTCCTGTTCGAGTCTCCCGTTGCACCTGCAGCTTTGAATTGCACCCAATTCATTTCTGCCAAAAGCTTTCGTTTCCCACACAAACATCTACAAAGCCAACTTATGCACATATCTTCACGTGGTTTTGACTGTTAAATCCACTTCTCGGAAGGTAATCCGAAAACTGCTTCATTTAAACCTTGTTAATGTTCAAAAAAAAAGAACAAAAAAAAAATAAAAAAATAAAAAAAGGGGAAGGGAGGCCCCCGCCTTCGTCCCAAATAATGATCCTCCCGTCCACATTCCCTACCAATGACCCGATCCCCATCCCTTTGTCCCTGCGGCTCCCAACCGGGCCGATTTTGGTGACGCATCACCGGTTAACCAATGGGCGCTCTTCGTCGGGGGTCGTGTCCTTGACGCTAGCATCACTGAGACGGCAAAGTGAGATTTTTTTGTTTTTGTTCCCAGTGACATACGAGGAGGGAGGGGATGGGGGAGGAGCTCGTCCCGCGGGCGGAGGGGGGGGGGCACGTGGCGCCCAACGAGGTCTCGGGCTTGTCACAGGGCATCGCATCAGCCCGTGAGCAGGCATGCGCACTTTCTGACTCCCGCGCCCCGCGAGAGGACGTGCGGAAAAGCCGCCGCCGACATGCCTCGAAACTATCTGCGTAGCAGGGAAAGACGGGCGTCAAGCGCCAAAACATCCCAGTCCTGCCGCGCTTCGACTTGCGCGCGGCGATGAAATATAAAACCCGCACAACAGTACAGGGAGCGTGCGTTTAATACATTCTGAGGTGATGAACCTTTCTGCCTCTGTAACGATCCAGATTTTTATAGCCAAGACAGACAGACATCTTCTGCGGGGCATTTTCAACGAACCTAAAACCAGCCATCGACCTTCCGTCTTTAGTTTTCCTCACAGCGCAGCGACTCCGCAACGCAACATTCAGTAAAGCAGGCAACGGAAAACTGTCCACTTGAAACCGAAAGACGAAGATGAGCACGTTCCCCGCGCCTCGACTTTCCTTCCTGGCCACGTCTTCTGCCGCCATTAAAAGGCGATTGTGCTCGAATGCACTTACTGCACGAGCTTGTAGCACAGCCATCTCTACGCTATCACATTTTTTTTTTTAAATTCACTATATACAGTATATATAGATATATATATTTGGGCTTGCATGTGCAGAGAGCACGCGAGCAGACGGGGAGGTGGGAGGGGGAGGGGGGGGAAGGAGGGAGGGAGGGAGGGATGCTGCCTCACTTAAAAGGAGACGTAACGTGTGCAGCAGGCCGACCACATCCTCCTCGTTGCGTGCGGACGGCACCACAGATTCTGATGCAGGAAACACCGTAGCTCTGCAGCTTCTGGCGCCAGCCAACCTCAGGACTGTAAAAACCAACCTCGGGAGTTTTAAACTTCAAAAACGGAATTAACGATGCACCTAAATGCTGTCAAACATCCACCGGACATCTCCTTCAAAATAGTCACAGCTTTTATTAAATCATTACAAAATAAGGTGATACATTCATTGATCAATAAAAACGCGACAAGACTCACAGATTTATTTTTTTTTCGCTTTGATTAAAGGTCTGCACCGCCCATGCATTTTAAAGTTGCGTTCGTGTTAACGCGAGCAGATCCTGCAGGAAGGACTCGCACTCGCACGTACAGGACTTCACAGATTGAAGTGTTAAAAAAAACGGTGAAATAATGAGAAGAGAAAAAGGTAGTGAGTAGTTTCAAGTCCCTTTGCAGATGCACTGCAGTATATAACAATGTTCCTGCAATTGTGTGCCAAATGTTCACAGACCTGACAGTTCACGTGTATATTGACGGTTGTTTGAATGCAGCCTCTGATCTGATCAGAAGGTTCTCTCGCTTAAGGAAAAAAAAAAAAAAAAAAAAAAGAAGAAAATTACAGAAAACTTAAAGGGTTTAGCCAACATCTTATCCCCTTTAACCACTGTCTGGGCCTGCCATCACTTCGTTACAAGGTACATCTCGACTGCAGACAGCCTTCCCTTTAAGAGGCATTACTGTTCACTTTAGTCAACCTTATTTGGATGAGCTTTTTTTTCACAGTTTAAATTTTTCTCCTTTTTACAGTTCAGAACAGCATTGACGGCATCTTGCATGCACGTACCGTTGCGACGACTAATGTTCGGACCCAGTTGGCAGCCGGCCGGTTTTGACCACCCACCCAAACCAGCTGATTAAAAACCGGTCCCACGCACAACCCGGAGGGAGCCATCCCCACAAATCCCTGAAGGTCCCGGCAACAGAAAGGTGCAGAAAACTCTGAGCAGCAGCCCCGAAAGCTCTGGTGAGGAAGGTGATCCCAGAAATTCAGTGTCCGGGTGTGACTGTGACTGTGAGGTGAGAAAAGTGTGGTCTTGAAAGACGCCGTTGTCGTCGCCACGTCTGCTTTCCACGCTCCAACTCCTTTAACCCCTCACCGGTTCGTCCGCGATCTCCGCGATCGGAGTCGTCGAGTCGTCCTCAGGGCGCGGGCTGGACGTGGACCTTCTCCGTCATCTGTCTGGCACTGTAGTAGGACAAACCCAGTCCCATGATGGCCAGCATCATGGCTATCTGGTTGACGGCGCGGTCTTGAGGCTGCGTCTGCACCTCGCCGGCGACCTGCCTCTGCAGAGGGAAAAGCAAAACGGGACCAAAAAGGTCAAGAGGCGAGTCAACGAGAGGAAACAACGACCCGTTCAAAAAACGGTTTTTTTGTTGTTTTTTTGTTGTTTTTCTCGTCAGAGATGCTCGAACCCGAGTGGCCGAACCTGAAAACGAGCAAACATTCGTTGACGTATTTTGTCCTAAAAGGGCTTCTTCCTTGAAACGCCCATCCGCAACGTTAGTTCCACGGCTCTCTGGCAGGATTCAAAATTATGGGGGGAGGAAGGAGATTTTTAGAAAAGGGGAACGCAACGTCCTGCGCACAGAGTTTAAAGAGCAAAGTACGCACCCAGAATCAAACGAGTCCCTGCAGACCGGCTGTTAGGTCGAGCCTACTGTCCTCTGAACGTACAGCCCCTCCCTTGTCTCTGTGGCCCCCACAGGGCCTCGGGCTGCGAGACAGGAATGTCAGCATTTTCAAAGCTCAGGCGACGGAGACAGCTGCCCGCGCTGTTCCATACTCTCCCGTCACTTAAAGAAAGCACGGTGATCGGGGTAGGGTGACCTTCACCCGACGGCATTTCGAGAGGCAATTGTAGCTTTGTAGCCCATGAAGGGGATTCGTTTGAACAATTCATGCTTATGGTTTGATGTTGCACATATTGAACAAGGAAACATTTCCGACAAATACTCTGATGAAGTTCTGACGCTTGTTTTTGCCGGACGCTTTTCAGCCGCCCGTCGTAGTGAGCATGCGGTTCGAGGGTGTTCATTTTCTCCGACAACGTGTGTACCGGCTGGTGAAATCTTTGTTAAATGGCCGGCTGTCTTTACATTAAAAAAAATAAAAAAAATGTTACATCCAGATATAAATTAGCCATTGGTCTCTTGGGAATCTAAACTCTCATTTAAAAAAAAAAAAAAAAAAAAAAAAAACACAAAATAACACAAATCTGAATTATTGTTGCGCTAATGTGTTGGTCTCTTTGGTTGCCAAGGCAACTAGTTTTTGAGGCAAAATGTCAAACAAAAATACATAATTGCCAGTGAGTTGCTGCCTGTCCGTAAATGGTAAATTGCCAATCATCTGTAATTAAGTAGCTCTTTGTAGGGGAGACTGTCAAACTACAATTACTAAGAATTAACAAAGCAAATTTCCAATCTCATCAAATCTCATGTGACAGCCAGTCACTTTTCTCTGGTCTGTTGAGCTCTTGAGTTCCTGTAAATCCATACAAGGAGACAGTCTTTGTTTCCAAATTAGTGTAAATAAGTGAACAAAAAAAAAAAAAAAAAACCCGTCACAATAGATGAGACGTATGGAGGGTGGGAGGTGGGAGGGGGTCGCTGCTGAATATTGGATTACGACGATGACAGGAGGAACAAACGAAGCGGAGAGGAAGTGATATCACAACGATTTAGCGTCACCCCTAATTATGTTGGTGGTGAAAGCGGATTGTGGGTCTCAGCGCCCCCCCCCCCCCCCCCCCGACACACAGTACAGTTTAGCAGTTCAAACTACAGCAGATGTAAATGCAAGCAGAGAACGAAGAGGACAGGAAAATATTAATTTGCAAAAAGTGACACTGAAGAAGGATTACTCCTACGGATGGTTTAGTGGTTGGAGATCGGAGACAAATGCGCCAGTATGAAGCATTTGGTTGGCTCATCAGAAATCCATCACAGGTGGACATTCGCGTTTGATGAATCCGATGTCAATTGCGGTGAAGCTGTACAAACCTGAAGGAGGCGGAAGTATCCAGGTGTCAGTCTGCCCAGTCTGATGATCATGTCTGCTTGTGGCGGTGGTGTGATGTCGGGCAGAACTGAAGAGCTGCGGAGGCTCTCAAGACCTGCAAAAGAATTAAAAAAAAATTGTAAATTTTAAAAAAGGGAGAATTTAAACGGGTGAAGAATAGAAAAATTAAACGTGGGATTTCGATCCATACAAATCAAGTCGTAACTCAACTTTTATAAAAGCGTCGGATAAAAATCAACATTTCAATTCTGACATAAAAAAAAAAAAAAAAGAGAAAACTACAGTTGGCTCGAAAATAAAGTAAAACCATCTGATCCGTGCACGAGGAAGGAACATCCTTCGCCTCGAGCCACGGCACAAAACTTGCCCGTGTGCGGATCCAGAATGAGCTGCATGCAAAGAGTTTGTATTCGTATCCAATGTTTCACATCTTCTTGGCAGAGTTTCATTTTTCATTTCACGCTTTCTAGCAGGAATGTCCCGAACCCACTTCTGTCTTATTAAATTATCATGTTTGAACCACAGCAACAGAGCTTCTATTCATGCTGCGTCATTAACCGACACGGCGAAGAAAAAAAAGACAATTTCATTCATTCACAGGCTTAACTGATAGATAAAGTGTTGCGTTACGTTAACGGACACTAACGGCGACGAGAGAACAAAGAAAAGTACACGGGAGGACGGTCGCTTGTCCAATCGTGGTTTGGGAACAAAAAGTCCCCGACAGCGAGAAGCTGAGGTTTAACGTTTTAAAACTGGAACGTCTGTAAGGATGGGAGAGGGCAAGATAAGAGGTCATCTTTAAAAGCATCACGGCGCAAAAAGTTGTGCAATTAAACACAAACTTTGAGTGTTTCCTCCCCCCCCCCCCCACCAAAAAAAATCTGGGAAGTCACTTCCAGTTTGGGACGCATTTGTGATGAAGGTTCAAGGAAAGCAGGAGGATGACCGTGGCGAAGGTACGTTGAAGCGTTACTGCGGCAACCTGGTTGGCGTTACACCACTTATGAAAAAAAAAAGAAACGTAATCCCAGTTTTAAAAGTTGCTCCTAGTCAAAAGTCTGTCTTAAATCGTGAAAAAACAAAAACAGCTTGGGATATCTCACCTTTCAAAAGAAAAAAAAAAAAAAAAAAAAAAGGCAGGAAATCTCCGTCCAGCTGCCCAGAGGAACCTTCGACTCCACCGGCCGCGCCGAAAGTCCCGACAGTGCTGAACTTGAACTACGGAGAGCTCCAGCGCTGTGCTCCGCCTTTTTATACGGCCCTGCCCTCACCCAACCAGATCTTCAGGCTCGCCGACAACACACGCCCACTCTGACACACACACACACACACACACACACACACACGGCTGTCAAAATTCATTACTCCCAGTGGGTCGCTCTCCAAAGCACACCCCAAAACAAAAAAAAAACAAAAAAAACAAAAAAAACTGTCAGATATGATTTGCTTATTTAGTCGACGCAAGGTAAAGAGGATGAGGAAACAAAACCGCAGCGGGACGGTACATTCTCACAGCGTCCATTTCCAAAGTATAAAACGTCATATGAACAGCCTGATGCGTCCACAGTGTCTCAAACTGTATCCATCGAGAACCGGACAGTCCTGCGGATTAGAGACACGGGACAATACGTTCCTCTCGTCAACGTTTACCGACGTTACGTTTGCGTTTTAATGGCGGTCTGCGTCGTATAATCCACTTCACTCAACACAAAGAGTGTAACACGCGAAGGTTTACGTCATCGTGCGTCGTCGTTCGCAGATACGAGGACCCACGGGGGCCTCGACCTGTTTTTGAAAGAGATTTCGGTGTGAAGTGATGCAACTGAAACCCAACATGAGTGAATTTCTTCCAGTGAACGGCTTTTGCAAACACAGGCTGGAACAAGTCGCACCTGTAACCGGCACGACAAAAATGCGCCTCCAAATGTACTGATTGATCCACGCCAGCGCGGACTAGCGGGATAAGCTCATTATTAGTCTCTACAGTGCTGTGATTAAAGGGATTAAGTTAAAGCGGAGCGTACAACTCTCGGCAGGTTCACATTAGCCATTAACCATAATCCGATACAAGCGGCCTTTAATTGGTTACGGGAGAAGTCAAGAAGTCTTGGTGTTAAAAGGTTTAACCTGCATTTGCAGCGGCTGTCCGAGACTCTTTAAAATCAGCCTCCGGCGATGAACTGCCCGGTGAGCTTCCTACGAGATGAACACCTGCACCGCGTGACGCCGCTTGATCCAATCCAGCGTGGCGCCGGCGCCAACCGCGTTCACTCTGGACAGGACCAGCAAAAGACAGGACAGTCAACTTCTGAATGCAGAAAATCCTCACCGGCAGCTGATGCAGCAGCTGACTGTGTTTGGGAGTGGTGAACCACATACTTTGGCTCGAGTCCAGGTGAATCACCTGCAAACTATTCATGTTAATCTGGGGCTTAAACATGAAAGCGTAAAGGGCGTCTCCTAATTGTGTATCACATGTCCAGAAAAAAAAAAAAAAAAAAAAAAAAAAGGCAATTAACAGCGTAACACATAAAACTGATGCGCCATCTGATCTTTCCATAATATTAAGATGGATGCGTGTGTAATGCGTAGAAAAACAAAGCAATAAAAATGCCTCAACCTCCCTTCAAGAGAGGCGGTGAAAAGAAACACTAAAGAAATGTGTCCCTGAATTAATGACGTGATCTCTTCCACAGAGATGCTTCATAAAAACCCGAAGGGTAACAATCAGCACTGTTGGTACACATGCTGTGGGCGAGTATACAGTCACAGGGTACACCATGTACTTTACTGCAAACAGCCAATGAAACCCCACCATCACTCTTTTCTTCCCGCCTTGGTCCCGCCTCATGTCACCCCCCCCCCCCCGCAGCAGGGGATCCACTGTGAGCGAGCGTGGATTGAAAAGATGGACGAACTACAAGAAGAAAATCTCAGCAGCAGCAGCAGCTCAAGATGACATCATCATTAATGACATCATCATTAATCACGCCGTCTGGTCGCGCGGGAGCTCCGCGCATCTGTGCGGGCAAGCCTTCACATTCATCACTTGGGCATCTCATCCACGTCGCCACACTTTCTCCGGGTCACCGGTGTGGCTTTGCCGTGTGCACACGTTTGTGTGACGGGATCCTGCCACCACGAACTACTAAACTGAAACCTACCACGCCTGTCAGGTTTTTCAATTAACATTAAATGAATCAAATTAATGTCCATGAATGCGGAAGCACGGCGTCGCCATCACACCCACAAAAATATTTGAAATACTTGTCAACATCTCAAGACGCCCAAACTTCACGTGGAAATGATTAGATTTGTAACCAGGGGAGCAACTAATAATTAGTTTTGTTATTTAATCTGCTTTTTATTGACAATAAATAAGTCATTTTAAGAGTTAAAACCAATGTGACATCCTATTGCTTATGTTTTGTGCTTTAATTAATCTACAATAACTTCATTTTCATCAATTAATCTACCAAAAAACTTGCACAATGTTTTGATTGGTAAAAGGCACCTTGGTATTGACTGTTTAGTTCACGAGGTTCAGTGTGGCTCCAACAATTAGAAACAGGAACCCGACGTAAAATTAGAACAGACAACTGGGACCGTTTAAGTGACCGTCAAAGTTCAAAGGGTTCATATATATATAGAAAATATTAATTAAACTTTAAAACTACAATTCCTGAAAAGGAGAGGACCAGTGTGTTTTCCAGCTTCTCGACTGCCTGAGTTCAAAATGTGCATCAAAAAAAAAAGTCAGATTGGCATCAACTTGCAACACATATTACTGAAAGCACACAATAAAGAGCATTTTAATGGAATTCAAGTTTTAGTATTTGCAGGATTTTCTAAACACAAAGATTTTTTTTTCCCACAGGTTTAGCCACACCCACATTTGTCACTGCATAAATCTGAATTGAAGTGGATAAAAATCATTAAAATACAAAGAACATATTTCCTGCTAGACATTTTAACCATCACATTGGACATTGGCCTGTATGTCTATTAAATGAGATGCTGCCAAACTTGCAGAGTGGGGAAATAAAAATCCTATTTTTAAAATCAGCTGAGAACAACTTGGTGAAAAAAAAAGAAGAAGAAAAACAAAACAAAAAACTGAACAAAGAAACACATCAATCAAAGTCAGTTGCTAAAAGTGCCAAAATAAGAGCAGTCATAACTTAATTATAGTTTGACAAACCAATGAGTCTAATTATTCCGTTTATTAGGCTTTTATGGGCTGCTCTGTGTAGAGATGCTTTACCCTTTAAAATCATAATTTCGTCACCTACATGGACTGACAACTTCTTTATTTGCAGGTAATTGACATGTTTTAGACCCGCAGCAGCTTAATTCAACAGTTTTCAAAGTTTTATATTATTATTTTAGTGAGACAAAAAAAAAAAAAAAAGCCAGATGAACACATATATTTCGATGTCTCACAGGGGGAAAAGCCTCATTTACAACCTGGGTTGGTGAACATGTGGTCAAAAAAAATAAATAAATAAAAAAAAAAAGTAACTAGTTTAAGTTTTAAATAAAAGGGTGGCAAACCAACAACAACAACAACTTTATCCAAAGAGCCGATACGACGCTTCTTCTTTCAACGAGGCGCTAAGCTGCTGTAAAAGCTCCTTTCCTGGTTTACTCACTTCTTCTTCTTACCTTTTTAAAACATTAAAAAAAAAAAAAATGTCCTAACCTGCAGCTGTGCGGGGTTTGGTGATGAAGTTTGGGGACTCCCTGCCGGCGCGGCGGATGATTAGTACACCGTGTTCACTTTGTAAAGTCTTTATAGGGAAACCGGGGCACGGTCCATCGGGCGGAGGGGGCGGGCCATGTAAGCGCCCTTCAGCAGGCACCACACATGCCCGGTGTGCATGTGAAACACACGTAGACCCCCCCCCCCACACACACACACAAACACACACACGTTCAGGAGGAATGGGATCGTCCACTCTAGTGCTTCACATGCGGGTACCGTAAGTCTCTATAGGGTCACGGCACTGCACGTGACGTTTGTCCCACGGTGGGGGACATGCCAAAAGGAATGACTGGTCCAGGTGGAGTTGGAGAACTTGTTGGGGTGGCTTGCTCTCAGGTACTTGTGTTTTCCGTCCACTGTTACATGTAGGAAAAGTGTCCAAAATGTGCAAGAGTCCGTTGAGACAAATAAATAAATAAATAAATATCACCACAGGCTTGTTTAGATCATTAATAGCCCTCATCACGTGCAGTTTTCACTGTCAAATGTTCATTTTCGGAGCACCTGGAGGAGTTATTGTCCACGTTGGCTTAAACCGTTTAATTCAACTGCAACCGGTTTGGCCAATATGGATAAGAAGTCCAAACAAAATCTTTTTTTCTTGAGTCCAAAATACATCTGAAGAGCCCAATTCTTGATATTCAACTTTCTATTTACAGCGTCCACTCAGAAGCTTTCTTTCATATCACACGACCTTCTTCAGCAGATTTAGTTGGATGGTTGTCATGGAAAAGAAGATCTTCAAATTTGTATATTTTCTGAGCATCTTAAGGGCTACTTGGCCATGTTTATTTAAAAGCGACGGCTTCAAATTGGACAAAATCTTATGTGGAAATGTCACATCAATCGTCCAGAGACCGTCGATTAAAACCTAAAACTCACTGGCATCCTTCTTGTGAAAAAGTGCATCTTCAGACATGAAAAGCTCCTCAGACGGTTGCCAGGGAACACACAAAATTCAAGAAGAAAAAGTCTGAGCCACTCTTCTGGCAAAAAGTCTTTATTTAGATGAATTTTTTGATTTGTTCTTTAGGATTTGACAGTAAATTAAACATCTGAATAAAGTTTTTTTTCTTTTGCCAGAAGATTGCCTCGGATCTTTTCCTCTTTTTTTTTTCTTTTTTTTAATAAAAAAGCTGCAGCCGATGTCAGACAGCTTTAACGCTTGACAAATTAAGTTCCCCGAATTAACTTTTTGTCATTTAGGTCTGTTGAAATAAGTTTATTGGGACTTAAGGTTAGAAACCACCACTACTGTGACATAAGGAAATACAGTGAAAGTCTTATTTTAGAATAATTAAATCTTATTTTGTCTGCAACAAATGGATGCCGTGATCATGCTTGTTTCAAGATATATTATCTTGATTTGTCTTGAGAGGACAAAACAAACCTGACGAGCGCACTCTGATGTTTAAGCTCAATTTATGACAATTTGCTGCTTATGTGAAGCTACACATGCTTTAAATTAAACCTTTTCGCTGATTTTAAGGTTATTAAAGTTAAGATAAATCAAATGTTTGTTTATGCCACTGGCAGATTTTTCTTTCATTCTTTTTTTTTGGGGGGGGGAGGGATCAAATTTCACTATTCAGCAAAAAAAAAATTCAGTTTTCACCTTTAGTGTTGTCTGACTTTTATTTTATCATCTCTTTCTGAAGGCTTAATGTGTCATTTTTGTGTAGGCACCGAGTTTGAGGCAGCAATTTGAAACCCAACACCAGAAACATGTTTACGATCAGGAAATGAAAACATGAACAATTCATTCCCCCATAACCGCACATCTACTAATGGACCCGGTGATGGGAGTTATTTTTATTAACTGCCGTTTCTGTGGTCAGTAATCGATCGCTCATCTTTTTTCATTTCTATTACATCGCCTGTCCTTGTGCTTTAATGTGCACGCTGCTTGATTGTGATACTAAATATTTCAGACACAGTAACAATCCTGATGGGAAATATTACAGAGATGACAAAGGGAATTATCATCAAGTGCAGGTTTCTTATTTTCTCTAAACACAAAATAAGAGTAGCGAAAAATAATCCTATCAAATTGACTGTATCACATAATCTTCCTCAGTGGATTGAGTTTTCCCAGTTGTCTGAGAAATATAGAAATGTTCAACTCTCCATCTTTCCCTGGACCATTTATGGACTTGTGAAATCAGTGGAAATCTACATTTCCATGACAACGTGGGAAAAAAAGTACGTCGGCTGAAGAAGATGGAAGTACCATAACAGCGACAGAGATTTTTTTTTTTTGCAACAGCTAGTGTTATTAAAGTAGAAATTTTATCAAGCGGAATATTTTTTTTCAAATCAAATAAATAACGTGAAAATGACCCTACATATAATCAATGTCATATAAACAAGTAATTTGGGACAAGAAAATTAAATTACACTGACCTGTAGCTGCCTTCTACTTAATTGCATGTTTAATTTGGGTCAAAAGGTACATTTTGTGCATACTTGGACATTAGTCACAGTTTAATTTTCAACGAAGCTCAAGACGTTAAACACATCGATAAACTATAAAACTGAGCCACATCCTCAGAAATGTTTGCAAACACTGATATGACGCGTCATATTTGACCTAGTTTCAGGAGCTGGAGATGTTTCAGGAGAGGGAGACCCCAACTGGAGCGAAGAAGCCTGTCTCGTCACCCTGTGGTGATGTGGCACCGCCCCCTACCGGTGCAGCGGAGCAAAGACATTACTGAGGATTTAAAGAGGCGGGAAGAAGCACCCCAAGTATTTATTTGGAAAATATTCCATTACAGATGTAAGAAAGACGTACAGTGGCGTGAAAAAGTGTTTGCCCCCTTCCTGATTTCTTTTTTTGCACGTTTGTCACAAATGTTTCAGATCATCAAACAAATTTAAATATTAGTCAAAGATAACAAGTAAACACAAAATGCAGTTTTTAAAATGAAGGTTTTCATTATTGAGAGAGAGAGAAAAAAATCCAAACCCACATGGCCCTGTGTGAAAATGTTTGCCCCCTAAACCTAATAACTGGTTGGGCCACCCTTAGCAGCAACAACAGCAATCAAGCTTTTGTGATAACTTGCAATGAGTCTTTTACAGCTGTGGAGGAATGTTGGCCCACTCATCTTTACAGAGTTGTTGTAATTCAGCCACATTGGAGGGTTTTCCAGCACCGACCGCCTTTTTAAAAGGTCATGCCACAGCATCTCAATAGGATTCAGGTCAGGACTTTGACTAGGCCACTCCAAAGTCTTCATTTTGTTTTTCTTCAGCCATTCAGAGGTGGACTTGCTGGTGTGTTTTGGATCATTGTCCTGCTGCAGAACCCAAGTTGGCTTCAGCTTGAGGTCACGAACAGACGGCCGGACATTCTCCTTCAGGATGTTTTGGTAGACGGTAGAATTCATGGTTCCATTTATCACAGCGAGTCTTCCAGGTACTGAAGCAGCAAAACAGCTCCAGACCATCACACTACCACCAGCACCATATTTTACTGTTGGTATAATGTTCTTTTTCTGAAATGCGGTGTTACTTTTACGCCAGATGTAATGGGACACACGCCTTCCAAAAAGTTCAACTTTTGTCTCGTCAGTCCACAGAGTATTTTCCCAAAAGTCTTGGGGATCATCAAGATGTTTTCTGGCAAAAATGAGACGAGCCTTAAAATGTTCTTTTTGCTCAGCGGTGGTTTTGGTCTTGGAACTCTTCCATGCAGCCATTTCTGCCGAGTCTCTTTCTTATGGTGGAGTCATGAACACTGACCTTAACTGAGGCAAGTGAGGCCTGCGGTTCTTTGGATGTTGTTGTGGGGTCTTTTGTGACCTCTCGGATGAGTCGTCGCGGCGCTCTCGGGGTAATTTTGGTCGGCCGGCCACTCCTGGGAAGGTTCACCACTGTTCCATGTTTTCTCCATTTGTGGATAATGGCTCTCACTGTGGTTCTCTGGAGTCCCAAAGCTTTAGAAATGGCTTTATAACCTTTTCCAGACTGATAGATCTCAATTACTTTCTTTCTCATTTGTTCCTGAATTTCTTTGGATCTCAGCATGTCTAGCTTTTGAGGATCTTTTGGTCGACTTCACTTTGTCAGGCAGGTCCTATTTAAGTGATTTCTTGATTGAGAACAGGTGTGTCAGTAATCAGGTCTGGGTGTGGCTCGAGAAATTGAACTCAGGTGTGATAAACCAGTTATGTTTTAACAGGAGGGGGCAAACACTTTTCCACACAAAGCCATGTGTTTGTTTTTTTTCTCCCTTAATAATAAAAACCTTCATATTTTACAATAGATTAGAATAGGAATAATAAAAATAGGTAAGACCATAAAATATGATGCATTGTCTATTTAACTAACAATAAATTAAAAGAATAAGTTAGTTAGTTTAGACTGAAGTCGATTTTTCCAAACGTGTTTCACTTTTTACTGCTGAACTTTCGACATATGTGGGTTTTACGCATTTATAATAGTATATACAGTAAAATATAATTGTATATAAGTGTATGGTTTTACCTTGGTGATGCTTTGATTAAGAAACTTTATAGGATTTTACACTGTAGGTTTGCTTCCACCTGGTTAAAGAATTTAAATGGTGTTCAGTTTTAGTACAAAAAGTACATTTAATCACTTAACTGTAGTTTATACTTCACTGCATGTCAGACAGAAATACAAAAGCTTCTAGTCCACTACCTTTATTGCATTGCTGGAGTTCCTTATGAAAAGGTATATTACATACTATTTACAATATGACCATCAATAAGTTCCATCAAGACCAGCTAACCTTTACTATAAATGGCTAAATATCATACGCAGTATATCAAAGCAAGCATTTAGATAAACTGTGTGCATTAACTACTTATATTTTTAAGTACACTTTGCCAATGATACTTCTGTGCTTTTTCTTTAGTAACACTTTTGATGCAGGACACATACTTCTAATATTTCTACACTGTGGTCTTGATTCTTTAACCCAAGTAAAATCTCAGATCTGAGAGTGAAGAAACAATCTTAAGATAACAAGTATGCAAAAATGAATCATCATCAAAAAAAAAAAAAAAATCAGCATGTTGAAAATAAAACCCGAGTATTTCAAGAGCCACTCGCCTCAGCGGTCATAAACAAAAAACAAAAACAACATCGGGGGGAGGGTAACTATCTAAAATGGATGTCCTGCCAAAATGGAGGAGCCTGTTTTTGGTTCGTGATGATGGCATTCAAGGTAACTGCATCGCATATTGAGATGTCATTCATTTTTTACAGGATTATTTCAATATTTCATGTTGCTTCAACAAGGTTTTCAAGTCAGAATAAAGTAACTCCGAAAGGACATTTTAAAAGTTTATTTCAAGAACATTTAGATCAACCATTGAAGTCAGAAAAGCTTTCTTTTCTCCTAACAGAAACATAACTTAACACAACTTTTCATCAGATGATCAGGTTCACATCATACATGTGTTTGGGATGTATTAAACATTTGACCTAATAACGGTATTTCTCTGTGGCATTTTAACTGACTAGATCTCATGTAGACATACAGTGTTTCAAAACATTTGGTAAGCAATTTCTATTATTTCAATATTAAAATACAAGGAGATAAAAAGGCAAAATTCCTATTCTCCTGCAAATTTTAATATGCTTAGCTGCCTTATAATGTTTAAAATTAGATTCTAAGTCCAACTTGTTGCAAAATATCTATTACTCAGCAGTTTAAAATAAAAAATAAAAAACTGGATTAGACCAACTAAAAATGCCACGTCTACAAGATATGGACGGTAATCATTTTAAAATGGATATAAAATGGATATGAATGTGAAAACAATGTTTTGTTACATCAAGTGCAAGCCCAAAACAAACCTATAAATGACATTTGTAATATAAAACTTGGTAAAAAATACTTATTTAAAACTGTACAATCACCAAGTACACAGAGTGAGCACATCAACCGTTATTCATTTGGCTTCAGTGGCTTCAGCCTTTGGCTCCTGAGGACAGAAACAAAAGACAGCAGCGATGTTATATGCATTGATTATACATTTCTGCAGATCCAGCATTTATCCTACATAGGCTCTACTTGGGTGGCTTGCCCGGGTAGATTAAATCACCAAGTGTCATTTTTAGGTAAATCTTATATTAAGAGCATCGTACAGTCTGCCCCTAAACACACACGAGTCTGTGGATACACGGCAACACACTGCCGCACCACCACAAGTAAATGATAAACTTGTGGGAAGCTGAGATTTTTCAGCAATGTGTCAGTCCTTGATACAAGTTTATTATCGAAGCCATCCATACTTGCGGAAATGTTACCATAACAAGTTGTTCTTCTAACACGTACAAGTACATCTAAGGGGAATGTCGCTGTTCTTCATATTACGTATAATAAATGTGGAAATAAAGTTGTTTTACGGCTGCTGGGCCAGTGAAATCATACGAGGGCCTCGTCAAACTCTGATCTACTGGCCAGGTAGCATCACTGGATGATGTAGCATAACAAGACAAACAGCACAAATTCCCTACAAGCATGTATATTGTGTACGATTTCTACTGTCAGAAACCAACCTCAGCCTTGGGGTTCCCGTTCTCAGCTGGTTTGGCCTTCTTTGCTTTGGGTGCCCTCTACAAAACAACATGACAATAAATGACAGGTTAGCAGTGTCCTGCCAGTTGTACAAATATCACATGCTACTGGACAAAATGAAGTGTTCCAAAGGGATTTCCCCAGAGTGACGAGGATCTCAGTTTTCATAAAGGAAATGAATTAGTTTCACATGTGACGGACAGCTCGCAGAGGTCTACTCGGTCATGATCTGAACGGGTTGTCAGGATTTATACCTTTGCAGCTGCTTTTTTCTTGGTCTCCACTGGTGCAGGTCTTGTTTTCTGCAAAACAAGAAGATAATTCATTGTATGGGACAATAGATTACAAAACAGGAGAGCATGCAACCGTGAAATATAAAAGCAAGTAACACTGATCATGTTACGATCTAATCATCCCTGCTTTTTTACTGTAACCTCAAAGGAATCACTCGAAGTTTTGTTACTTCCTCATATCACACAAAATATGAATCCCATTAATTCATTATGTTTTTAAAAAGCTTACCAGTGCCAGCCGCGGAGAGGTTCTCCTTTCCTATAAACATGAGTAAGAAAAATCGGGAGTCAAAATACAGATTGCATTACTTTGCCTCAAGTAAACACAACAGTGAACGGCCTGTAGGGGGCGTCAGATAGCTTGCCCAGTCAAAATGACAATCATGACACCAAGAACTAACTAAAATAAATATTTCAGTTACAAGACTTGTATAACAAAACAATATTAAACATCAATAAATCAATATCAAACATGACTAATTACATTTTAAATTACTTTCTGATGTTGCACACTTTCACAATATTTTTGCAATATGATAGTAATAATACAGTATGAAGCATATAAACAAATGGGTTATTTTTGACATACCTCAGGGGGGACAGTTGGCTGCAAGACAAATAAAAGAGAAAACACAAAATTACTGTTTGAACATCAGCATTAAATGACAACTCAAAATAACGAAAATATCACAATGACATTCAAAATGCAGTACATGATCTTGTCTAAAGGAGGACACAAACATCGAAAGACAAATTAAACTGGCGCCCTGCTGTTCATTTAAGTTGACAAAGATCTTCCCGCGCATATTTGAATTCAAATTCGGGCTGTCCTGTCACCATGACACCGTCTTGGCGCGCTGACAGCTTCCTTTGTTTTGTATCAGTGCGCGCAGGCAGACAGCTGTTGGGAAACTGATAAGATTACTACTTTACTAATCTGTAGCTGCACAATAAACGCTGCCAAACGCGAGCCTCCTGAGGTTGATGGCAAACAACTACGAAATTTACGTATCGATTTTACTCGAAAGAAAAATAAGCACCTCTGATTACTTATTGGGACATTTTGAAACGTCAAATCCTTTTTTTTTTTTAATTTTTTTTTTTTTTTTTTTTTACATTGACACGATTAAAATTGGCGCGTACAACAGACAACACTCACAATCCTACTAATAACAAATAAAATACTCAATTCACACATATCATTAAAAAAAAAAAAAAAAAAACAACCTCATCGCTGCGTGCATTTTAAATGCTTTTGTAGACGGAAACGTTGCATTAATTTGACATATTAAAGTATTATTGATTTACTCAAACCGGCTGACAAAACGTTTAAAACACGTTTTGAGTTTACATTCCGGGAAAAAGATGACTTTTACCGTTACAAAACAATGAAAACAAATAACGGTAAATCTCCACCACCCCTCCCCCCACCTCCTTCCTCAAATTAGCAGGTTGTGCTCGGATCTTTTTTATTTTTTTTTGATTACTTTATAACCACGCACCGTTGACGTTAGCGCCTTTTAAGATCGCGTTATTCACGCGGCCGTGACAAGTTACATAAAACATTCACACAAGCGTGTACGGAAAGTTTGCTGCTGCGTTGTTGTTTTTTTTGTTTGTTTTTTTTTACCCTGTCAACATATCGCCCGACCTCCTCCATAAGAGAGGGGAGAGACGAGACCGTGCCAGAAATATTTGCACAGCAGCAATGTCAACGGCTGCACCCGCCAAATATTAAGACGTCACGGTATAAAAAAAAAAAAAAAAGAAAAAAAAAAGAAATAGATAACATGTGCGGTTATCACATGTGCCTAACTCGTTGCGGGATATTTTAAGTGGTGACTATCGAGAATAATAAGCTTGTTATTTTTTTTTTTCGACGGAGATGCTTAGACATGTCTGTACTGTCGGGCCGCCATTGCTCAAAACGTTTATTAGGGATGATGACGTTCCTCTGATGCAGAAAATATCAAACGCAGCCTTAACGTTAACCTCGTGTTACCGACATGAAACCTAATGCACAGACTTGCAAAAAAAAAATAAAAAAATAACCTCGTAATCTTACCTTTGCTTTGCCCATGTTGTCGGCTGGAAACGAACGGAAAGCTCACAAAAAAAATATAGCCGTGGAAGGGGCTTTTTTTTTTTTTTTTCGGAGGGATGACACACGACAACCGTCCAGTCGCAACGTAAAATGGCGAATGTATAATGCAAACGAATGTTTTTGTAGTTTATACACTGAAATATAAGAACGAAACCGGTTCGAACCGGTTTTGTGTATCGACGTTTGTCATTGGATGCAAATGCGTCACGTGGTTTGAGGCACCGCCCATTTGTTAAAGAGGCAGGCGGGAACTTGGAAAAATCCCAAACTGTGCCGCGGTGGGGCGCTGTATCGACAGTTTGTAATTGACTCGGGTTTTAATAGAAAAAGAAAAAAAATGCAGTTAATTACAATCCAGTTAGCAGGTCCAGTTTAGTGCATTTCTACGCCAAGGTTTTCTAAAGCTTTGTAAAATCAAAACTATTTTCATCTTAGTATTCTTTGTTTGGATTGTGCTTTTAAAATATACATTTCTATTGATTTCATTTTTTTTTTTACCCTTTTTGAGTGACTTATTCATATTTAATGCTAAGCTCGGTATTTTTTTCTTTTTCATTACGCAAACTGAGTAACAGACGGATCGTTTTTGTGTTCTGTTTTTCCCAAATGAACAAAAAACAACTTGGGAGTTAAAGTCTCTGCTTGTTCTGTATGTAGTCCTTGAAATAAAAATGTTACGGCTGAAAGCTGTGTGGTGGTAGAAAGGCACCATGAATCCAAACCAAATACAGTAATTTGGTTTTGCTAAAACGTCAGCTGAACCTGCTGTACAAGTTAAGGCATCAGATTCCAATACATTAAGACGAAGATGTAAGACATGCGGAGTACAAAAGAGTGAATTGCACATCACTCCATCTAACGTACAGTAATCACTTTATTCTGTTAAAGAAAGCTGGTCAAAATATAGTTATGTCATCAAAATCACACTTGACAAAAAAAAACATTTTCTTCACACCTCAACAAATATACTAAACTGTACTCAGTTCCACTTATGTTTGGGAAGCATTTCCAAAACAAAGGATCTGTGGCTTTTGCGCACACTATTTGAGCCTCCAATCAATCACATGCATTTGACAGACAATTTACACAATTATTTAACTACATCTTGACCAGACATTTCCACGTATTAGACTTCTTAAATCTACAATCATAAATATCACAAGTACTCTACAGCCCCATAGGGGTAAAATCGTCCTCTCGTCTTGTACGAACCAGCGACGAAATGAAACCCTTCCCGGTCGCTGTTTGCTCCTCCCATTTTCCCCAGAAGCCCTTTTTGGGGAATAGGACGGAGAGAGGTTTCGTCCCAACTCCGGCAGAGGATCGGTTTCTTCTGAGCCTCCTTAGGCCGAGACGGCTTCACTGCATAAGTCTTTATAGAAAGAGTCTCTCTTGTGCTTCAGTGCTTCTAGGAATTCCTGAACGCGTTCTTCCCGGCAGGCGGCGTAGTGCAGCAGCGCCTCTTGTCTTCTCAGGGCGTCGGCGGGCTTTCCGTTCCCGTGATGCGTCAGGTGCTCCGCCACACAGGTGCGATCCGACTCCAGCTGCTGCAGGGCCTGATGCTCTCGATGCAGGTCTCTGGCTTTCTGAAATACAATTTTGGTACACGGCAATCGGTTAAGTGCCACGAAATAACCCGTGTTGTGATTTGGCGCGATGTAAATAAAGTTGAATTGAATTGATGTGATGGAAGACAACAGCAGCTATTGTGCGAGGGATTTACTCTGTATTTGCTAAGAGCACAGGTGTCAACGTGACTCATTGAAGAGTTTGAACGATGTATACTACGTAGAAAAAAAAAATCAAATCAAATCTACGATTTTCATCAACTCCCAACTCCATTTTCAGGAAAGTTGGGATGGTGTGTAAAATGTAAATTAAAAACAGAATGCAATGATTTGCAAATCATGTAAACCCATATTTATTTAATTGAAAATAGACCAAAGACAACATATCAATCATATCGTTGAAACCGAGAAATGTTATTGTTTTATAAAAACACATTTGCTCGTTTTAAATTTGATGCCAACAACGCCTTTCAAAAACGTTGGGCCGGGGGCACGTTGCATCATCTCTTCTTTCAACCGAGGAGACCAGTGGCTGGAGTTTTGAAAGTGAAATGTGGTCCCATTGGTGCCTCATATAAGATTTCTGCTTCTCAAAAGGTTAAGATCTCCTTTGTCGTATTTTTCATTTAATCATTTTATCATACATTTCATGATGCAAATGCTTTGAATGGTTCTGGACTGAAAGCCAGTTGAGCACCTGGACTTTTCTACTGTGAGATGTTCCACCGGGTTTTTCCTTGCTTTTTCTTTTGCTGAACGTGTCCCCAACTTTTTTGAAATGTGTTGCTGGCATCAAACTCAAAATGAGCATATGTTTTTAATAAAACAATACAATTTCTTTCAACATGTCCTATGTTGTCTTTGGTCTATTTTTTTTTAACGAAATAGGGTGAACATGATTTACAAATGATGGTATTTTGCTTTTATTAACATTTTACACAGCGTCCCACCTTTTTTGGAAACGGGGTTGTAAACTGAAAAGTATGTTCAGCATCAGTATACCTGTGACATGCAGAAGTTGGACAAAATAATGTTATAATACATTAACCTGCAGTAAATATAATTTATCATGATGAGGCTGGAAATGTTTGTTGTTTGTCTAAGTTGTCAGTTTTTGAGGAAACACTTTGATACAGCAAATATCCCATAAAGTATCTTTCAGTTATGTTGATGAGTGTACATGTGAGAGTTATTCCTCATATGCCAAAAGAGTTTTCTTGCATTTGGAATATGTTCTTATGCTTTTTTATGTTCCTCCCCTCGTCACATACGATTTTGTGAGTGTGATAGCTACGCAAAATATGTCCTATTAGGTTCAGTACCAATAAGCACTATGGTTGAGTTTTAATACAGATATAACGGAGACCATTTAAATGGCTTTGTTTTTAGATGGACTCTGTGACTGCTGCTTTAGTGCCGTCTGTCTGAACTTCTGTTGCACCGCTTCGGTCCCACATGGACCCTCAGAGGCAGCCATCAGGATATTACCTTGCAACACTAAAGTCACAAAAATGAGAGAAGAGCAGCTGAATTCACTGGAAGTCCACAGTTTTTCCTCAGATGTTCTCTCTCTCTGCACCCTTTTCAACACAAGATTCCCACATTGGGGACAACAAAGGAATTGTGTGTCGATATAATTCGTACCTGGATGGACTTGTGATTTAATTGATACTGGAGAATGGCTTCACACAGGTTCCAGAACGAGTACTCCGGCCACAGGACTGACTGAAACACTAGACAGGAGTGGGAAGTCTGTAGATGGAGGACGAATGAACATCAGTGTAAGTCTCTTGAGGAGAAGCTGTAAAGTGTTTAAACCAAATGATGCTTTAACAGTTCAAAGTATTACATAATATGGTTTATTGGGTGAATAAGTGCCTATCATAGGTCGCAGGCCTAAATTGGAGGTAATACTTAGTGGTTCCTGGCATACAGCAATTTGGAAAAATCTTATGCGCTAATAAGCAGTCTGTGTTTCCAAGAGAAAGCCTATAATCTAATCATTATTGGTTAATGCTACACAGAAATACAAGAAAATTTCCCTCTGCTTAGTGTAACCGGGTCATTGTAATTACGCAAAATCTTTCTGCCACCTCCCTTAAAAAAAAAAAAAAAAAAAGCAATGTTAGTTTAAGTTCAAAGCCCCTCCCGTGTGCGCTCTTCTTCTGTGGTGGCCTGCCCTGGATAGATTCTTTGGGACCCTCCTCCCTTTTTGATCGAATCCCCTTTGGGAGAAGTAGGTGTTGTCATGTTTCTGAATCAAAACGCATTCTATTGTTATTTTCTGTTCATGGGCGTATTTTTCCTATTATTAACTGTTTGGATTTGTTTCTACCCGGTGGTATCGGCATTTTGGCCCAGAGAGTGATTATTGTGAAACAAGTGTTGTCAGCTAAAAAAAAAAAAAAAAAAAAAAAAAAAAAAAAAACAACACATGAAGCTAACCTCGTCGTCTTTCTGCGCTTGTTTTATTTGCGGAGGGTCTGGAGCAGGCGACACGCAGCGATCTTATAACTGTATTGATGTGTCGTCGCGAGACTAAACGGAGATTCCCCTCCAAATGCTCACGGTGTGTCCTTCAACACAACGCACAAGTCCGCCGGTCGCGTTAGCAAAGGCAGCCAAGTCCGTCGTAGGTGACGTGGATCTGTTTTTAAGACAGCCGTTTATTGTGAAACCCAGTGTTTACTTATCATTTCATCACCAATAAAAGTAAGAATGTGACTGTACCCAAACCCTGATGTAAAGACTGCAGATTTATTTTTGTTGGTATCGAAGACAGTTTGGGGCCAAAAATTTGTTTTGGAGCCAAACACCTTGAGCAACCGAACGTGAAGTACATGTCTATCTCCCAGGACTGCAGAAATCTGTTTTGTATTAAATCAACACGTACTCAACCAGGTTTTGAAATGAATTGCTTCAATCTGACTGTGATTTTTCAAGGTTTAAGTGAAATCTCGGCGGGGGGGCGGGGGGGGGCATATGAAAAGGAGATAATTCTCATCCTCAAATGAAACAAACAGTTTTTGATGCCATCGTTCTCACTCCTCACCTGCCAAAGAAGGAAGTCACTGAGGCGAATCTCTCCAGAGGTGCGGATGAGCAGATCAGGATTGGGGGAGTTATTGCTGTACAGACACTCGCCTAGCAACGCCTCCGAAACATCGCTGAGCACCACAGAATCAAGAAGAGCTTATTAAAGCATTTCTCTCCATAGATGTCTTTCGATAAGCTCTTTAACATCGGATATTAACAAGATTAACCCAGGACTGTCTCGTCCATTACTTACCTTGCTTTGATCAGGCCCTGCTCCACTCCGCTGGCCATTTCCCTGACTGCGTTGGTGATTTCGAATCTCGACGTGTAGGCGAAGCACACGTTGAGAAAACATCTGCAAAACAAGAATTCGTACCCCACCGTGGTCACTTAAAGTTCATAATAGAATAAAGCACGGTAGTTGAGGCACCAATGGCGAGGATCATCGAGGCAGAATTAATAAACGTACTTATTGTGTGAACTAGTTGTGACCACCGCTTTGGCAATAAGCTGCTGAAGGTCAAGCGGCAGCATATTCAAGTCGCCCAGCACCCGGATACAAACGCCATGCTTCTCCAGATTGTCCCTGTGGGACAGAGTAGAACGCCATTAAGAGGAGAAGACAGAAAAAAAAAACAACCAACCAAAAAAAAAAAGAACACAAGACACGCGCGAAGACGAACAAGGAGAACAAACAGACTGCTTCATCTATCCGTGGCTGCTGAACCGTGTCCGTCTGCATTTCTCACCCAGAGACACACAAAGGTGCCTACGCAGGAATTTCCACTGAAAAGTCAGTGAGCCCAGTTTCCCTGAAGACATCCCGTGTCATAAACCCTCCACTTGGTGGCAGCAGCCTCGTAGTTACAGCGTACAAACAAGAGTCGTCCGACATCTTGATCCACATTTTGAAAACGTTGAATCGTAGCATTTAATGTTATTGGCATCAAGGTTATGGAGATTGCGCCCCAACATACCACATCAATGCGTATGGCATATTTCCAGCAGAAATAGGTGCAATTGAAAAGCAATAAATCAGAGAGTGACAGGTTCCTCAAACAACTATGCTCCATTCAGTCTTTGTATCTGTTCTCACAAGACAATATTTTAAAATTGTTTCACATGCAAATATCCTAAGTGGTGGACTTAGTGTCTGATAGCACAACGTCTTGTCGGAAGCATTTACAGACTAAAGGGGAACATTGAGGGATTGTTTTGCCGTTAAGTTAGTTAGTTTTAATTTAATTATTCTATTTATTGTATATACTGTGTATTTTTATATTTAACTGTTGTTTTATTGCTTTCCTGTACCTATAATGCTGCTGTAGCAAAAAAAATGTCCCCTTGTAACTATCTATCTATCTATCTATCTATCTATCTATCTATCTATCTATCTATCTATCTTAAAGCTACATATGAAAGATTCTCAAACAGTATGAAATTAATCGTCTGTATAATCTTCCTACTTGAGGAAAACCAGGGAAAATATCTTGTAATGTCTTTAAAAAAAAAAAAATGTCTTGCCCAATTTCATTTGTAGAACTGTGCTACACACACACACCTACTGCACACCTTCGTGTTGGCGTCAAAATTGAACTTGGTTTAAAAGTCTCCCACATTTGCCAGTAAAATTAGAAGCAAAATCCAAAAGGTCTAAACAAGATATTCTGGAATTTTGCAATCATAATGAAAAGGCAGAATCAACCAAAATATCAACAACAAGCTTTTCTTCCTCTCGGCCTTCCTGCGGCCAGTCCACAGTGCATCTCGCTCAATGCCCAATGCAGTAGGATGTCAGTATTTTTGTGTCCAGCTGCACCAAGAAAAAAAGAACAAATAATAAAAGATCCAATATTTGAAGCAGATCTCTGTGGTTGTTTTGAGCCCCACTGACATTGAAACAACAACAAGTGAACTCAAAGGACCGTTGAGGAGAAAACAAAAACACTGGTCTGAAAAATGTCTCGTTACGATTGGTCACTCGACGAGGGTCAAGAAGAGACACTTGTTTTCTTTAACGACACAGCCGTGCTTGAGAACCGCCTTTGATTCCTCTCAACTGTATTTTGAGGAAGCTGTGAATCATGCAGTGTGATTTATGACATGTGACTTGCCCGACAAACCGCAGCATAGTCAAAATGTATTTTACATTTTTAGAGAGCTCACCGTTCCTCCAGCAGCCTCTCAAATTTCTGCCTGGCGAGCTCCATCAGACCTTCCACCTCGTCTTTAGTGCGCTTGAAGTTCTCAATGCTGAAGGCGTACACTGTCACCTCCGAGATGTTCAGATGCTTGCACCAACGTAGCGTCTGGTGTGGAAGAGACAGAAAGGTTAGGCATACGTAAGCAATTTCTTCATGGTCTGATGGCATATGTTTTTTTTCCCCCCTGTCCTCATGCAAACTCACTTCTGCCAGCTTGTTGAAGCCCTGCATGTGTCCTTCCTGGCGTTCCATGTTTTTCTTACGTGCAAATCGTCGATTACCGTCCATAATGAAGGCCACATGTTTAGGCATGGGTCCTGCCTGGGAGACGCAGGGCAGAACAGGGGAGTCAAAATTTAGTTGAATGACAAAAATTTGAATCAATGAATTATCTAATATTGCCTGATTCTCACGTAAAAATGGATGATAAACCGAATATAGTTTAATTCTTGACCTTGGACATGGTGGTAAAATAATGAACTCAAAATGTATCATATAGTCATTTCCATAGATTTCAACGGCAATTAACAGTCTTCATGAACACATGACAGTGGCTGATAACACACCTCCATCTACTGATGAAGACTGTGAGGTGCAGTTGAAAGCTGTAGAAAAAGCGATCTTAAATATTTGTCTCATGAACCATTTTTTTCAGACAAAACAAGCACCGTTTAGCAATTCAAAAGATGTCGATCTGAGCTCTCGGAAATGGTGGCAACATATTGCATTATTTACTTGCAAATTATAGTCAAACCGATTAATCAATTCATCAAGATTTACAGCAGTAAATACATCAACATTGAAAATAATTGTTTAGTTGCAGCACTTCAGTGGTGTCGACTGCTTCTGACAGAGTAGCACCAGTTTGTGATTCTAATGTACTTCTATTCAATTCGAGTCAGTTATTAAATTAGATGTTTGAAAATCCAACATATTCTTCTGGAGTATTTCCAGACTCTTATAACCATCTGGATGAAAAGAAAGATTTTTTTTTTAACAACTAAAATTTGCAACTACTTATTCAGGTAGTTACATCTCATTCACATTATAAATATGGACACATTATTTTATAAAAAAAATATGTAAAATAACACAATAAATCAATGCAGATAAATAGTTTTGTTCCAGACCAGAATAGCTGAAAAAAAAAAGAATTTAAAACATTATATATATATATATATATATATATATATATTTTACATTATTTTCTTATTCATACTATTCCTGCATTGAAAAAAATAAATATAGTACCCATTTCTCAGCCTTATGTTCAAAACATATATATTGTGGTATAATGCACATATTTTACATATTTCTTTATTTTATTTTTTCCTAAAAAAAAAAGATGCTTACAGACATATATTATATTATAATATATATAATAATATTAAATATATAATTAATTATAAATATTAATATTAAATATAATAATATTAACATAATACTATATTTTATATATATATATATATATTCCATAAAGTGAGCAACTGCACCATGACCCACTTTCCTTCTGGGATCAATAACTTTTTTCTGATTGTGAAATTGGCACACCTTCAAAAAAAAAATAATAACTTTTTAAATGTCATCAAGCAGATGGTCGGAAGAGTCTTCTGGGATTCTGGTAATATCTCCTGAACTGCAGTAAACGTGGGAGTTTTCTTTTATGTGAAAGAAATAATGATGCTTCGCTCTGTGACACGAGATAAATCTGATGAAGAAACTGCTGCTCGACGGTGTTAGTTACCGCGGAATAAAACACACACGCGCTTACCTTTAGGACATTTGCAGAAATCTTTTCAAGCAGGTTTAATTCACCTTCTTTTATCCACGACATTTTCAGGCTTCAAACGATCTGAAAATATGTGATCAAAAAAAAAAAAAAAAAAAAAAAAAAAAAAAGATTTGCAGAGGGTTTGTGACTGTACAGCGTTTTAACCCATGCTGCATCCTACAAAGAAAGAATCCCAGCAAACTACGCGAGTGTCGTATTGAGGTGCTATTTTAAGAAACATTTAAATTCATATCATATAGTGATTGATTTCATCGTTAAGCGACAGCCGGGCTCACGAGACATGCCTTTAACTAAACTGAAAAAGCACAAACCTAGTCACACATCGTCCAGGAAACACTTACTGTCAAACGAAACCGCTTCGTTCATTCACACTATTGAAGCACAAGCTGTTTTACTCACAAAATAGCTCCCGTTTTAACACATTTCACAGACCTTCCAACTCACAGCCTTAACGATGACGATCTCTTCCGCATTTGGAGGCAAGTGACGTACGCGCGCCGTGACGACTTCCTGTCATGGGTTCGTAGATTCTCTGAACATGTGGATGGACCGCGAGGTCCGCCCAATTCAGTCCAAACATGACAGCGATGGCCCAAACGATTGTCAATGTCAGTAAAGCTGCGATCTTCTTGAAATTTTAAGAAGTAAACGTAAAAGTACGATGTGATGTATTACCAAGAAATTTAAAAAAAAAAAAAAAACATGAATTTTTAAGTAGGCTGATACTTAAGGTAAGTAAAAGTAGACTATAGAAGTGTTGTTGCCTTGTTAAGACTCGACACTTGAGTTTTACAAGAACGGACTCAGGATCAGCTGTTGTAGGCAACGACACTAAAACCAAACTGCTAAATCTAAAACAAAAAAATAACAGTAACAAAAAAAAAAAAAACCAAAAAACTATTAACCAAATTTTAAAAAAACGACTCAAACTGAAAAATTACAACAAATAGCCAGCTAAAAATAAATAATAATTAAAAAAAACCTCAAACAATCAAAAACGACATTAAAAAAGGGTAAAAAAAAATTAAATTGCAGCTTTGATTGCAGCTTTTGAAGACAACAGACCAAGTCCAAGTATGTTGAGCAGCTATATGCAGAGCGATTCCCAAGCAAGCAATTCTGCAGAATGAACAAGTACTCCCTCAAGTTCATCCTGCCAGTTAAGGGCACCTCCATTTAGAGATTCTAATCTAATGGACTCAATGAAGATGGCCTTTAACAAAAACAAAAAAACGGTATTGTTAATTTTACTTTTGAAAGATTCAACTTGTTTGTTTACCATTTATGTTTACAAATTATTAAAATCTTAATTAGTATTCACCAATTTCTTGAATGTTTGTCTCAACTCCCAAAAAATGTATCCACAAAAATACCATTTAGGCTTTTGTCTTACTTTGTTGCACATCGATTTCCAAAGTAAAACCTTTTGAACAGTAAGAGGCTTTATAGGCCAATAAAAACCTGCTTCTTTATTAAAAAGGAAACTATTGTTGAAATAACCAACATGAAAATACTTTTTAACCAAATTAACTTATTTTTGAACCTGAACAAATATCTAACTTCTTGTCTATATTTTGCCGGAGCTACAAAGTATTTACATCAATGCACATTCTGGTTTACTTTAAAAAAGGTTTATAAACAGGGTATTCAAAGTTTTCAAAAATGAATTATTGGAAAATAATTGAATATATATATATCTATCTATATATCTATATATATCTATATCTATATCTACATCTATATATAATAACTCTATTTACCTAATGCACTAATATTTTGATGGTTAAACAGGCTAAGTCTTATTTTTCCCAAACATTCCCTCATTTCAGCTGAGAATTTTCTTCTTTTCTTCGTTCTATGTGATAGAAAGATTATCTTGAGCTGTTTTCCAGAAAGGACAAGCAATTAGAAAACTTTCACATGGGAGTTTTTTTTACGTGATCTCACAATAGTAAACAATGGACCGGATGATGCGCTGGAAATTATGTTAAAAGTCGTATTTATATCTCCAAAAAGTAAGAAAAAGAAAGTTCTCAGTTATCCAGGATTTGATGTCCTGAAGACAATGGTTGTGAGTGAGTGTGTGTGAGTTTTTAGTCTTGGGATATTAAAAATGCTGTCACACTCCAGCATGACAATGAAAAGACATGAAATATGACCTCACAGAAACTATAGATGGAGAAAAGAAACAACAAGGGGGACCTTGACGGGAAATGAAGGCTGAGCTTATCACCTGCGGGTGTCAAGGCTATAGGTCAAAAAACAAAAGCTTGTTTATTTGCACTGGCAACAAAACACGCCAAAGCAAAATACATTATAAGATTTAAAAAGCATTGTTTTGGTGATGTAACAAAAGGCAAAATGGCTCATGAAAGAGATAAAACAACAAACAAAATTTTATTTTATTAGTCAGGAAAGAACAACAAAATGACATAACCCTCCAGTGCAACAAACAGATGGAAAAGGAAAGAATAATTATAGGTGATAAAAATAAAACAAACCTGACATTTCAATTGATGCCAACAGAAAAAAAAAAAAAAAAAAAGTTTTATCAAACAAGCTTTAAACCCAAATTTAAGATTTGAAGATTGCAACAAAAATGACTGGCTTACAATAAGTGTAAAAAAAATTATCAAATTTGTTTTTTAAATTTAAAATGTACTGAACTGAAATATTCCATAATTTTAGCATTACATATCCATAAGATCATTTTTTTGTTGTTGTTGTTGAACAGACTTCTGCGAGCCCACAATTTGCATATCTGCAGTGTAGTTCCACCTTTCGCCTCTGGGGTGTGACAGCAAGTTCATCAACAGTTCCTTCGCACTTTTTTTTTTAATGGCAAAGAAGAAGTTTCAGATTTTTTTGGGGGGGGGTTTTGTTCCGCTGGAGAATCCTGCTTGGACGGTGAGCAGGAGCACAACAAGAGACCGACGAGACAACCACAGGCGCCCGCGGACAAATCGGCCGAATCACAGCGCCGGGGAGGGCTTCGCGCTTTCGCGCTTTCGCGCTGCGCTTCACTTGGGTGGGTGGGTGGAGGGTGGAGGGGGTGGAGGAAAGAAGACGGTGTCGCCCTCCAGCTTCTGCCGTTACCAGCTCCAGGGTCAACGGGCACACGAGCAACTGGCAGCTACCGCCGTTAGCCCTCAAACTCCTCTGCGGGTCTGGAGGGGGGGTGGGGGGGGAGGAGGAGGTGGTGGTTCTGGTAGGGGCAAGGGGGCGGGAGGGGTTGGGGGGGGGGGGTACACACCGAGACTTTACACGCCTGAGAGGAGGGGGCTGGAAGTCTGAGACGCTTCCAGCCTGAAGGGGCCGGCGGTTTGGCCACAGCAGCAGCAGCAGCAGCAGCCTCTCCCCCCCCCCCATCTCCATCCCCATCCCCGGAGTAGCTAGCTTGTACCCGTGCGGCTAAGTGAATGGGATGGAGCCGGGACCGTCTGGCGCTGGTAGGTTGATTTTATTTATTTATATATTTTAGTGCTTTAACACGCTTACCGATCCGGATACCCGAGTTATGGCTGCAGATATAGACTGCAGCTAAAAAAAATAAATAAAAATAAAAATAAAAATGGGACTCAGACGCCTGGCCTCAGCGTCAGGGTGGTGGTGGGGGTGGTGGGTGGGGGGGTGTACAAGGAGGCTCGGTGACATCCCTGTCCGTTGCATCGCAACGTTTAGAGGATGGAGAGATGGGAGAGGGCTCTCCTGCAGCCTGCATGCTACAACGCTTTGCGTAAAACGTTGTTATTTATCCAGATTTATTGCTGCAGACAACAAGCCTTTTGGGGCGCTGACAATATCCTCAGCCATGTGCGGGGGGTGGGGGGGGGGGAGGGGTGGGGGGGGAGGCAAGGAGGTCGTGGGAATCTCGGTGAGGAGGGACGAGGTGAAGCCCGCCTTCAAGCAGCAGCAGCAGCAGCAGCAGCTGGCTGCACCCAGGACGCCCCAGACCAGCCTCCCCCCTTTTTTTTTTTTTTTTTTTTTTCCACTGACAGGTTATGGTCCCTGTTAAGGCTGTCTGAGGAGTGTTCAAAACCACTGCCTTACGTTTGTTGCACACCATTAAGGACGCCCTCGGGCCTACCCATCCGCACAGACAGATGCGTTGTTTATTCATGTGAAACCAAAAAATATAATCTCCAAGTTGTGATATCCGCACACTTGCTGTTTGGAGTTGACACAAGATGATGTTTTTTTTTTTAGACTCGGGGCAGACAGACAGAAAGCATGTGTGCAGCGGCGCTCGTACGTGCGGTTCGGTCTCCGCGTGTGCTTCGGGTTTACAGCCAGAGCCGATCGGTGCCAGAGAGGATCTTCACTTGGCAGCTTTCTTTGGTGAACAACTGAGGTGTGGAGGCGAGCAATTAAAACACAAACTTTATGACCAGGACTGAAGTCCGCTGGCTCCGGAAAATCTTAAAACCCTGGCATTAGTAATCCAACCTTGAATGTGGTTTCTCGTAAGGCACGGTTTCTTTTCTGAATTCTGTCTTTTTTTTTTTTAGCAGATGTAGTGTGGTGAACTCTCAGACCCAAGTGGATTTCTTCTTATTTGCACATGCAGGCCTGAGATTAAAATCTCATTGTCATTCTGGCACCTTGAATTCAGTTCAATAGGCTTATTTATAGATCTTTTTTTGGGGGTGGGGGAAGGGCCCCCGGGCGGGGGGGGGGGGGGGGGGGGGGCTCATTTCAAAGAACTGCCTTTGTGTTTGAACTGTGATGATTCACATTGTTATTTTCCAAGACTGATCTAATTGCTATGTTTAGCTCATGGTCAACAGCCAAGTATTCAAAGACACGAGTTCGGCCAAAACAACTAATGCATAATTGGGTCTTCCTTCTCGTTCATTTACTTGGCTTGTTGTGAGGAGCCACAGGGTGTCCTAGTAAACATCCAGCGCTGCTCTTGTGTTTTGAGACTTTAAAGGATCATTGTTCTGTGAGAGATTTCGTCTAATTTCAGTGTGAATTTGCAGTTTAGCTCAGCACTTTTATCACAAGCCACAGAGCTGACCAAAAGGGTGGCTCATTGGGCAAATTTGCCAACTGGCCGGTGATGAACCAAAACAAAGTGCACAAAAGGCACACAGGTCGTCCCAGATATAACTTTAAAACAGTCGTTCCCCTGTGACCTGGTCTGTTTGCTTGTTACATCATTGTAGAGACAGTAAGTGGTGTCCTCATGTTGTGATGCGGCCCTGAAGCTCTGCTTTAGGCTTACCGCCCAGGAAACACTGCTATTGTGTTGGGATACGTGAGAGCGCTGGCGCCGCTTCTCACCATCTGCCTTTACTGGCACGAGGGCGAAGTGTGTGTCATTGTGTGTCATTGTGTGTCATTGTGTGTCATTGTGTGTCATTGTGTGTGTGTGTGTGTGTGTGTGTGCGTGCGCGCGCGTGCGCGTGTGCGCTCGGGCGCAACAATCACAACTAAACACTCACACGTTCACACACATACATGCTTTCTTGCACATAGAGTAGCGTGTGGTTACCACATGCCTGGTGTCTGTGTTTACCGTGTCGTTCAGATGTGTTGTAATCATGTGTGAGTCCACACATATACACAAAGAAACACACAGACATGGATCTACACGCACATGTTGAGCAGAGCATCTTTCTGTGATTTATGGTTGTTACTCTTCCTGTCACTTTGGCATTTTCTGAAGGCTTACTCAACATATGATCGAGTGGTATGTTTAACCCAAGGATCTCCATAGCGGCTATTTAAAGCGGGGCTTTTCTAATTCAGGGTTCACAGGCGCCTCGGCCCGATGTGGGAACGCGCTGAGTGCGGGACCAAAAAGGCCAAGGTCTCTTCAGCATGACCACAGTGGCACCCTGCCTCCTCCCATCTCCTCCAACAGTCCTACAGACACACAGGTCCCCTGATATCCATGACAATGCTATGTTGCCGTGGTGTCTCCATGGTGAGGCTGGGAATGTAGAGGGGGGCCCCCTGTGTTTGTGTGTATGAGTGTGTTCATCCATCGTAGCAAGGGCGCTCCCTCCATAGCACACCCGTGTATTGTGTGTGTGTGTGTGTGTGTGTGTGTGTGTGTGTGTGTGTGTGTGTGTGTGTGTGAGATGGAGGAGCAGGGCAGCTGGGGTCTTTGTTGTGGTGGAGGAGGGCTATTCTCTGGGGACCCAGAGGTTAAGGCAGTGGGCCCCTCTCAGGCAGGAGTCACAGCCAGCCTCACATCGAACACCCAGTCTAGGACTCCCTTAATTTTAGATCTCCTGACTCGATCACACTTTTACTTTTTAAGATGTGAAACTAGTGCGGGGCACTGATAGTTATTGACGAGTGGAGATGAAGTTGCGTGTTGTGTACGGTTTGAGAAACGGTGCATCTCCAGGCCGAGCTTACACAAGGCGGTGCTAAACTTGACCTATTGTGAAGACCAACTGACAAATGAACTCCCCATTGTACGCATGAATTAGACTTGATTTGAAAGAGCCCGGGCTATTCACAATATTTGTTCCTAAACTCAAAGAAATGAATTTAATATTGCATGTGGTAAAGAGAAGCACAAATTGTTCAATTTGAAAAGCTGGAAACTAAGAATGTTTGACATTTTATTTATACTATTTTTCTTGCAAAATGACTGAAACAGTTAATTGATTCATAAAATATAAGCCAGTCATATTCCCCTTGATCCAGTAATCATTCTAGGCCTGCTATTAGTTATTTTTTTTTAAAATTTTTTTTATCCTTATTTAAAACTTTAGTACCCCAAAATATCAAATTTACACCAGAAAGAAGCAGAAGTTTCTTAAACTGTAAAAGCTGGAACCAGCAGAAGTTTGTTTACTGAAATAATAAATTGATTGACAGGTGCTCAAAGCTGAAGTTCACGTGTTAACTGCCAAGTATACATTTCTACTAAAAGAATCCTTTTGCTAATTTATTCCTTGTCTTCTTCCTGCCGTCGTCTCTTTTTCTATCCTCCTCTTCTTGTCTCTTATCCCTCCTCATTTGAGCTAATCTGTTTGTTCCTCCTGTTCTTTATCCTTGTCAATATCCCCCCTCCATCACCACTCACTCCCTCTACAACATACTTCTCTCGCTCTCCTTCTGCTGATGAACTTTTTCCTTGTCATTGTCTCTTTTCGGTCCTCTCCTCCCTCTCCCATGCCTTTCCATCCTTGTGCGGCCTCTTACCACATCCTCTTTGCCCCGGCCTACTCTTCCTTCCTGGCTTACACGCGCATTTTTCGCCCTGTTTGCCCTGTCCTCCGCTGTCCTCAACCGCTTCCTTTGCCAACCCCCTCACCTAACCGCTCTTTATCTCTTGTGTCTGCTTTGCTCTTCCGTTTTTTTTTTTCTTTCTGTCCTCACTCTTGCTTTGTGTATATTCTCTTTCCTCATTCCAAACCCTCTCTGCTCTGAAACCTCCTTCCCTCTCTTACCTGTCCTTGCCGATGGCTCTTCATCCGCCGTCTGTCCAGTGCCCATGGGGGCCTTCCCCCCACCCCTGCAGCAGGTGTTCCATGCCCCCCGCCGGCCGGGCATGGGTACCGTGGGCAAGCCCATCAAGCTGCTGGCCAACTACTTTGAGGTGGAGATCCCAAAGATGGACGTCTACCACTACGAGGTGGACATCAAGCCCGACAAGTGCCCACGACGAGTCAACAGGTACTGTGGCTACACCTTCAGTCACAGGGGTTTCTTTGCTTGTCGTCTCTGTGATGTCCCACATTAATTTGGAAGATCAGTACATGTCAGTTGTCATTTGTAATAAGCAGTTTTTAATTTGTGTCAGTAGGGCATGGATTTGTAGAAGTCATCAAGCAGCTGAAATGTCTGCTGTGTGGCAAACTTTGAAATTGGATGATGAAAGCCCAACAGCCATTAGTAAGGAGGACGAGATAGCAGCTACTTTCAGCAAGAAAAATATCATTCTTTCTAACGCTTTATTTATTTTCACAGGTTGATTCTCTGTTCTTATGTCAGGAAAATGATAAAGAATTGTCACGGCCAAACTAAAGCTCTTTAACTTAAACGTGTATCTTACTTAGACTGTACTCGTGCACCTTGCGGTGCAGTAGAAGCCAAATTGCTCAAATCCGAGTCAACGAACTCGTGCCTTGTGGCCTGTGTTTGGCATTTTTAGCCAACAGCGAATATTTCACATTATATTACTTGCTCTGCTTCATACTGAAGGGTATCCTGCTATGAAAATCATATAAGGTTCTCCTCAATTGAGCAAACCTTGAACACCAGCTCTGCATGGCTTTCAGTTTGACATTAAGCAGTAAGTAATCTTCCCTCCCTGCAGTCGCTGCGCCCAAAGTGACTGCACTGAACAGATGGTGCAGTCAAAAGTGAATCTAACTAAACTGACCCTTTCACCTTGGCTGATGTTTATGCTGCGGAGTATGCTTGAAGAAGCATGTAAACTGGGTGGCCAAATGGCGTGCTCCCTGACGTAAGCTGAATCTGAACGGTTGTTTCAAGATGAAGTCACTGATTCGAGAAGAGTTCGGAGGATGTTCCTGGATACAATGAACATCCTGTCAGGGGCTTTTCAAATCGATGCTGTGATATGAGGCAGGTGCAAAAACAGGCGACTTACAGATTGCATGCTTGCAAGCTTAATAGCTTTTTTCTTTCATGAATCCGTTATTCCCTGTACAGTTTTACTGGCGCCAGCCATTTTTCAGCTGTCAGAAATTAAAAACAAAAGAGCGTTCACGATTTGTCACATATATCACTTTAATCCAAGTAATAAACAGCACATAAAAACACATTACAAAGTTCACGGGGGGAAATGTGCTGTCTGCCTGACTTGCAGATTTTTTTTCATGGCTCTCCAGAGAGCCAGTTCCTGTTAAAAAAAAACAGAATATAAACAACTATCTTGTCTGCCTTCGAGGGTAATTGGCAACATGCCGCACAGTACATATGTTTCGTCATGTTTGATCGAGGAGAATTCATCCTGACGGGCTCAGCTGTCTCTGCTTTACCACTGAAATGGAGTGATGCTTGTGAGTATGAGGTGGCTGTCAACAACATATTATTGGGTATCGTGTTCCACAGTTGTCATGTGTCAGGGGCTGCCCAGAGGCAGGAGTATGAAATATACGCTAACCTTGTCTATTGGCAGTTATCTGGCCCTCGCCCAGACCATCAGCTCTGAAGTTTGCTGTCCCAGTGTGCCTTACTGATGGCTTCAGGCCGTTGGATCATTGCTGGATGACAGATTCTGTTGATGTAAAATGGACCGAATCCGTGTTTTTGATCAAGATAACCCTGGAAGCCATTTACAGACACATTAAAAGAATAGCAAAGGTACAATTTGCGAGAGTGTTTATTCCCACATGGTGTTGCCATGTGACAGCTTCACAAAATTTAGTAAATGTTTTGTATGTCTCCGGAAGATAAATGAATTAGTCATGTCAAAACCCGAAAGGAAGAACTCGACAATCCTAACAAAAACAGGCCTGACCCAATACTGGTGTCCTCACATGACATTCTATTTTTGATTTAAAACAAATGATCTTTCATTAAAATCCTTCAGGATTTGAGCGGCGGTTGTCCGGAAAACACTTGAGCAGAGTCTACGAGCTCAGTTGTTTTTCTGATTAGCAAGGTTGTCATCAGAAACAATTGAAGCAAATCAGTAATTTCCTGTTTGTTGTTAAACGGACCTCCAAAATCCCCCAAATCCTACGAAGAATCCCGGAAAAAAAAAAAAAAAAAAGGCATGTTCTCGTAGCGTGTCCTCGAACGTGCGGAGAGGATCTCTGAGCTCCAGGTTCCTTTTGGATTTGAGGTTTGAGATACAAAGGGTCCAATAAGGCGTGCAAAGGTCAAAGCCCTTTGACCTTTCCCTTTTCAGAACGACTCCTCATCCCCCCCGCCCTTAAATGAAGGGCAAGGCACCGTGCACTGAAAGGTGCCCCCCCCCCCCTCTCCCCCGTGACCATGGGGTGTTGCCCCCAGCAGCTGTATCCTGCTCGATCGATACTCTCTCACCTCCCCGATCACAATGAAGCGTCCCGATGAGGCAGAACTGGCAGAGTGGGATTTGGCCGTGTTTCTGTTGCGTGCTAATCCCATGTCGTGCTGTTTGCTGCAGAGAGGTGGTGGAGTACATGGTGCAGCACTTCAAGCCCCAGCTCTTTGGCGACAGGAAGCCGGTCTACGACGGCAAGAAGAACATCTACACGGTGCTAGCGCTTCCTATTGGGAGCGAGAAGGTAAATATTCGCTGTGGTTTCGTGTCACGCTGTCACACCGTCTCATGGCCGCCAACTGATGTCTCCTCGGGGATCAATAAAGTCTGTATTAAGCCCCTGTTCGGATGGGAATTACAGTATTTCTCTGGGGGAGGAGGGTTATTTGAATCACGCTGAAAAACATGTTTCATGTATGTGTTTGTCCTGTATTCAAAAAAATAATGACAAACACCTACGGTTACTGGCTGGATGGAGACGTCTAGTTTTAATACCTACCGGAATATTTGGTTATGAAGGGCTCTGCCTCCTGCTATTTCTAACCTTAAGGGAATGGTTTGATATGTACCGTTTTGCTTTCGTGAAGCGAGACGGAAGAAGATCAATGGCACTCCTGTATCTGTGGTAATTAATTGGGCCCCAGCCCACAGCCAGATAACCTGCTTTACCATATATCTTTATAGTAGATCTGCTGGTTAACTGGCAGTCTCAAAATGTAGTCCAGCACAAAAACCCCTTTTAGATTAAAAACATTTTAATCTGGCTTTTGTACAGATTAAAGTAACAAAATATAATGCGTTAATAAATGAGATTTAGTGGTTATGGTAGGATTTTGTTACTTTCGGACAGAGCCTGGCTGGTTTACCCCGGTTACTAGTTTTTCTGCGAAGCTAACCAATGCTTAGTGTGGCTCCAAATTTGCTGTACAGATTTGAGAAAGGTTTTGATTTTTCTCATCCAACTCTTAAGCTATGAAGCAATTATTTCTTGAAGGATTCACACTAACGTAACATGGCATGCAGTCCTGTTTCCAGATATGGAGACAAAAGCACTTTGGCAAAGCAAAACGATACCAGCTACCAGTAGTGTAGTGTGAAATAGCTTCCTGGGCTCCTGTTCGATGACGGTTAACAGTATCCTGCACAGCCTGAACGTGTATTTTTCGTACTAATAGTCGATCTCCAAGTAACTTCTGTTGATTGCTCTGTGCCTCTGCTCTCCGTTCATTCTTTCACCTGTCACTCCAGGTGGATTTTGAGGTAACTATCCCTGGTGAGGGAAAGGATCGAATCTTCAAGGTGTCCATCCGTTGGCTGGCCAAGGTGTCATGGCGCCTGCTGCAAGAGACCCTGGTCAGCGGCCGGCTGCAAGTCCCCCTCGACTCGGTTCAAGCCCTGGATGTGGCCATGCGCCACCTGGCCTCTATGAGGTACAACACAGTAACACTCTCTCTCCCAAGTTATACCATTAACGACATGAACACGCACAAACGCTCGTACTGCAATACTCCACTTCCTGTCAAATGGTCTGTTAAGTTAGACAATCAGCTGTTTCTAAGAGTTACTGTATGCGCGCATGAGTCTTAAAAGCAGATTGGAAATTCATGGTTTTGCCTTTTATATTTTTTTTTCTGACATCCTAACTTCACTTGCATCAGACCATTGTAGCTCCAGGCACCAGAGCCACTAAACAACAGATGCTTGTTAGCTGAGACCTGTGTGAAATTGTCCACCGAACAATGCCGCGCAACACAGTAATGATAGCAATGATAACTGGCTCGAGGACTTGACCTGAAAACGGACAAAAAAGGATATCTTGAAGCAATAGATGTCACAGTGACAAAGTATCTCATTTTCTGTTTTAGAAAAGGCCTATTCAGAAAAATATAGCTCTGTTCCTTGTGCTTCTAATTTTCCATGCAGCTTTTCTTGTATTATTTTCCGGTTAAGAGATGACTTATTCTGAAACAACAAGTTTACTGAACATGGACTCATGCTGAGGTCATGCTCCAAATTTGCACATTCATCATTTTCCACCTCCTCCAATTAGGTACACTCCAGTGGGCCGCTCATTTTTCTCCCCACCTGAAGGGTACTACCACCCACTGGGCGGGGGAAGGGAAGTCTGGTTTGGCTTCCACCAGTCCGTGCGTCCCGCCATGTGGAAGATGATGCTTAACATTGATGGTGAGTCACTGAGAGACACCAGAGACTGTGTTGTCAGACAGTGATCTCAGTGCCTTTTACTGACAATGTAAGACAAGACAGAAACACGGGGACACAAATAGGGGCGGGGACAAAAGAGGAACTGAACCACCGGTGAATCATAAATGTCATGTTATACATCTTGGCTGCTTGTAACACTAATTTTTCTCCAGATGAATACCTCCTAAAAGTTGCACCTGTGTTCTTCTTCGATGTCTATGAACTTTTTGCTGCTCTCTGCCTCCCTCTAGTGTCTGCCACGGCCTTTTACAAAGCCCAGCCTGTAATTGAGTTCATGTGCGAGGTTTTGGATATTCGCAACATTGACGAGCAGCCCAAGACTCTCACCGACTCGCAAAGGGTCCGCTTCACCAAGGAGATTAAAGGTAGGCTACTGACAAGGCCGCAGCTACCCTCCATACTCTAATCCCTCTTTGCTATCGGGGATACTCCCCATTTAACTTGGCGTTTGTGGTGCGTTATTTATTTCATGTTAAGCGCTTTGTTTTTCATTATGTTGTCAGTCTGCCTGTGTCCGCTTGTGTTAATGCTTGTGCACACCACGTATTGTTGGCAGGCCTGAAGGTGGAGGTGACCCACTGTGGCCAAATGAAGAGGAAGTATCGCGTATGCAATGTCACCAGACGTCCTGCTAGCCACCAGACGTAAGCACGACTGTGGTCACGTTGCATTTATTTGTCATCCCCCCCCCCCCTAGATTAAATACACCATAATTTATCTTTATATTATTGAGAGATCCCAAAATTGGCTATATACATTTGAATAATCTACACATATATGAACGGCCAGTTTGCCCTTCAGGAAGTTCCTATGGCTTTTTCAGCCAAATAGTTCCACAGGAGCCACAGGAACTAAATCCAGAAACTAAACCAGGAACTATAAATTCCGCTTCGTGTATTCTTTTATGTTTTTGAATCTGTACAATTATGAAGAAATATGGAAATAAAAAATAAAAACTTTTTATAAAAGGTTTTAGGAAACTACAAAATCGGCATAAAAGACATTGACTGTTTTATTTTGATTTATTTTTACAAAAAGGTTGTTTCCCTTGTTCATTTATTATTCTATCATTGCCTCTTCTAAATTTACCTGATAACTCTCTCAACTGCCTCTTCATCATGCCTTTTTTTTTTTTTTTTAATTTTTTTTTATTCTTTACTTTTTTCCTAGTCGGCTGCCAGCTAAGCACTTAACTTAACTTTGTACCACTAGTGTCCAGTACTTCTTTTATTTGGTTAATGAAGCTGTGCACAAATTAGAAAGTACTGAAAACTCTCCTTGAGCAGCCAAATGAATCCCCAGCTTTGCTGTTTAAATGCAGGTGAACTTCTCCTTGAGTTCCTCAACAGGTTCTAAATCACTGTAAAGTTCTTGTGCTAGAAACAAAAGTCACCCGAATATTTGCATCAACAAGTGTTTATCCATTTTTCATCCAAAATACATAGTTATAGTGCTGAAATAATTAAAGAAGGAGCTTTATTTAAAATGAAGAATAACATGCTATTATTTCCTGTATTTAAGGCTGTTGGTAAAATTAAGGAAGGAATTGTAATCTGAAATATGGGATTTTTTTTTCACTGCCTTTGGCATTTTAGGAACTGAAATGAGTAATCAATTAATAGAAATAATATCAACATTTTTCCACGTATTTGTGAGGCATAACCCCTGATTAAAACCTGTCAGAAGACAGTGATGCATTGCAGTGATAATGACGTGACACTCACGTTTACGATCTTTTTACTCCCAGGTTTCCCCTCCAGCTTGAGAGCGGGCAGACAGTAGAATGTACAGTGGCCCAGTACTTCAAGCAGAAGTACAACTTGCAGCTCAAATACCCTCACCTGCCCTGCCTACAGGTGGGGCAGGAGCAGAAGCACACCTACCTGCCTCTGGAGGTGAGGAAGTGTTACAATGACCGAGTTCACGCATAATAATACCACGTGCACCGACTTTCAAACTATTCTGAGATGCCTTCAGGATCAGTGTACCGATGTTTACACCCCAGTGATCCTGGATTTGCTCCCTCCAGGTGTGTAACATTGTAGCCGGTCAGCGATGCATCAAGAAACTGACAGATAATCAGACCTCCACGATGATCAAAGCCACAGCTCGCTCCGCACCCGACAGACAAGAGGAGATCAGCAGGCTGGTGAGTTGCGGAGAGAACTGACGTGTGAAGCCACAGAGCTGATGCATACAGGAATACACGACTCAGTGATTTCGAGGCGGTGAGATATGATGCACGTCTGTCACTCTCCACAGATGAAGAACGCCAACTTCAACCTGGATCCGTACATCCAGGAGTTTGGGATCAAGGTGAAAGATGACATGGCGGAGGTGACGGGCCGAGTGTTGCCGGCCCCTATTCTGCAGTACGGAGGACGGGTAAGACTTGCTTCATTTGTCAATTTAAAGAAATAAAAGGGGTTTTATATTGGCAAAAATGCAGCCATTCTGTAGTTTTGCTGTCGAGCTGACCTTATTTGCCTTTAACTTTCTCTCCTCCACAGAACCGTGCCATTGCTACCCCCAACCAGGGAGTTTGGGACATGAGGGGAAAGCAGTTCTATAACGGCATCGAGATCAAAGTGTGGGCTATCGCGTGCTTTGCCCCTCAGAAACAGTGCAGAGAAGAGGTGCTCAAGTAAGTGCTAATCAGTAGCAGCGGTGGGAATTCATTTTTTTCCGAGGGCAGGATCAAAACATTTTCAACTCACAAGTTGGCTGAGTGTTGGATTTGATAGAGGAGAAGCGTTAGATCCACTTTTAATTGAGCTGTTTCTCAGAAGAAGAAAAAAACACGCCTGTAACGCTTTAAAGTCAGCCGGGAATTTAAATCCCAAAGGCAGTGATTAATTAAATTTAGATATATATTGTCTATTTATATTCATTCAATATATATATCCAGGGTTTAAAAATTCAAAGGACTTTCGGACTGAGACAAAATTACACAAGACAACACAACCTGTGGTGCACTGCAAGACAAACCATTAACATGGGGCTGTTAAAAGCCTTAGCTTTACTTGGTGCAGTTTGTTCTGACCATACTCTGCTTTCATCTCAGGAACTTCACAGACCAGCTGCGTAAGATCTCTAAGGACGCTGGGATGCCCATCCAAGGCCAGCCATGTTTCTGTAAATACGCCCAGGGAGCGGACAGCGTGGAGCCCATGTTCAGACACCTGAAGAACACCTACTCCGGACTGCAGCTCATCATCGTCATCCTGCCGGGAAAGACTCCAGTCTACGGTAGTTTTTAAATTCGATCCACATGCTGTAATAATGAAAGTCGGCCATCATTTTTGCACACACAGTGAAATGCCATCGTCCAAAATAGTCACTAAAACGCTGCTGTCAAAGAGCAGACCAGCAAGAAGCATCAGATAAAAAAAAAAAAGAAAGGCCCTTAAGTGTCATGATGTTCTTCATGTCTAAATTCTTGAATCTACAGCGGAGGTGAAGCGTGTGGGAGACACCCTCCTTGGCATGGCCACGCAGTGTGTCCAGGTGAAGAACGTGGTGAAGACGTCACCTCAGACTCTGTCCAACCTCTGCCTCAAGATCAATGTGAAGCTCGGAGGCATCAACAACATCCTGGTGCCTCACCAACGGTAAGCCTCTGCTTCGAGTTGTACACGTTTATGGTATCTTCTTTTTCGATGATTGATAATTGATATCTCTCGTGGGACAACGATAAATGTCATAATACTGTTGTTACTTTTAGGTGTGTAACCTTTATTGTGACCCATTAATGTGCGGCGACTGCCACAGTTTTTTTTTGCTGTTTATACAAGATCTCGGATACAACAGTCCCATAAAGGTCACTTTTCAATGACTAGAATTATATGAGACCTTCTACCTATATACTGGATAAAATGTGTTGATTTGGAGTTGTTTTATTGTGTATGTCTCTTTTGAAAGTTTTAAGCCCACAAAGTCCTTCTGAATGACGTATTGACCCTTGTCAGCATTTCAGTATGTGATGATAATATAACTCATCAAAAGCAAATGTACAGCGCTTTGATGAGCAGGTGTAATTTGCTTCTCCTCTTCCATTTGCTGTCTCAGGTCAGCAGTGTTTCAGCAGCCGGTTATTTTCCTGGGAGCAGACGTCACACACCCCCCTGCTGGAGATGGCAAGAAGCCCTCCATTACTGCTGTAAGTATCAAAAGTAATGTCTTTGTTAAACAACACTACTTTATCCGGAAAACAAACAGAGGAAGGCAATTTGCTACTAATGGTGTCGTAGTACAAAGACAATTTTCCTTCGTTTACGACTTTTGCGAATTTTAGATATCAAAAGTGCCTACTAATACAAAAAATGTTAAGAAATTGTAAAAGATTCTACCCGTGTTCTGTGATGTCAATCCAGTTGCCACGTTACGTTAGCCCTCCCTTTTATAGGCAAATCTAAAACAATCTAAAGTGTATGCAAATAATGCAAATGACCTCAACGTGTCATTGAAAAACAAAACGCACGTGGTCGTGGTTGCTAGGTGACAGTGACACTGGATGGCCGTGGGGCACGGTAATGCCGGTAAGAGAAGAGTGCCACAGCCAAAAAAATTTTTATTTGAGGCAGAAGAGCTTAAACAGCTTTAATCTTTAGCAGAGTAAAGAAAGGGACACACGGCTTATATGATTTTTTTTTAATTTTTTTTTTTAACAATTTCACAAAGCTAACAGAAATACGTCAGTTCTATTACGGTCATTTGGGTTGGGCAAATTCATTTTGACATTTTTTTTAAGCTAAACAATTAAATTGAGTAAAAAAAAAAAAAGAAGAAAAAGGTGTATATTTTAATAATTAAGACCATCAGTATTTGCTACCCTAATGTATAGCTTTAATAAATGCTGTGTATGCTCAGGCCACTCGTATCACTTACCGAGTGGTTTAGGATGTGTTAATGTAACATTAAGTACTTTAAAACATCAACATGTTTCTGTTCTGAAGTATTAAATTACTTGTAAACTCACAGACGGATCCCGTCTTGAATGTCAATTAAAAAGAAAAACCATCTACAGTTGATCTGACTTTTTGTTTAGACTTTGATTCACAATAAATGAGGCTGAACAAAAGGAAAAAAGTAGTAAGAGAGGCGTTAGTGAGGGATGAAGGGAAACAAATGGCTCATCACTGACTCACATTCAAAAAGGAAATGACGTCAACGTCTCGTCCGCCCTTGACCTCAGCTCGCCTGTGGTTGGCTGTGTTGTTGCCTAGCAATAATGACAAATGATTGAGTCACAAGAGGAGAGGAGAGAGGGGAGGAGAGGGGAGGAGAGGAGAGGAGAGGAGAGTCTGTGTTGATCATCTGGACTGAGGAGAGAACAACTGAAAAATGATGATTGTAACGCAGTGAAAAAGATGACGTTGAGCCTCACACACTTCACTGCTGCAGCCTTTAGGGGATGCTAAAGTTGAAATACACTCATTGGGGGGGGAAAAAGATTGTTTCTAACTCTGAAGGATGAGGCCTTGATAGGCTGCCTGTCTAGGACACTACGTCATCAAATCAGGCGAAGGACTGCTCTGATGTGTGGTTCTTTTGAATTCCTCCGAGGACCGAGTTCCTTATTCACAGAACAATCAAGGATGCATCAGGTGAACCGTCTGTGTCCTTAAAGCACCCACAATCAAGGACTTTTCTTCAATGACGCACACAGTACGTGCCAATAATAGTCACCAGACCGCTTCCATTATGGTTTCTCTGAATGATATGAAGGAATCTTGCCTAACCTTGAAGGACCAAGGATGCTTCTTTGAGATTAAGAAACAGACCACGATTCTTTTCTTTTGGTCCGTTTAGACAGATACTACGAGTTAACTTCTGTAGAACACCGACATCACACGGCGACAACGTTTCAAATAAGTAAAAAGTCTTGAATCCTACTCAACGACAGTTTTTCCTCTATATCATACATTTGATGGATTACTTCATACAAAGTGCCTTACAATACCCAAAGGCACACTTTTTTTTTTTTTTTTTGCACGTGTTCTCTGGGAATATAATCCCAAACCCTGGCAGGGTCATGTTCAACTCTCTCACTCGTCTCCTGCTCCCTCTTCCAGGTGGTAGGCAGTATGGACGCCCATCCCAGCAGATACTGTGCCACGGTGCGCGTCCAGAGACCCAGGCAGGAAATCATCGAAGATTTATCTTACATGGTGCGTGAACTGCTAATTCAGTTTTACAAGTCGACCCGCTTCAAGCCCACCAGGATCATTTTCTACAGAGATGGCGTTCCTGAGGGACAGTTGCCGCAGGTACGGGATGTTTTTTTTTGATATACCGATTCTCTATCATCAGTTTAGCATTTTTTTTTTTTTTTAGCACAAGTGCTAATAAATGATGCTCTTATGTGTAGATCCTCCACTATGAGCTCCTGGCCATCAGAGATGCGTGCATAAAGCTGGAAAAAGACTATCAGCCTGGAATCACCTACATTGTGGTGCAGAAACGCCACCACACACGCCTCTTCTGTGCTGACAAGTCTGAAAGGGTGAGCTTTCTACTTTTTCACCTTATTTTGTTTCTCCTAATTTTGTTCCGTTTTTCACAAGTACTTACATAGTTTTCTGTTTTTGTTTGACAGATTGGGAAGAGTGGGAATATTCCTGCAGGGACTACAGTGGACACCAGCATCACTCATCCCTTTGAGTTTGACTTCTACCTGTGCAGCCATGCAGGCATCCAGGTACTAATAAGAGAAGCCAAACGTTTCAGTGCTCTGTAGGTAGTGACATTTTTGCATGCACATTATAATGACAATGAATGATCTCCTTTCAAACGTTTGGTTATGTCACTCGGCCAGATTTGTTCATTTCTTTGCATGTATTTTTCATCTGATTTTCACCGCGTCCTCTCCGTCGCCAGGGTACCAGCCGGCCGTCTCATTACTACGTCCTGTGGGACGACAATCGTTTCACGGCTGACGAGTTGCAGATTCTAACCTACCAGTTGTGCCACACTTACGTGCGCTGCACCCGCTCAGTCTCCATCCCCGCGCCAGCCTACTACGCTCGTCTTGTGGCCTTCCGTGCCCGTTACCATCTGGTGGACAAAGAACATGACAGGTTAGTGTGTGGGTTTTTTTTGTTTTTTTTTTAAAGATGTAGAACACAGTTTCTTGCTTTGAGAGTCTCTGACTGCATTTCAGCTCTAAAAATTGAGAACGTTCATGTTGAACTGTAAATGTAAGCGTGTTGTAGACGACAAATACGAACACGTGTAAAGTTTAAGCAATCTTTTCTTGGTCGTCTCGTCTTTTCTTCATTCTGCAGTGGAGAGGGCAGCCATGTGTCTGGTCAGAGCAACGGTCGGGACCCCCAGGCGCTGGCCAAAGCTGTTCAGATTCACCACGACACTCTGAGGACCATGTACTTCGCCTGAGCTCCACCAACCATCGCCGCCATCGTTCCTCTCCACCTCATTGCTACCTGAGTGGGCCGACGGTCCGCCGCCACCACCATGACCACCACCACCACCACCTCATCCCCATCCCTTACTCCCAACGACTGCCCACTACACATAACTCCACAGGCCTCTCAGTCAGTCACCCACATCCAAAAAAACACAAACAGACTCTACAGCCTCATGCACTCAAAAGGTTATGAATAATATTATTTTTGTTGTTTTTACTTTACCAGGACTATTGCTTTTTATTTTTATTGTTGAATTTTTAAAAACGTGGGTATTATTATGTAATTGTATTGTATGTTACCTTCACACTCCTATGTATGTAAGTATGTAAGTATGCAATACGGATGGGAGAAAAATAGGCGATGAGAAAAAAAGAAAACGGTAAAAACTTTTTTAACTGCCACCACGATGCTGCCTCTTTACCCATCCGAATGCCGGATGCCAGTGTTCCAAGCCCCTTCGTACGGGGATCCTCCAGAGGGGCGGTACTGGGCACGCACACCTACATGTATCATTTTAACGTCGTCATGAACTCCATTCGTGTTTTTAATGTTTTTTGAATAATGTTATTTTTTTTAAACTGCCTTGAGGAGTCTGAGGTAATGGTACATTAACACTTAGGGTTAGCATGTAGGTGCCACCAGTCCTGCACATAAAAGAGTTTGTTAGTACATGTGAGACTAGCCCTCTGGTCTTTATATTAGCAGAGACAGAAGGAGCAGGTGTAGCATATCGTAGATAGAGAAGAGAAGTCCTGCCACTCTCTCTGTACTGGTTGGCCAGTCCCTTAGAGATGTAGCCTATAGAGGCAAGCTTAGCATAACAGTAGTGGGACCATTTGCATAGAGTGTATCAGATACACTTGCACCCCATGCACCTAAACCAGCATTATTAACCAGCCAAAAGTGATGCCAACCAATGGAAAAAAAGGGGCACTTAAACAGGAAGATAATCTTTTATTTCTGTAAACATTGCAGTTTTAGGATTTACGAGGCACTTTTTTTTTTTTTTTTTTTACTTATTGATTCATTTGACTTCAAAATTGTGAAACTCGTCTTTCACAAGGTTTGACACAGACTACTTTTGAAGTTTTCACACTCACTTGCGTAGCTGTCAGAACAAAAGGCAATAGGCAAGGTCAACACTATTCTGTAGATCTGAAAGCAGGCAAATGGAAAGTCTGTGATCACTCAAGTGCTGCAAAGCTGAGCTCGCATTCAGCGATTGACCTCGCTCCGATCATTCCGCACATTCCAACATGTATCGGTGGAGATGACGCCACGCGGCGCGCTCCGCACTTCCACCCAGGCACTTCCTTTTTGCGTATCTCTACACACCAATCCTGCACCTGTCCTGTTGTGACACAAAGTTCTTCCTTCTGCAGGCATTTACAACTCATAGCCTGGACAGCAGAAGCACACACACGCACACACACACACACACATTTCCGCCCTCTCCGTTTCTTTCTTAGCGCGTAGAGCGCAACCTGTTCAAATGCACTTGTCCCCTTATTTCCCTTCAAGCCAAACGATCACTCATCAGCCTTTCCATGTTCACCTTCTATCCTTGCTGTCCATTCTCACGTTTAGCATCACACACACACACCTTGCAGCATCCCCTGCCCCAATCCCCTACCTTGTGTTAGCCAATCCCTATTGGTGCTCTGTGTGCATGGGCGGCACAGATAGGGGATTGCTACATTGGACAGGGTGGGCCTCTATTACTACTACTTAATATGCCCCGCCTTCACATCTAGTCACTTTCTGGATTTATGAAAAGAAAAAAGAAATGCATGTAATTATTTTTTATGACTGGATATTCTGAGCCACCTTACTTTGGTTTTCTTAGAGGTAGGAGCCTCACGCTCACTGCCTGTCAGTCGTTTTTGCCTCGATTATGTAATGGTTATAAAAGACTTGGTTTTTTTTTTTTTCTTCATTTGTCATTATTATTATGAATATTGTGACTAGTGTCAGAGTGTATCCTCAAGAGGGCACTGTGGAGACGGTCTCAAAATTCCACCTCAGTTGCCCTTTAAGCGCCTCAAATCTTGTCTGATGGTCAGAGCCCCTTTGAGTCGAAAGGGATCAAAAGATAAGAGATCAGATGAGTTTGATTTTTAAATCATGTTTATGAACTTGCATAATCAAAATGCCTTTGTACACCATTTTACTGATCCTTCATTGTGTCCGAGGTGATTTGTATATATAAATATATAATATTAACCTGTTATGTATTTCGGCCCACCAGTTGACGGGCCTTTCACGGTTGGGGTCAGTGTTCAACCCCTCGTCCTGTGCTAAAAAAAAAAAAAAAAAAAAAAAGGAAAAAAAAAAAAATCAATCTGGGGGCATTTTCCAGCACCACTGAAACCAGATGCAGTTCTTCACTCACTGAAGCCACAAAGCACCTTGCAAAGGGGGGAGACGAAATGGCAGTCACCCTGGAAATGTATCATGTGGACACCGGAGAGTCCACTGCTCTCCACACAGCCTCACGGTCTGACTAAGCAATATTGAAGCCACTGATCAAGAACAGTCCTTGTCATAGCACTTCCCAATAGATTTGAATGAAAGGACATGGAAGCATATTATTTTGGCTCTGTATGTGATAGTATGGGAACTCTGTTGGGGAGGGTTATTTTTTAAAGAAAATAAAATTGTTTTTTATTATTCCTGTTTTTGTTTTTTTTTGCTTACTTATCATTATAGTTTAGTGCGGTAGACTTTTTTCTCTTTTAACTTGGATTTTACTTGATGCACTCTAAAAAGCTACTGATCAAATCAGAACAGAAAAAGTTCAGCAATATTTTACATGACAATAGAGGAAATGTTGTCAGACATTTTCAATGCTAAATCGACATTGTTACAATGACCAATAGCAGCTGGGCTAAAGCAGGAGGCTTGAGGCAGAGAGAGGTAAAAAAACAACAACATGGTGCACAACAAACACTGCTGACCAGGTGGCATGAGGTCCCAGCAACAGCATCAACTGCCTCCTAACCCTAAGTGGCAGCCTTTTATAGGCGCCTGCTAGTTACAACCAGCGGCCCTACCAATTCACAGGGCAGGCTGGTCCGCACAATTCAACAAACAAACTACACAACTTGCATACATCAAAAATATTTACACATCAAAGTGTATCACTTTACAGCGAAGTAACAGTCTAACCCAAACAGCTGCATGTTTCACATAAAAAGCTATCATTTCAACGTCGGCAGAAAAGATGTCACCCCTACTCACTCAGCCACTTGGTGCCTCCCAGAACCTTTAAAACGTGCTCCTGCCCAGTGGGACGCTTTAAGCCTGAACACCTGAGACGAGGAGACACACAGCGGAGGTAAGAAACTACATTGCTCTCACTTAACACGGCTTTCATGTGAGAATCAATCTTTGAAATACTTAAAGCTTGCATATTCAATTAAGATGCTATTTTATGTTATTTCTGTCCAACTTGCGTACGCCATGTGTTGTTTCCCCCCTCCTGCAGGCCACCGTCGGTACTAGCCGAGAGGAAGCTATCAACGCATACAATCTCCACATCGGTGCCGTTCTTTCTCTTTACAACACGCACCCATTACAAAAATGCAAACTGTCCTATTGGTTTAAGTAATAGAAGCGGACCTTCGTCAATACATTTGGACGTATGATGAGCACGTTTGCTCGAGAACTGAAAATGGAAAGTATTTGGACTTGAGTGTTCCCATTTTATGCAACTTTATAGGCTACTTCTACCAAATCTGAGGCAAATCTTGTACTTTTTACTCCACAACATTTATGTCTGACGGCTTTAGTTATAGTTACTTTCGAGATTAGTTTTCCCATACACTTCCTGTCCAGTGAAAATCACTTGTCTCAAAAAAAAAAAAAAAACATTTTTTTTCTTCCTGATAAACTAATGGATTAAATGTTTTTGTGGTTTTGAAAAAAAAAAAAAGTCTCATCCTTTTTAAGTTATAATTATTTTTAAAACGCACTCGGAATAGCTGGAAAATGCTTTGTTTTGCTAAGCTTGTTGACTTTTTTTTTTTTTTTAATTTATTTTTTAAATATACAGGGTTCTTCCACAACAAATGAATCAAACATTTAACATGTTTATGGACTATGAAGCATTACTGTAAATTAATGACTTAATAGTTTTAACATTAACGGGGGGGGGCGTTTACGTCATAGTACGTACTTTTTAGATACTTTTTTTGGATACTTTTTTTTGATACTTTTTTGATACTTTTAAACTACATTGTCCTCCATACTTCAAACTAAGGTTTTGAATGGATGCCTTTTTAACTTTGAAGTGTCGCGTTAGTACTTTGACTCGAGTAAAAAGGAACCTGAATACTTTCTCCACCTGTGGACAAAAAAAAAAAACTAAACAAAAAAAAACAACAACAACAAAACAAACAACGTAGCTCTCCTCCGCTGTTTTTTTTTTATTTTTTTTTTTTATTTTTATTCACAAACGCAGGGTTCCCTTCGGGTGCAGGCGGAGTTGGTCGTGGTGACGTGTGGTGCCACAGAGCCCACCTCTTCCTGTCGGTGTCAGAAAGGCAACTTCACCATATTTAGCTGGCTTGTCCGGAGCCCTTGCAGAGTTGATCTGTCAAGCAGCCTGAAAATCTTTTGACACTTTATCGGCGGACGCGGCGCTGACAGCTTTAACTGTGGCACCTTCGGATACAACCGTAGAGGAGGAGACGACGACGACGACGACGTCGGGATCCGGTGTTCGGGCAGGAGGGAGTAAAAAAAAAAAAAGGGGGCCCGTGTCAACAGCTGTTTTTCTTTTTTTTGTTGTTGTTTGTTCTTTATTACGCGATAAAAGTAGCCGTCGTCTTGTCGGGATCACAACTATCTCCAAACAGCCCGAGCTAGCCAGCCGAGCTAATCACCGAGGCTGAGCCGCCGACGCTCGGTTGCGCCGCGGACGCGAAATTCATGTCGTCCCCGTTAACGCTTCAGATATCGGTCGGGATTCATTCGGACTCGGTGACCCCGCTGTGATGATATCCTGACGGCTCCTCTCGTCCGAACCAGCCACTTTTCCCCGAGCCTGGCTAGGCGGAGCTAACTTGGGGGTGGGGAGAGGGGCTAACTAGCAGGGTTTTTTTTTTTTTTTTTCTCTCCCTGCCGCCGCGTCGCGACTCCCGAGCAACCGGTAGCTTTTTTTTTTTTTTTTTTCTTCTTTTTTTTTTTTCCTCTTTTCCGCCGTGGCAGTGAAATCCGGTCGGATCACGTTGACCGTGTTGCGAAGGGGCGGTTTGCGAGAGGAGGAGGAGGGGGGAGAGAACGCCGATTGACCCTCGGGCCGCGGGCGGAACGACCGAGCACCGAAGGGCCCCTACGGTACGTAGCAGGGAGGGGAGCTAGCGGAGCCCAGGACGGTCGGCCACTCGGCGCTGCAGAGGCGTTGCACCGCCGAAGGAGACACCGGATTGAACGGAGGGGAAAGAGTCCCAAACCGTTTTTTTTTTTTGACAACTGCGATCCGGGAAGTGAACCGGGCAGGGACCTCATGAATGGAAATCGGAACTACAGGTAATGTATTAAGTTACACTTCCTGAGTAATGTGGTGTTTTGTTGGTTACCCCGAGTTAGATGAAACGCCGGGCGGATGTGGAGCTGCACCGGCCACCGGCGAAGGTGTTAAACCCGTCACCGGGGACTTTCTCCTGCCTCTGCTGGATTTGTGCCTTTTTTTTTTTTATTTATTTTTTTTTTAACATGCGTCACTATTAAAATGGTTTCATTGGGGGGGTGGTGGTGGTGGTGGTGGGTGGGGGAAAGAAAAAAAACAAAAAAAAACACCAGTCATGCGAGACTGAAATCAAATTTTCCCCCTGATGCTCAACGGTGGTGCTGAGGAGATACTTCTGTGTCACTGACGGTAAACATCAGGTGTGTGTGGGCTTCAGGAAGCCCGATCAGCCGGTTATTCCCCCCCCCCCCCCCCCCCCACACCCTCCCCTGCTTTAGGAGAAGACTTCTACCTCACACCTACCGGCTTGACTTAAGTCACCCACTTAAGTCACCCGAGAGCTCGTGATCTCCGTCCCGCCTGCGTCTTGGACAACAACTGACCCCAGACTGACCTGAACATGCTCGAGAGCAGCCATCTCTCTCTCTCTCACCGTCTACAGTCAGAGATGTGACCCGTCGTGCTGTGCCTCATGCCTCGTACTTAAAATATTAACTCCTGTTTTATCATTCGTCAGCATTTTTTTTTTTTTTTTTTTGGGTGGCTGTGAGCCAAACCTGAGATGTATCTGCACCAGTTAAAAAAAAACAACCCCAACAACTAGAAAACCCTATTATTGAAGAAGTATGTGCATCCTCATGTAACTTTGGGGATGTTTTTCCAGCCCCGTGGCCATTAAACTGTCTTCTCTTGGTCTTGGTGGCAGTTAAACAGTCCGAACCGCCTGCCTTTGTCTCGGGCTGTAACGGAAGCTTTCCACTTATGTGACCGTAAGCTGAACGCTGGGTGCTCTTGATCAGCCAGTGACACATGATACCTCCAACCCCCCCCCCCCCCCTCTCCTTTCCACCTCCTCGGGAGGAGATCCCTCTCCGTTGCCGCCCATCTCTCATTAGTCCTCTCAGGTGGGACACGTCCCAGCACTGGTAGCGTGAGGGGCCGCTCGGTGTTTTCCCAGTAACCAGGCACCCAACGGCGACGTCAAACGGACCGAAAGGATGTGTGCGCGGCTCGATCCGCAAACTAGGTGAATTTCAGTTTGCTCTCGCGGGTCAAACGCATCTTCATCATGTTTGTACAGGATGTTTTAATCTCTGCTCGGGGCCGCCACACCCCCCTCTCCCCCCTCCCCCCCCCGCCCCATCAAACGCCATTCGCTGCAACAATTAAAGAATATACGTTGAACTAAATCCTTTCGTTTACTCTCGTGGCTCGAGTCGTCTCGTTTTTGTGACGATTCTTACATTCATGTCTTCTTTCGATGAACTCGAGCTGCGTCTGCCGCCATCACGCCACCGGAGCCCCTCAAACCGACTTGGCTGCTCGCTTCCCTCTGACATCGGTGTAATTTCACGCTCCCGGCCAGCCTTACGTCGAGAGGCGTTCACTTTGAAATGCAATTGCAAATTTACCGTCTTGATATTGTGTGTGTGTTGGTTCACAATCCCCACATCGCTAACCGCCAACCAGTGAAGCCCGATGCCCGAGTGAATGATTTAAAAGGGGGCCACCGTCAGTCAGTCAGTCAGTCAGTCAGTCGGCGGCCTGGGGAGCAGTGTGAGAAAATGCAAATTGATCGCGCGGCCGGCTTCAGAAACTGACAGTTGCTCTTCTCCCCAGTAATCGACTGAACGGCAGCACGTGGCATGAAAACCACGGCTCTGGAGAGCTTAGCACTGGGATATAATGAGTCCAAGGCTTTTGAGCCTTAAGCAAATCAAATCCTTTTTGATGCGCTAACCCCTTCAGCATGCCCACGATCAGCTGGTCACTTGATATCGAAGCGATGTTACATTATGGCCGAGTTGCAATAGATAGCGTGGACGAGCTCAACAGAATTAATCAACTTGACCTTGTTTACATTTCTGGAGGCCTCATATTAAACATAAACTTGAATAAATATTTCCTTGTTACTCGATAGAGGCGTTCGTGCGGTTTTTACTGGCGGGTCAGCGTTTCAATGAGCAGTCGGCCTTTTAAGGCTTTTATTAGCCATCTTGTTTCGAGTTGCTATGAATTCTCATATCCGTGCTCCAGCTTGCAGTCGTTTAGTTTCGTTAACCCCAGTTCGGGCCGAAGATTCATGACGAGGCGAAACGGTTTCAAAATGCTGCAGGGAAAAGTTGCAGCAGCCCGAACTGTCCCGTCTCCACACGACTCGAACCGGCTGACGCG